>NC_092044.1:119865405-120182551 GCF_003086295.3 Arachis hypogaea | reverse complement strand
AAGTATTTTTTTAAGTATGAAAATAGAGAGAAAACAATCATATGTTATAAAATTTTTATTCATACCCTGTCCCAAAATATAAATCAGACCCAAATCAAGTTAAAAGGTCCAATTTAAAAAGATTGACTCCTGCCATTTATCTGACCTCCTTTAAGAGGTCGGAATCAACACAAGAAGGCAATTAACACTTATCCAAGTAAGTAATTGTCTCCTTATATCTCTCACTCATTTCTAGAAGAGAGATCCTAACAACCTTAAGATAAAAAGACGGTTATCCACCACTAATAGTGGAACTACTCTAATGGTGGTTATTGACTCATCACCTATAAATACACTGACACCCCTCAAGTATACTTAAGTTCTAATACTCTAAACCTGCTTAACCCTTTGCTAACTTAAGAATCGTAGTATCTTGCAAGTACCACCCCCACCTATCTAAACACGTACGTACAACTTGGACGGCGGCTTCCAGACGTGAACAAGTCTGAGACCATCATCCTCTAACATTTGGGTCTTCCATTCGAAGTCCAATCATCCGATTTCAGGTAATCCCTGAAACAATTTTATAGACTAATAAATCTATCTTGCACTTTTATATTAATTTATTGGTAATTAATGTATTTGGACTTAAGTTTTTTTTTCTAAAGATAAATATTATTTTATTAATATAAAATAAAGGTATTTCCATAAAGAAGTACAAAAGAATTGAGTATTCTCATTTATCACCAACTGTGACTGGAAGACTAATAGCTTAAAAAAGAGTAAAGTAAGAATAAAGAAAGTTAACAGCATCCATCAAGTATGGCTAATGAGTTCATGCACGGCTTCTTTCACTATCTTTGGTGTCGGGTTTATTACCTTCTCAAAAACACATCGATTCCTCGCTTTTCAAGTGCTCTAGCACAGCGCCGCTATGAAGAGGGTCTTTTGTCTACCGTCGAATTGAGCCGCTGCCCAGGATAAGACTCGTTGCCATCAATTGAAAAGGGTCTCTTCTTCTGTTATCCATAGGTCAGGGGTTATTAAGTTTAGCCTCCAGATTATTGAAGATAGGGGCATTGGAACAAAGCATGAGAAATTGATTCGCCCTTCAATATACATATTGGGCAAGTGGTAGGGGTGGATACAAATCGGTTGTAAACTTATTGCAACATCGGAAGCTTTTCGTGAAGACTCTTCCATAGAAAAACCTTAATTTTATGAGGTAATTTCAATTCTTAAATGCTATTCCATACTCTATTGTTCGGTATGTTCTGGGGCCTCAATGAAGTAGGAGAATGAAAGAATCCATAAGCAATTTTGTATGCTGACCTAACTTCATATATACCAGATTTTGTCCAGCACCAATTAACTTCATCCTCCTCCTCTGTTGGTTTGATTGAAAAAATTTTATTCTATATATCAATTGAAAAAATTGACTCAATCAGCTTTCTGTTCCAAAATCTATCAGGATTTAGTAGCACACTAACGTAGTACACTTGCAGATTTGGTGAGATTGTGATTGCATCTTGAGGGACATTAAAGGATAATGGTAGTTGGAGCCAGGGTCATGAAAGATGCAGACATTAGCACCAGAGCCTATTTTCCATAACAAGCATTTCTTGATCACATTGCTCCCTTCAAGAACACTTCTCCAGCCCCACGATGGTATGCTTCCTATCTCTGCGTGTAAGAAATCTGTATATCTGAAATGTTTAGCTTTGAGCATTCTTGATAGAGTAGAATTAGGGTATTTCATAAGACGCCAACATTGCTTGCCCAATAAAGCCAAATTTTGCGCCCTTAGGTCCTTGATCCCCAACCCTCCATCTTTCTTCGGTCTCGTCATTGTGTCCCATTTAATCCAAACCATTCTTCGTTCTGCGTCTTTTTTATCCCACCAAAATTGCGAGAGCATGCTATGAATCTCAGTTAACAGCGTGTCTGGGAGCTTGAAACAAGAGAGTGTATAAATAGAAATCGCTTCCCCCCTCTCCCCCTCCCGTTCTCAAAAGCGTATGTCTGCCACCCGAGGACAATAAACTTCTTTTCCAACCCATGATCCTCTTCTGAACTTTATCCTTAATAGCTCCAAATGTTGCTTTCTTTGATTTTTGAACTATAGAGGACAGCCCCCGAGTATTTGTCTTGTGCTCTGATATGTTTAATATTTAGTATCTGTGCAATTGCTAGTCTTGTGTTCTGGAGGGTGTTGTGACTGAAAAAGATGGCCGACTTATTCAAATTGACTTTTTGCCCACTGAAACCCTCATAGATCTCTAGCAATTCTAGAATATTTTGGCTTGGGTTAGGTGAGCTCTTGCAAAAAAGGATTGAATCATCAACAAACAAAAGGTAATTAACTGTTTGGCATCTCCGATTAACTTGAACTCCTTGAATTAATCTGTTTTGCTCTGCCTTGTGTAGCAAGAAGAAAAATCCTTCTACACAAAAAAGAAAGAGATATGGAGATATGGGGTCACCCTGTCAGATGCTCCTATTTGGCCTAAAATAGCCAAAAGGTTGACCTTCCACAATAACAGAATAAGAAACAGTCGTTACCAATTCCTTAGTCCAGTTAATCCATTTAGCATCAAAGCCCAGCTTATCCATTATATACCATAAGAAATGTCATTCAACCCTATTATAAGCCTTGCTCATGTTTAGTTTAATAGCCATCTCATGCTCTGCCCCACTTCTCTTATTTTTCAAATAGTGCATACATTCATAGGCAATTAGAATATTATCTGAAATGAGTCTACCTTTAAAAAATGCACTCTGATTTGGGCTTATGATTTTATTCATAATACCTTGTAATCAGTGCACTATAACTTTAGAAATAATTTTATACATAACTGAGGACAAACTAATCGGTCGTACTTGAGTTATGTCACTGGCATCTGGCACCTTTGAAATCAAACAAATTTGAGTATGGTTGAAACTTTTTAGAATTCTGTCACTGTGAAAGAAACTTCTCATTGCCTTAAAAATGTCACCTCCAACTATATCCCAGAAAAAGTGAAAAAACTTAGCTGTAAATCCGTCATCACCAAGAGCACTCTGAGCATGAACAATAAATGTAGCTCTTTTGACCTCGTCCTTAGTTACCGGCCTTTGGAGCCTGCGATTCATGGAAAATGTAACCTTAGGCTCCAAATCCTCTAAGTATGGATTCGGATTAGCCGAACAAGAAGAAGTAAAAATATCGCAAAAGTAGTCTTCAGCTACATTTGCAATATCTTCCGGTTTCGATGTAATCTCATTGTCCCTCCCAACTAATCTCCAAATTCTGTTCCTTCGCACCCTTGATTGAAATTTCTGATGAAAGAATCTGGTGTTTTGATCTCCTTCTTTTAGCCACTTGACTCTAGATTTTTCTCGCCAATAGCTCTCTTCTTTCAAATATGCCAGCCACCCGCAACTCCTTTAGTTTAGCTTGAAGGTCCTCAATTTCTTTTTGGGAGTTTGCTTTGTGAGTTTTCTGCCATTGAACTAATCTATGTCTACAATATTTCAATTTTTGGGCCAAGAAGAACATAGCTAAACCTAATACTTCTATTCTCCACACTTTACTAACAATTCTATTGACATCCTCTTCTCCACACCAACGTTCCTGGTATTTAAAACGTCTTTTACTATACCAGGATTGAGGTTCGGTTTCCATCAAGATAGGAGCATGATCTGAGCCTGACTCTGTGAGCCTGTGCACCACTGCATTCGAAAACTTCAGCTTCCATTCCATCCCAACTAAATAGCGGTCAAGCCTCTTCTTCATCAAATCCTCTTCTTGTCTTCAATTTGTTCACGTGAAAGGCCTCCCCACCATTCCAATATTCACTAATTCGTTGCTGTCAATAAAATTAGTGAATGTTGCAATGGTGGTTGCTGATTTTTGGCCTCCACCCTCCTTTTTTGCTTGGCTTGTTATAACATTAAAATCGTCTGCTATTACCACCTTTCCTTTCAGGTGTTGACTCATTATTGTAAGCTCTTCAAACTGTAAGGATCGAATTTGTTTCGAACAACTCAAACGGACACTAATGAACGCCCATACCTCACTGCTTCCGAATTTCAAGTTAGCACAAGTCCTCCTACCACTCCTGTCGGGTTAACAATATGCCAGTTTTCGTAGCTGCATATCCGAAGTTTTGCTTTCACCTGTCGAGATTGGTTTTTTGTTTCACTTATGAATACAATCTCGGGAGAGTGAGATTTATAGATCCCTTTTAGGGTGTGAATTGTCAGGAATTTTTCAAACCCTGACAATTCCAAACTATAGTTCTCATGGCGCCTTGGATGCTATTTGTATGGACTTAAGTTGTTTATATATAAAAGAGTAAACTACATGTAAAATTATATGAGAAAATTGTTTAACTATTAGATATATATTTAATTTTTTTAAGAAAATTTAAATGTCATATTTTGATATAATTTTTTACAAGTTAAGTATGATTACAAGAATTAGATATTTTTATTATTAAAATTTGATAATTTTATGTTAATTTTTTTTTTGTAATGACCAAACTTTTTAAAAAAAAAATAAAAGAAAGTCTAGATATCAAATTTTAATCTAATTTTTAATGTATTTTTTAAATAATTATTTAAATATTTAAAAACAAACTCTAATCAAATATAGAAATTATTTTTCAAATACAAGATTACTTTTTATTTATAAAAAACTTTGTTACTTTTATCAATTTTAAAAAGTTTTTAGAAACATTTTTATTGATTTGATCTTTTAAGAATATTTTGTCCGCACATAAATCTTCGAAGAAAATTTTTTTAGTTTATTCTGTTTAATTAGAATCACAACATAATAAATTACTAAAATATATTCAAAACTCAAAAATTGGTTATTGATTGAGGAGGATTAAAATATACGTAGATATATATATATATTAGCCGCATCACGATGATGATGATGAACATCATCATTTTCACAAGATTTTGGAGATTGCGTCTTATATGGTTACCAGGTTCATGTGCTGATTTTGCCACCCACTCGCAACATTCATAAGAACTTGGAATTACATGCATGCACTTCTCGATATCTCATAAATGATCAGAAAAAGAAATTGAATATTTATTTAGAAAGAACCAAATTGTTCTTTATGCTTCCTCACAACCAAGAAAACCTTGAAATAAGATAAGCATCTTATTTAATTACTTTCACAGTAGTGACAAATTATATATATTTAATTAATTTCACAGTGACAAAATATACAGTGGGATGCATTAGTAAAGTGGAAGAGACATTCCGATCTCAAGAAATACTCAAGTTCGATTATTTTATTTTATTATATAAAGTTGCATAAACTTTACATTTGAAGTTTCATCATTATATGAAATTTAATTAATGATTATGATGGATTCATCTCAATGATACAAAAACCCAATCCCGATCTCGCTCTCAAAACGTCACAGCCATAATTTTGCATATATAATAGGATCGATGAAAAAAACATTTAGATATAAAAATAGTACGCGCTAAATACTAGAGATAAAATTAGAACTTGATTTATACATTGGGGCTAAAATAATAATTTATCTAAAAAAAATACAAAATTACAAATTAAAGGACTATATATTTACAGATCAATTTTTACACTCTGTTAGAGTATCTAATTAAAACAATTGAATGTTTTTATGGATGAAGCAATATATCTATACATATGAAAAGTTTAATTCATAATTATTTATGTTCGACATCACATGACTTATGTCTCCAACTAACCAACTACTAGTTCTAGAGGAAGGCTATAAGAAAAAGAATATTAAGTGCTGTCTTATCTCATAAAGTACTTTTTATAAAAAGGGATTGCCGACTAACCTCAATTTAGCATATAAGAATAAATAACATATAAATATGTTGATTTAATCAGCAATATGTATTTCTTAAATTTGTCAACGTTACGTTGCATTATTTCTTATTCTTAAATTTAGATATAACAACACTTGCGATGGATCCACTGGCATTGTCAACATTTGATGGAGGCAATGGGCTTCATTTTGCAATTGCAATTCCCAACATAAATATTTACACAGAAAGAGACTCTCAAGTGTATATATGCAAATGAAATGTCACCTAAAGTTACTTAAAAGTGTCACTATGAATTCATATGCCTCAACTCAAGTGCACACTATCTTCTATATTACGAAATCAAGCCAATAATAATTATAAAATTTTGTCTAAATAAATTACAGAGTTTACTAACGTCCACACTGTTTGACAATTGACATTGAAACAAAGGCACAATATATGAATAAGATTTTAAACTTTACATAAGATAGAAAGGAAATCTATATATGTGTCTGTCTCTTCTGTGTCATTAAAGCTAAGTATCTTAATTAAGTTATTTAAGAATCTATTATAATATTTATGTTCTATGTTTGAATAAAATATATTTTTTCTCTTTAAATATTTGAAAATGTTCAAAAATATCCTTATGTATGTTTAATTTATTTTAATTTTATTTCTAATATTTTAAATATATTTTAATTATATCCTTAATTAAAAATTAATACTATAATGCATAATTATTAGAACCGTACTAACAGTAATTGAACCAATCAAATTACTATATCATTAAATGATTGGTTCAACCAATAAGTCACAGATTGAACCAGTTAATCTAGTTATAATTAAATAATTATATAAAATTTAATTTAATTTTTTATAATAAATATCTTTTTAATTTTATTTTGTATTAAATTAATTATTATTTTTAAATTTTAATAACTCATCATTTAGTTTATATTTATTATACTCTTCAAATATTTATAAAAAATATAAAAATAATAATAATAATAATAGAAAATATATTATAATTAATAATTTAAAAAAATTGTAAATGTTATTTAATTTTCTTTACGTAATACATTCAATAAAAAGATATCATTTATAAAAAATAATATTTTTTTAGTTTAATTGAATTTTACTGGATTTTACTAGGTTGGTTTTAATTAATTTTGGCAGGTTTTATCAAGTTTGACTATATCTGACCGAATTAATTATTTGACTAATTTAAATGATGATCCAATATAGATTCCAGATTTTTGGTTCCACAAATCAAGTTGGACCAAATTTGATAACTATCTCCTAATAAAAATTTTGGGGTGTTAATTATATGCTAATGTGACTTGTCAGTGACACATTAATGTAGGATTATCACATCATATATTCTCTAAATTTAGGCATAATTGAAACATATTAAAATATCATAACTAAAATTGAAAATCAAACGCCAAAGACAAAATTAAAATAAAATTGTAAATGCAGAGCACAAAAAATAGGATTTACTATTTAGTAATTTTTTAAAATAAAAATCGTATTAATAACGCATCACTTTATTGAGACTCACCTTAATATAATAATATTTTTATTAAAAATAGAAATTATTGTAAATATCGCCTCTGTAAAAAATTATATAAAATATGTTAATGTGGCAACAAATTACTTTTTTTTTTTCTTTTTATCATTCATCTAATACATGTTCAGTATTATCTATTTGATATATATATATATATATAAGAGAGAGAGAGAGAGAAAGAAGAGAGAGAGAGAGAGAGAGAGAGAGAGAGAGAGAGCATTTAATATCAATTTTCTGTCCAAAAAATTGAAGAGTAAGAATGACATATACACCGGTTTTCAGTGAAATTAAGAGGTATTACATATGATATGCTTGATTTGTAATGACTTTGGGGAAGGTGACTACATAATAAATTTTATAAAAATAAGGTAGCACTATGTGTTAATTATATGACATTATAACTTGAATCTCAAGAAAAATGAATGTACAGTTTTAACAAGTGAGAATCCTAAACGCAAGTGTTGGTGTTAAGAAATGAAGAAAATAGTTTCTCTTGTATAGAAATATGATCACCCTATGCTTATTTTTCTGTGCCTGCTTGGGAACGAATGTGGCTCCTTAGTTCTTCAAAAACCTTCATGCTTTCTGCATCAAAGCCTCCTGCAAACTGAAGAGAGTTCCACACAACTATTCAGTTCCTTGTTCCATGAATTTCAAATTTCTTCACATTACATATTTTATGTTTTAGCTACCTGATGTACACGGAAAGCGAATCGTACGCCTTGCAGAATCAAAAACTCTCTTGTTGGTTCCTTCTCAGGGCCGGATAGCGTATCGAGTTCAGATGCTATGCATTTCATGTACTTCTTGGCAAGTTGCACAGAGGAAAGCTTGATCTGCAATGGAAGAGTTACCCAACCAAGCATTATGAAGGTTACAACTTACAACAGCAAACCAAGTAATGCACTAAATGTTGCATATTCATGACAGGCTCACAGGGCATGGTGCTACCACTAAATTGACTAGTAGCATTCTAAAAATTGCAAGCCTAACTGGTAGAAAGAGAACACGGCTACTAGGATCGAATTCTTTTTGCGCGAAATAAGAAAAAACAAACTGTTTGTGTCAGTTTAGAGACATACCTTGCCAACAACACCTGAATCTAATAGCCAATTTACTGGGATTCCGAATTCCCTGTATCGTGAAATTGCCATCTCTCTTGTCCGCAAGAGTGCATACACGCTTTGCTCCACTCTGGAGATAAAAACAAAACATGGTTGAAGAAATAAGTTGATAAACAAACAAACAAACCAAGCATATTTCATGTTCAATACTGTGATTTGCAAAGTCTGAATTTACTGCATCGAACCAGATAACTGGAAGGCATTTATATTTCTTTGTGAGTGAGAGACATGCAAGATTGAATTTTCTCAAGAAAATATAAAGATTATTGATTTTCTATTCAAGTATGCAAAGTAATAGAAGAAGATGCATACTTTTCAAGCAATGAATACATTTTCTTCAAAGCAGCTTCACATGGAAGTTCAGGATCATTAGTGAAGGTGGAGACTCGCTTCTCCAATTTCATGAGATCCTGATATTCAAAAGCAGCCTCTCTCAGTGCATCTGTTTTTCCTTCAGGCCAATCGAAGTGCTTGAGAACTGCTCTTTCATCAACCTTACAGACAATTAAAATGGCGAATTAAGTGAACTAGTCATCATCGATAAATTAATGCTTTTTGGAGCATGTTTTCCTTTGATGGATGAGCAAAAACACTTTGAGGCTTACCAGGAAGGAAAGCTCCTCATCAAGCCAATTCACGAAGGCCACAAGATCTTCAATCTTAGAGAATGAGGCAGCTCGAACTTCAGTTGCCAAGAACATCACAAAATCTCCTTGTGTTTCTACATCAGCTTTCACCTGAATCGAACAAAAAAGTAAAATCTAAAATTTGTACAGACTAGTTGCCAAAATGAGAAAATAAGTGAAAACTTTAGCATACAGCTAACAGGAATGATGATCTATTCTCAATTTCCCCAATCATGTTGCTCCTTGCATCAGATGCATTAGTTGTTGACAAAACTAAAGATGAGGTATCCTTCTTTGCCTCCCGTTTCATCAATGTCTGATAAAATTCTACTAGCTCGGGAGCCCGGTGAACTTTGTCACCATCCATTGCACCTTTCGGCAGGCTTCCTGGGGGAGGAGGAGGCAGAGGCAATCCACCTGGTGGCAGTGGAGGAGGAGGTACAGGGGGACCATGGGGTACTTCATTAGATGGATTTGCATTAGCTCTAACAGGAGCACCATCGGATGATTTAGGAGGCGGACGAGGCACCCTAGGAGGCCTTTTCTCAATCTGTCCAAGTTTCATCTTGCTAATGTTTTGATTGTCAACATCCCTACCATTCTCAGAGAGATCATTTGGATTACCAGGGACATATGTCTTCCCCTTTATTTGTGTAAGTTTTGGTGGCAAAGATATAAGCCCTTCGCCTCCAGCCTTGGTTATGTTCATATTTGAGTCATCACTGAACTTCTTTATTCTTGCTTTTTCAGCCTTTTCCCTGATTTCTTTCTCCCTTGCTAAGGCCAATTTGTGGCGATCTTTATATGCAGGATATCTTTCGTCCAGTGAACCCTCAACCGATTTAGACATCAATTGGAATGAGGCTGAAACCGAATTTAAGGAGTCACTGGATGAAACATCCTCATGAATAACAGTAGGCTCCTGATCCTTCTGCCCAAAGGTAGTGATGGCTACATCATCACCAGCATTTCTTAGCATCAACGACTCCAATGTACCCCTAGGCCTATCACTCGCACTCCTCCTTCCTGGAGAGCCTCCTGAGAAAGATCGGGCAGGTGATATAAGAGTACTTGAATCATCTTTGCTTTTACCCCATTTTTTCAACTTTCGGATTAAGCTAGGCTTCTTGTTAAGATTACTGTGTCTGCTGCTAGTAGAGCTCTCAATAGAGGTATTGTCAAGATCTTCACTTCCAGGTGAAGAGGAATGGGAAAAGGTGCTATCGAAATCTGTGTCAACTTGGCCACGTTCTGATCCGGCATATTCTAACAGTAGCTTCTTAGCCTTCTCTTGTGATTTTGGGCTAAGACTCTGGTTTAGATCACGGGTGGATAATTTTCCTAGAGGCGGAGGGTGATTCCTGAGTTCATATCTCAAGCATGCATTGACCCAACGGAGGTATACAAGTTCTTCAACTTCACTGAACCTATTCATCTGTAGTCCTTCGACTTGCTTTTGCAGATCTTCCTTCGCATGTGTCAGTCTACTGACCTCCTCTTTCGCCTTGGCTACCATTTCATTCTGTAGTTACAGACAAAACACATATTTATGTAGCTTTTGAAAAGAATTTTCTGCTGAATTAACCCCATTTGTCAACATACTCCAAAGCATTGTAGACAAATGCTAAATGTAAAAACTTATAACATGACACATTCAATTATTATATAATTATATAATGACTAGTGCAGTTCAATGTTTAATATTCATTCTTGTGATACACTGCAACTTTAGTAATTTCAATTATCAGTTATTGAGATAGACTCTGACCTCTGTAATATTGGATATTTCTGTAATTCTAGATTCAGCAGCATTTAGTTTAACGGTTAGTTCTCGCTTCTCATGTTGAAGTTCTATGTTTTCTCTCTTAAGCTCCGCAACTTCAACCTCCAAATCATTTGCAGCCTTCAATTTCTTTTGAATCTCAGCATCATTCTTAACAGCCTCTTCTTCTTTCGCTTGTAGACCAGAAACTTGTTGTTTAAGCAACAATAGCTGGCCTTTTGTCTGGTTAGCCTCAACCTGTATCTGCCTTTTCAACTCCTTGATCTTGCTTCTAGCCACCTCAAGTTCGTCCCTGGCTGAAGCTCGGTCTGCGAGCTCTTCTTGTAGCTTCTTCCTCTCTTCCAACAAGGAATCAATGGTTACATTAAGCATATCTATTTCCACCATCTTATTTTGTAACTGCCTTTGTAGATCTACAATGTTTGATTCCTGCTCCTTCAAACCATAGTACTCAAGCAATTCGCCTTCAAGTTTCACTTCCCTCTCCTCCAATTCCCTGACTAAATTCCTCATCCTTTCCAATTCACTAGCATCGTTTGCCTTTTCATTTTCATGAACCCGGTCTTTCTTTGCTTCATCAATCTCGTCAAACTCAACCTCCCCGGATAGAAAGCGTTCAAATTCAGGTAGAATATCATCTTCAAAATCATTATGCTGATTGATTATATTGCTAATTAACTTAACCTCCTCTTCTTGCTCCTCCTCCTCCTTCCTCTGCAACAATGTCAAATCATACCACAAAGTTCAGGAGAAAGTTCCTGTTTCACTATAGCCATAAAGCAAAATTTGCAAAAGAAATCCACATAACCATTAAAATAAAAAATCAATGTTCTAAAACTTGAGCCTAATATACTCACATTGTTCCGGTCAAGACCATTAGTAGAACAAGTGGTCTGTTCATGTTCCGTACCCCCTTTTTGATGTTCTCTAATCCTTGCTTGGCCATGTTCTGTGCCATATTGATAATGGAGTTTAACATAAAGACCAAGGTTATACTATAGGATTGAACATAATATGAAACAAGTAGAAAATCCTCTGTAGAATGATTAGTATGTATAATTATAAAATATTCTCAAACAAATAAACAGGTAAAACACTAAAACTCACAAAATACCTGATTTGGAGTTATTCAAATTCAGCTGCTGAATTTTAAAGGCTGCAATTGAAGCAGCTACTAGGAACCCTAACCTAACAATCATGAAGCTACAAGTGATAACAGTGTACTAACAATGCATTCATTAAAAGGGGGAACCCATTTCCAAAACCACCCTCCACCACCCATTTCACCCAACCTCCATAACTATCTTCTCAAAAGCCTCAAACCATTAGAACCCCAGAAAATTGAAGACCCTGAGAGGAACAAAGAATTCGCAACTCAGGCAGACGAGGACAAATGAGCAAGACCCAGATTTGGAAACTTGAACCTTGCAAGAAGATTCCTTGGAAATTTTCAAACTTTATATTCAGCTTACTTATACGGAGCTTTCAACATAGAGACAAAAAGGTAGCTATAAGAAAGAAAGAAATTGAATTTGTTGCTCAAGTTCGAGTCTTTGTGGAACAAGTGGCCAATTTTGGGCCAGAGATATTATCAATTTGAGAAAATTTAAAAACAGGAGTTGATCTACTATGGTTCTTGTCCCTTCCTTTCTTGTTTGGTTTCCCCCGTTAATGAAAATAAATATGATAATGATTTTGGTTGTTTGAATGTTAGATGAAAAAAAGGGAAAAAGGTAAGAATCTTTAGTTTTGTTTTTGCTGTTGCCGTTTTTTGCCGTTGGTCTTTACTCCTCACTTATTAAACGTTGGGAGGAGTAAGAACTTTTTAAACAACTTAAAATAATTCTATAATGAACAATTAGAATAAAAATGTGAAAAACTCAAATAAAAAAGATAATGGTAAGAGTAATTTACTTTTCCCACGTCTTGATTCTACTTGATGGCTGTATGATTGGATTTAGTTGTTTAAATCTTAATTTTAATATATTTCCTATATTTTTATTGTAGATATTGATTGTATGATTTTTTTTTTGTTTAAAGAATAGTTTTCTAATTGATTGAATTCACTTCTTCAAAATTTGAAGAAACTATATTTTATATATGAGATATATGTTTAAAAAAGTAAAAAATATTATGTAATTTAATAATTTTATATGTATTATTTTTTATTATATAATGAATTTATATCTTAATTGTTTAAATTACTAATATTTTTTATTTAAATAATTTAATATCATACCTTCAAGTCTTTGTACTTTTTAAATTAGTTTTTATATAATAATTTTATTATTTATTTTAAAAAGATCATTGTTTTTTTTATATTAACATATTTAACATTTATATTATTATATTAATAATGACTGACGTAGTTATATTTTGGTAACACATTATGTACTTTAGATATTCTTTTTTTATAAAAAATACTCATTTTTTTTTAAATTTATGTTGTTAAAAGAAAATTTTTTATAAAGATATCTTATATCTTGTATTCTATAAAGGTACTGTGTTTTTTAAATAATTAATAATTTATAATTTATTTTCAATTTTTTTAAAATTTTTGAAAAAAATAATTTTAATTAATAAGATATATAATAATTTTTAACTAAACATTATAAATTATTGGTATTTTATAATTTTATAATGTACTATTGATATTGTTGTATTTTTTTATGTAACTATCATATTAAAAATAAAATTGTGAAAAAGAATTTATAATTATATATATATATATATATTGATAAATCTTTTTAAAAACTAACTCTAATAACTATATGCTAATTATTTTTATAGAATGAAAAAAAATCTAAAATTCAACCCTTTCATATTAAAATTTCTAGATCCGTCCCTACACGTAGGTTTGAAAAATAATTACTTTGTAAAATTTAGTCTTAAGGGATTCACATAAAAAAAAAGCTATTGTAAATTCTTTTAAGAATTTAATTTTAGTATGTAAAATATTTTTGCGAGCAATTATGCATGCTAAAAAAATTGACATGTGACTAGTACATTAAATGACTTGGTTCTAGTGATGATCTCTTGTATCCTTTTCTTATTTTATTTTTTCTAAATCATTCTTCCTTTTAAATGTATTTAATGGATTTGATATCTTTATACTTTCAAGTATTAAATTCTCCCTCTAATATCATCCAATAAATTTGTCCGACAACCAAACAACAACAACTAAGCAAGATACCAAACTCGAGAAATACCAGAGAAATTTCCATAACTATATATCTTATCGGAAAAATTTTAAGTATACCAAGAATATCGATATTTCAATTGTTTTAACTATTGATTTAAATTAATATATATTATATATATATTTTTTATAATTCAGATTAATGGTTATATATATTTTTTATAATTCAGATTAATGGTTAAAACAACTAGTTAAAACAACTAGATCACTGGTATTCCCAGTATACTTGAAACTCTTCCTATAGTTATATACATAAATGTCAAGGACATTTGACGTGATAATATACGAATATTAACTACGATTATCGTAGGGTATAGGACCCACAACTTTTTAATAGGTGGGATTTTTGTCCTCATTGTCCATTTGTCCTTGCATCTAACAGGTTTCTAAAAACACAAGAAATCCATAAAACACAAGAAAGGAGCATGCGTTCAGATTGAGTGATTCGATAGTTTTTTTTTTCACTGAATTTGTGCTTAATTAAAAGGGTCCACATAAAAATGTAGAATGGAATGTGCTGTATTTTTTTCAACCTATGTGGGTATGCTGCTTCCAAAACACAAATTCACTTGCAATGACCGTACAAGTGTTTCCCATAACTGTGTACTACATTTTAATCATAGTGGTCAGCAAATATCACACACCCCATGTTAGAATCTGCTACTTGCATAACAAAAACTGAAACTTGCATTTACAATGCAAACAAATAACAATACAACATAAGACATCCCTGAAATCGAAAACTTGCTATTCCTTACATGCATAAACAATACACCACGAGACACTAGTCTAAAATCTAAACTTCTGTTTCTTCCTGATCATGAACTAAAAACAAAATGAGTAGACACCTTTTCACCAAGACAGATTCCTTTGAGTAAAGAGATGGTAAGGAGAATGCGAGATGACAAGAAATGACTATCCTACTTATTCTGTGCCAAAATAGGAAGAGCGGAAATACATGAAGCATAGCCTCAAGAAACACTGCTTCAGTGGGTGGCTTGGCTTGGAGTATGATCCACATCGCCACCACAACTCAATGAACCGCTGGCTGTTGCTGCCACCTAAGGACGACTAGACATGCCGCGGCCCCTTCCTCTTCCTGCATAGCCATAACCGTAACCCCTTCCATAATAACCACCACCTCGAGAGCGTCCACCACGGCCTCCCCAGCCACCACGGTGCCTTGAAAAATCACCAAAAGTCTGCAACACAAAGTAGTCGAACAATTTGAACAATTTGAACATTGTCCATGGATATGAGGTCAAGACAAGATACACATTACCTCAGTATCAATCTTGATTTGTTCAGAATATCTAACCCTTCCATTTTGTGAATCATGATCAAGTGCATTACAAGAAAGCGTGTCGAAGAAATCATCCTTGTTATAAACAGGCTGTGGAAACAATTAAAAACAGTCATAAGACAACAAAATTAAGTTCTCGACATAATTGACAGCAATGAGCTACACACACAATCGTAAGAGAACTACCTTGGCGTCCGTTTTTGATGTATCACCGTTGTCTTCATATTGACTGTCATCTTCATCACTTGCGTCCTCGCCATCTCTATCTTTTGAATGGGACTTATTGCTTTTACCTAGATGACCCCATACTTCATCCTTTTTGAACTTCTCATTCATTGCCATGAAATCAAAGTCTTCAGTGAATTTTGCAACTGGGCGTGAACCCTGTAAAAAATTAATCCAAGATTACAATACCTAAAATGGATTGTTACACTTAAGTTATCAATGTAAAAGAATCAAGTTAGTGAGAAAACAACAACAGGCAGAGTTACTCAAATTGCTTAACATCTGATAAAAAAAAACTCCGACACAAGAAGAGTGTAAATTCTTAAACCAAAAGGTTAACTACCCTATTGCCCTGAAACACACATGAAACTAACTTGAAAATTGCAAAATCTTCTAACAAGTTGATAAAACTTAGAAGTGTTGAAGAGAGCATTACCCCAGTCCCTCTTCCTCTTCCACTTCCACGTCCCCTGTATCCGTAGCCATGTTGAGTATGCATAGGAGCTCCCCCAGGCTGAAGAAAGCACGACCATATGTCAAGAGAATTTTCTCCGATAAAAAACCAAGGTATGAAAAGGAATAGCTTAATGTGCTCAATTATTTTATAATTGCCACTATTAAGCCCAATTGACATGTGATATCAATTCATTAATTAAAGAGAGAGCAAGAGGAGTACCCTCTGATTAGGCCGCGATGTTACTGGCAGTGGCAGTATTGGTGGCTGAGCTTCAGCAGAAACTGGAACAGATGGCTCTGGAGGTAATGTTGATAATGCAGGAACCACCTCAACATCCTTATGAGTTTGTGAAGGCTGAGATGAAGATACTACAGTTGGTCCAGATTGCAACAATTGACCTGGTGTTACCAAAGGAGGGGCTGGTGCATCCATATGTATAGAATTTGATGATCCAACAAGTGCAGGAGCTAATGGGGATGCACTTTGATATGGCAAGCTTGAACCAGAAATTGCATTAGGTTTGTTGACTGGTGGTACTACAGCACCTATATCGGGAGCTCCATTGGTAAAAGGAGTCAACGATGGTCGGTTAGTGGTGACTGGGGCTGCTGGAAGCGAAACAGCAGCAATCTTGTTTGGAACTGATACTGTCAAAGATTCAGGTGCTAGAGTAGTAGAAGGAGCTGGAGGCAAAGTTGATGGCATATTAGATGGAAATACAGAAGTGGCTGTCACACTAGCAGAACTAGCACTCAGTGGGAGCAAAGTTGATGGGAGACTAGATGGAGGTATAGAAGTAGCTGTTACATTGGCAGAACTAGTACTCAATGGGAGCAAAGCTGATGGGAGTTCTGGCAAATTTGAAGGTGCAGCTGGCAAAGAAGGGCTATAATTAGGAAACTGCATTGGCTGCTGCATAGATGAAGGCATTGATAACCCAGGTGGTGGTCGAAGCAAAGATTGCTGTTGTAACTGAGGAAGCCCATTTGGAGCACCATAATATCCCTGCCAATACATTGGTGGCATAGCTAGTCCACCACCATTTGCATTTGGGGCATTTGGAGAAGCTCCCCATGATCCTATGTTCCCTCCAGGTTGATATAAAGGTAATGGTCCTTGATAATTTGATCCATGGAGTCCTAGCTGTGTGTTTTGAGAACTAAAATCCGTCAAAGATCCAGTTACTGGAGGTATATTTGTAGATGTGGTGGTGACTGGGCGAGGATACTGAGACTACAAGGCAATTTCACATGTTAGTATGTGATTTTAAATCGATGCGTTGCGTATTCAAAAAGTTGCTTATCAACCTGAATAATAGCTGGATCAGCATTTATTGGTGGAGTAGGCTGGACAGGTGGAGAAGATTTAACCTGTAAATCCTGCAAAAAGTATTATAGGATGTTTCAGCCAATCTGGTTTAAATAAATCATTCAGAGTCCACATGCAGTAACATAAAGCAGATGTTGTGTAATAACATCGGAATATTCAATAAAATGACATAAGAAAATCCGGATCGGCTTCCTCCCTACTTCAATGTATACAAGATGTGATTTGCTGACAATTACTAGAAATAAACCTCTACATAAATTTGGGGATGAAGATAAATGCTAGAATATTTGCATCAATTACCCATTATTCCAATTCTTGTAGTATTAATTAGTCCTAGAGATAAAAATATCACATAATAACATGCAGTTCTTTCAAAAGAAAATTAACACAATAGACAACACCACATCAGCTATTCAACAAGGTAATAGTATTTGATCTGTATATGATACCTTGATGTCAGTCCCACGGAATAGTATATACTCGTACACCTTGTCACTTGGAGGAATCTGTGGACCATCTTTTTTCCTTCCTTCAGTTCCAAAAGATCGCACTGCACCACAAAACCCAAAGACTAAAGAATCAGTACACCAAAGCCGCTTTTGACGGTAAGACACCTATGAAGAAACCTTTGTCATTGTTTAATTACGCAAACAGAAATAATAGACTTCAACATTGAAAATGACATCCAATTTTATGCATTCGCAAGTTCATGACATCAACTAACACGCTCTTCATGTTCTTCATGAGCCAGATACATGTTATAATCAGCAAAACAAATTAATGCCTACTGCTGCCCTGACCATATGATGGGAATTTCAGAGGCTTTTACCATGACCAACACATAACTAAAGACTCACAAGTCACAATCATAATATTAAGTGGGGCACCAAACAAAAACACAAACCAAATGTCCAAAAGCCAAAGCATCGTCCAGTGAGAATGAAAATCGTAAGTCATAAAGAAAGCAAGACAACTTAGAAAACCAAAAAGCCAGATAGATTATCAAAAAGCCTTCAAACCACTGAAAACAATCTGAGATGTGGTAAAAACCTTTCAATTTCATTGTATAAATAGAAAAATGAAACCTCAATGGTAACAGAAAGTGGAAACCTTTTGAAAATCAGTTAGTGCTTACACCTTTTAAAGAAAAGAACCCTAAACAATCAGAAGTACAGAGCAATTTCTTCCCTCCAGAACAGATAATCATTTACAAAGCAGCATCACTAACCCTTTTATCGTTAGTAGCCATAATATAATCAATGATCAAACATACAATCACACTATAAACACTTACACATCAAAATTGCACGAAACAGCAAGAGAAGCACAATAATTCATAAAACTAAAACATAGACAAGTCACCACAAAGCTTTCAAACCAACTAAAAATACAATGACAAGAACCATATAACACCATACGAAGCTCAGATTCAAACTCAAGGTCAATCCACATGATAAAACCTTGCAATAAAAAAATCAACTCTTCATTGGAACACCCAAAAAAAAAAAGGAAATTCACACGAATTTCACTCAAAACAGATAAAACACGAATTTTCTTTTTACCATCATTTCAAAGATCTAAGACGCACATAACACCAAATTAAGCTGAAAATCGAAAGGGTTTTGAGAAAAAGTACCGTTTCGGAGGCCAATACTGGACTCATCGGTGTTGATATTGTAGAGAACACCTTCGTATCTGATCTCGCTCTTGGAGGTCAAGCTGATCAAGCAACCAATGTAGGAATCCGCGGCGGAACTCGAGCGAGAAGAGGCAGTATCGGAAGCCATAGCCTTAGCTTGCGAGGAAGAACAAAAACCATACACTGTGTTCCGCTGATTTTGTGACGGGAGAACGAATTTAGGGTTCGATCGGTTTTTGCTGGGTCTGAGAGAGATAGAGATTAGAGAGAGTGTGTAGGGGATAGGAAGTGAGAAAGCATTAACCAAAAAAGAAATTAACAATAAAAAAATTATTATAAATTAAAAAAAAATATTTTTCAAAAAAAATTAATCGACTTTTAATTTTTGAAACACGATTTTTTTTATTTAGCATTTAGGATAAATTTATTGTACCTACTGGCGAACCTTGTTATTTTTATAAGGTTAGTCATGTACACCAGCAAATTTTTAGTTTTTATGTAAATTCGTCAGATTTTGGACAAACTTCTATTTCAGATAGAATTAAAACTCCTCTTTCGCAAAGAAAAATAAAGACAATCACCAAAAGATAAAAGAAAAATAAAGACAATACAAAAAACCTTTTTCTTCATTCAAAAGTATATCAATATCTTCAAGTCTTCACAAAAAAATAAATCTTTTTTATGATGGTGGTAGCTATAAATTTTAACTCCGATCCATTCTTTCCTTCATCTACAATAAAAACAATTATTTTCTTATGGTCATTAAAATAAAATAAAATTATATTATATATATATATATATGCATCACCTATTAATATTAAAGTAATAAATAAAAAAATGAAAAATTTATGTTTTATACTATAGCATTACGCAATTTAATATATGTTTTATAAAATTAAATTTATGCTTTATGACATATATATATGTGTATAAAAACAATTTGAAGAAATTTAATTCTATCTCGAAATAAAGTTCGTCGAAAGTGCGACAATTCTATGTAAAATTAGAAGTTTGCTAGTGGGTATGGCAAACTCATCTTAAATACCACAAAAAAATATTTAAAAAATTAAAGTTTGATTAATTTTCTTCGAGAAACAAAGTTTTTTTAAAATTTATAATAAAAAACAATTGAAATTTAAACAACTAATGAAAAGATTTTGATTCCAAAAGAAAAAAATTCTAAAATTATAACTTATTTTTAAATAAATTATCATTTTAATATGTTGTACGATGAAATTGAATTTTAAAATTAACTAGTGTATGTGTTTGATATTCTGTACGAGATAATACATAAAATTATATAAAAAATTTATTAAAAAATTAAATAAAATATATATAATAATTATTATTATTATAAATATTTTATAAACTTATAATTAAAATCAAATTTTTAGGATTTTTAATATTAAAATATTAAAAATAATTAGTATTTACCTTAATCAATTTGAATTTGTTGAGTAATCATCTTACTCGTTCGCTTAAACAACTATTAAGAGTTAGAATCTCGGCTTGTGTGTGTAGCAATCCATTGGCTAGCGGTAAACCCTTAATAAATGAAGCATCAATACGTGGTTAGACTTGGCAGAGTACCCGAATACGCAGGTACCCAACCCGTCCATATCCGGTTGGAGAGAGTAATAACTTGACCCAAGTCGGGGCAGATTTTGCTCAAGATATGGCATGGTCAAATTTAGGGTATACCCGCCCTAGATATATACATATAAACACTTTTTAGGAATTAAGATTTGCCTTACATCACAGATTTAGTGATTTACAGCGTCAGTTCATACTCTATAGCTATGCAACAGAAACCCAATCATCCTCACTTAGAGTCTTTTTCTTCTCTGCTTCTTCACAAAAAATCTCATAGCTCCCGTCATTGTCGTGGCTGAGCCCATCGGCGCCTACCTCTTCACAGCTCCCATCTTCCTTCACAGCTCATATCGCCATCGCTGTTTATCTCGTTACCGCTGTTGAATCCATTGCCACCTTTCTCCTACCGAGTCCTTTTTCTCTAGGTAAATTTCTCTCTCTCTCTTTCTCTCTCTCTCTCATTGTGAGTCTGTTAACTTCTCTTCTTCTTCTACAGACTCATCATTTGTCGCCGTCGCTATGAGCCCGGGCGTTGCCGTTGTAGTTTCATCTGAGTTTGTCACCGAATAAAATAAAATTGTTATTCAAGTTGGACCAGTTGGAAATAGGTATGCATGAGATTATTTTTGCATGTAATTTCTAAATTTTCTCATCCAAATTTGATTTATGTGATTGAGTATTTTAATATGGCGATTATCGTGGTCGCGTTGTGACACTAATGTGATAAAAGCTATGGTAATTTCATAACTAATATATGAGACAGACCAGATTATTAAAATAATCAGAGAAATAATATGCATATGTGCGCATAGAATTTATAAGATGTGATTATCTTAGGAAAATATATATGTATAGCCCAAGTGGAAGATTGTTAGGAAATTATTATTTCTTAATATATTTATGGGCAATACATATATTAATTATAATCGTAAATTTAGTAATTTCACATTAAATGACTTATATAACGGTGATCTCATTTATTATCGTTATTATTTTTTATTTGGATAAATGAGATTAAAACCATATAGTTGTATTAATTGAAATGAGATTATTATTATTAATGCCATATAAATATTAAAATTGTACTAATGTATTAATTGAAATACATTATTTGAATAAAAAGTTGCAAGAATTCTAAAATTTATTAACTTTAATTGCTTAAATTAGCATAAAATAAGAAAGAGATGATTAATCAGATTAAATAAATTAAACAATATTTCTCAACAAAGCAAATGTCACAATAATTATATTACTAATTAAAAAAATCAATTCAATCAATTCAAATTTCTATTTAAAATAGACAATTAAAGATCACCAATAAATAAAAATAAATGGGATATAATAACGAATAATTTTGGTAGTATAATTAATTAAATAAAATTATTATATATAATTTTATTTTTTACCTTATTATAATTTAAGTTAACATTAATGGTAAAAAACTAATTTTAAATAGTCCTAATTTGTATTTTACAACATAATTAAAGCACAATTCATAATTTTTTATTTTGTAATTAATTAACATATTTTAAATTTTTTGGTTAAGTCTTCTATATTTTATGATTGATAAATTTTCTCTAGAAACACAAATTTGTGATGAATTATTATAATTATAATTAATTAAGAAAATAAAAAAAATTATAAAAAATTAAATAAAAGATTCAAAAACATAGTAAAAATTTATTTTGAAGCTAAAAATTTGTCAAGTGTTCTAACAAATTTAAAAATTTGTATCTTATTATATAATTAATTTTGTTACTCACTTCAACTTCATTATCCCTTTGTATCCAAAAAAATATATAATATCACACTTATTTCAAAAAAATGAAACTCTTCAAATACACAGTATAATATATAATTTAAGAACAATAAGATAAAAAAAAATATCTAGATTTTTATAATAGTATTTAAAATTTTCAATGATGATAATATAAAGTTTAAATCTACCAATTCTATATCTCAATTTAATAGTTACCCTTTGCACATCTTATTTAAATTTGAATTTTAAAATTTAATTTGTATTCCGGGGGTTACCTGAAACGTTGATTTGGGTTTGAACGTTAGGTCTAGATCCCTTTGTGTGGCAACGTCTGACTTATTGTACCGAGGTTCCGCCTGTCCGAGTTCCTCGTGAAGAGGTTGGGGTGGTACCTGAAAGAGACTCTGATACTTAAGTTAACAAGGGCTTCAAGCAGGTTTTTAATAGATTAGAACGTGAGTTATACCTGGGGGTGCGAGTATATTTATAGTAGAATTGCTAACCACCTTTATTGAAGTGATCTTATTTTTTCTGATAGATAAGCGCTCCCTTTTTCTTGGGAGTTTGTTAAGATTCACCTTCTAGATGAGGCCGAGATTCTAGGAAGCAGTTTGTGTGCACCGAATAAGTAGGGCTTTTGCCCTTTGGAGTCGGTTGTCCGACCTCTTCAAAGAGGTCGGACTTATCATGAGGTCCACCTTTTTTGTGGCTATTTAAGTGTTGTTGGGCCTGGCTTTTGTACATTGGGTCAGGGTATGAACAGTGCCCTTGCTTGAGTTCGTCTTTTTTTGAAGGTCATGCTCAAGCATCTCGTGGCCTCTGCTATGCACATCGGGTTTGGGCTCGTCGGTCTATCCAACGTGTTTAAAATTTTGAACGATGATGGGGTTTTAATGACAGACGATTAATGTGCGGTAGCTGTTCCTGGGGATCCGTGCTTACTTAAAGAGGTGTGAGAGAGTCATTTCTAATTTATTTCCCCTTATAAAGGGGACTTTCGATCTCTTCTTCTCCTTCCTTCATTGTTTTTTTGAAAGATCATTTTGAAAATACTTCTTTGAGTCCTTTCAATCCCCTTTGCTTCTTCAAGGCTTCGTTTCTTGGCTTCTTGAAGAATTTTTGTTTTGGCGTGAGGATTGTTCAAGTTTTTGCTGTTCTCAAGCGTGCTCTTCCTTTCTTTTCGTAGTCTTCTTTGAGGTTGGTTTTTCTTTTTTCCCTCAAATTCTCTTTTATGCTTTGTATGAGACTTGCTATTTTGCTGTTGCATTTTCCTTTTTAATGGAAATCTATTTTTACTTTTCTTGTGAGCTTGATGCGAAGCATTTATAGAAGTAGGAAACGTCTAAAACGATTTTGAAAGTCTTTCCTTTGTTTGAAAGGCTCTTCATTTGTTTTTGGTGTTGCTGCTGTCTTTTGTGTACTATGCTGCCCCTAATGATGTGCTCTTTGTACTTAATGTTGTATCGAAGGGGCACCATTTTGTTGCTGGTAGGAAAATATTTTCGAAAAGGCTGGATATATCTTGATTTAGCAGCTTTTGCCCGACTTCTTTTTTTTTTTTTAAATTACGTCCGTCTTGTTTAGTGATAGCCTTCTTTTACTTTTCATTTGTAGGTATAGCGTGTATGTCTCGCAAAGTTATCTTGAATATGTCGACTAAGGTTCCCCCTGCTCTTCGAGCTTGGGTAGATAGCACTGTTTTAGGTTGTGTCCTAGTTACTGACAAAGTATTGTGAGGCATTTCGTAGATACCATAGAATTTGTGAGAATAGGGAGGATGAGAGGAACTATGTTCTAGAACCACCCAATCCTGAGGAGAGAGTCTATTTTTCTCCTATAGTGGAGTCTGAACAACCTTTCTTTTATGCCTATCATTGCTTTTTTATCCGACTTGATGTCCGACTTCCTTTCACCGATTTTGAAATGGAGGTATTACGATCTTCTAACCTTGCCCCTTCTCAACTGCACCCGAACTCCTGGACTTTCATGAAAATGTTTTAGCTCTTGTGTAGAGAATTAGATGTTCAGCCTACTTTGAATGTTTTCTTTTATCTTTTTGTGGCCACCAAACCATATAGTTCCACCAAGAAGTCGAAGTGGATATCCTTCTGAGCTGTTCAAGGTCGGAAGGCTTTTTCCATCTTTAACGATTCTTTCCATGACTTTGAAAATTACTTTTTTAAAATCACGAGTGCTGTGGATGCCCAACCTTTCTTCCTGCCTGAGAACCAATAGCCCCCCTTTCCCCTATACAGGCAAGATACCCTTAACATCGTTAGGCGTGATCTGATTGATTTAGATGATACAGAGAGGGGGGTTGTGGATTTGATTTTGGGAACTTGGGGCCAGGATCCCCATTTGGACATGAAAAGATACTTGGGAGATCCCAGCCTTCTGAAAGCCGACCTTGGTAGCCCCCCTTCATTTACTTGTTGAATTTTCACTTTCATTCTTGCCATTTTTTTTTACGTTGCTTTGTTTTACTTTGAAGAGAGTATGGCTCCCAAGCCTTCCATGAAGTTTCTGAGAAACACCAAGAAGATAGTCGTGACCCGAAACCTTCAGTAGCAGAGAGAGGTCGGGGAGGGGTCGTTTCTGAAAGAGACCAGGATCCCAGTCCGATCTTTCCCTAGGAAGAGGCCGGAACCAGGTCCTCTGGCCCTCAAGTGGACATCCCGACTCCTTTGTCCTGACTTATATCTTCTGATTCTACTCCCTCTCCTACGGAGCCCACTCTGAAGAAGCAGAGGGTGGATGGGGAGGAGAGAATATATGACAAGAACTTCGATGCTCTTGCCTGGGCGGAAGAGAACCTCATTCCTTGTCACTTTGTAAGTATAGACGACATGGCAGTACAAAACCATATCCGTACCCTAGCACGTGGTGGACTTCAGACTGTGGGGTTTTGTGCCCAGCTGGCTAAAGAGCTAAGGGACTCTCCCATTCAAGTTACCACCAGCACCCTTGTAATAGCTCGGGAAGGTGTGGAGAGGCTGAGTGAAATTAAAAAGGAGCTGGAAAAGAAGCAGAAAACCCTGAATGCCGGCTTTGAGAGAGCTCGGAAAAGAGCCACCAAGTCAGAGCAGTTGCCACCTTGGCCGAAGAAAAGGCCAAAAAGTACCAGGAGAGTTATACCCGAACTTTTGGGGAGAGGTTGGCTCGGGAGGAAGAGCTGGAGAGATTGAAGGATGAGCTCGCTGGCTTCCAGGAGTTAGCCGCTGCGGGCATGGATGAGATGTTTGAGAATTTGAAGGCCCATGTTAGGGTCCTGGCTCCCGACCTTGATCTCTCCTTGCTTAGTACTAACTGATGGTTTCAGTGGCTAAGAGAAGGGGGGGTTGAATCTTAGCCCCATTTTCTGATGTTAACACTTGCTAACCTTCAGAGAAGTCTTTTCTGTTTTTGCTCGTCACTGGACACGAGCAACTTTGTTTTGTCTCGTCCCTTGCCACGAGACTTTTCTTTTTGTCTCGTCACTTGGCACGAGATAATTCTGGTTTTTGCTCCTATGTAGTATAAAACAGAAATGGAGTAGAAAGGAGAAGAAGATTACACCAGATATATCCTGGTTCAGCTACTAAGTGCAGTGCAGCCTACATCCAGTCTCCATCACAAACATGATGAAATTTCACTATAATCAATATGATTACAACTTGTAAAGTGCTAACCCAACTTACAAGGGGATTCCCACAGAATCATGATACACAACATAGATGAACAAAGGACCTCTAAGACATCTATGGCTTTTTCTTTTAATTTTGCACTCTCTACCTTTTTCCGCTCTATGGCTTTTTCATACAAACCTCACTTGTTTGCCTTTTTCCATGAGACTCAAGACATGACAAAATTAAACAGAAAAATACTTAAACAGAATACATTGAAGGAGAAGAGAAAACTGTTAGCTCAGGTAGCTCTGAGAACACTGTGCCTTGCACTCTCAAATTTTTCTCCTTGCTTCAAACAGTGGTTGTTCCCCCTTTTTAAAGAAGAGGAAAGCCTCCACACTTGAAGCCAAAACCGAACCAACTTCTTCCTCCTTCAACAAACACAGAACTGGTTCGGCCACTTAGAGAGAGAAGAGATAACCATGTAAAACCCAACATGCAATTACCTCTAGTCCTTTCTTGATCATCACCCTTCATCAATCCGAGCTCTCCATCCTTGGCTTCCTCTCCAAGATGGATTTCTGGCCCTTGATGCTTCATGATGATGATGACTTCATCTGCTTCAATCTCTGCCTTCAACCATCACTTCGCCACTCTAGCTACTCCCTGTGGTGGTTGAACAGAATCAAAGACAAGCCATGCTTCAAGAATCTCTCCTCTTGGCCGAATCTTCAACGTCCATTTTTGAGCATGTAAGGCTCAAGATAGCCTCACCAAATCTAACCACATTTGGTAAGTATCTTAGCCACATCTCACTTTTATTTTGGTGTGTTTTCTTGCCATCATTAGCTTGATGGTCTTGATGCATGTAGCTTCTTCCTTTTCTTTGTTGATGAGCACAGCGTCCATGGTTTATTGGACAAAGACCGAAGAAGGAAGAAGAAAGAGATGAGAGAGAATGAAAGAATCTGAAGAAAAGCAATGTAAAGTGGTTAAACACATTAATTTGAGAATAGCTTGCTTTTACTTCCCTTAGCTTAGAGTGGCGTGTTTGTCATAATAGCCATCAATCAAATCAGCTGAATTTCTCTCTCATGTTCCCCATGCATTAATTGACAATATAATAGATTTTGAAATCCATCACATGGTTAAAGGCTTGGTTCCGTTGGAAGCACTTTGCTTTCATTTTTCCTTGGTTTCGGACCAAGCTTGGAACCTTTTATCACTAATAGAATTTGGGCTTGTAACATTGAGATTAAAACTGGCCCATTTGATTAACATTTACTTTCCTGATAAAATTGATTTCGGATAAAGCATAGAGCACATAAGAAAGCATTTGTTTGGGCTTGCAACAATAATGTTTATTCTGACCCATTTAATAATTCAGCCTCATATAGCAATGCTGATTTTTAATTTTGGGCTAGCAACATCTTTGTTTTCCGCCCAAGGTAAAATCTGCACAACAAAATTATTAATTAAGCAAATATGAATTAAGACCAAATTAATAATTTTGTAATTTAATATTTTAATAATGTTTGTTCATCATTAAAATTTAATAAGAGTTTTCCAAACTCATCACTAACAATGTGGTGGAGGATGGGAAAATAGTCCCTGCCCCTGATTCTAATGAGGAGGGGCCTCTTCCCGACCCGAAGACTTCAGGTCCCCAAGTTTACCCGACCTCTTCTTCAGGGGCTCGATTTAAAGAAGTTGTGGTGGAAACCTCTTTCGCTACTCCTTAGGTAATTTTGGTCGTTCTGGTCTCTATGCTTCCTCTGGCTTCTTCGGCTGAAGGTGCAGATGTTGTGACCGGAGAGAAGCTTGGTCCCCTCATGGGTGAAAAGTCATGATCTCTTTTTTTATGTCAATCTTTTATGGTAACCCGGCATGTGGGTTTTCAACATTAGAACTTTTTAATAGCTAGTGGCTTTGTGAACACTTTACTTTTTCTTTTAGTTGCTCTTTCAACTTTTAAGTAATGTTCAGAATTTGTAATGCTTTTTTTAATTTCCTTAATTTCCTTTCTTGGCTCCGACTTCGTGTAGTCAGCTTCTTTTCAAGTTAGTTTTGCAACTCTGTTTTTTATTTGACTTGTTTGGAGATCATTTTGTAAGAGTTGCTTGTATAACTTCCTACATTAACTTGTACCTCGTCGCTTCATCTTGCTAACCACTTTAGGTCGGGCAATGGTTTTTATGGTTTATCAAGCTTAAATTAAGGCGTTTGAAATAGGAAACTTTGAAAAAAGATAAATAGATTAGAAATTTTATTAATGTGTAAAATTCTTTTACAGAGATAGTTACTAAAGGCTTAAGTGTCTCTAGCCCTTGTCTTGGTACCTCATTAAAAAACCCTTTTCATTGGGAAAAAGAGTGCACCTTAGTTCAAGGCTTCTAGCTATAATATCTTTTCAGGTTACAAACGTGCCAGGACCTCGAGAGCTCCTGCCCTTGGAGGTCGAATACCTTATAATAACCTTTGCCTAGGACCTCAGTTATCTTATAAGGTCCTTTCCAGTTTGCAGCCAACTTTTCTTTGTCCGACTGATGCGTCCCGATATCATTTCGGATCAGGATGAGGTCGTTGGTGACAAATCTTCTTTTGATCACCCTTTGGTTGTATCTTAGAGCCATCCTATGCTTCAAGGCTTCCCCTCTAATCCGAGCTCTTTCTCGGACTTCTAGGTAGAGGTTGAGTTCTTCGGTTTGCGCTTGGGGGTTGACTCCTTCGTTGTAGAATATGACCCTAGGTGTTTCTTCATTTATTTCTATGGGAATCATTGCCTCCATTTTGTAAGCAAGTCAGAAGGGTGATTCTCTCGTTGTGGAGTGTGGGGTGGTCCACTATGCCCACAACACTTGAGGGAGTTTGTCAGCTCAAGTTCCTTTTGCATTTTGTACTCGGCGTTTTAGCCCAATCAGTATGATTTTGTTTGCTGCTTCGACTTGTCCATTGGTCTGAAGGTGCTCTATCGAAGTGAACTAGTGCTTACTCTTTAGGTCGATCACCAAGTTCCTGAAACTTGAGTCGGTAAATTATCAATATATTTAAAAATTGCCTCTATGTGACATTCACATGATATTTATACCTAACACGTCCAGATATTATCGATTATAAAGATTTTTTAGACCAACTTATCAAATTGTTAAAGATTGGTTAGAGTTTTTTGAATTATGAAAAAATATTTTGTCCTTTAAACAAATAGATAAAAAACAAAAAAAATTATTCTAATAATAGAAAATAATAATATCATTCTATTTGAATATTATATTATTTTTTTATAAATTCATACAAAATAGGCTTGCCAATTCATGGCACTTGTCATGTAGGTGCATTTTATAATTTTTTTAAATATCAATTAAATAAATCAAGTATTGCGCTAAGTATGGCTATTTTTTTTAAATTATAGTAATGTTTCTTTTTGAAAAGTTATTGTGCTAAGTTTGTTAACAGATTATCTATTCATACATTTAAATGTTTTTGTTTTTTTTTCATCGCGATTTCGTTTTTAATACGCTTTTAGTTTATCAATTTTTTTCTTTAAATGATGATGTAATTAGTATTAGCATTTAAGAATAATTAGTATTAGTATTTGTTTTCGAAAACTATAATTGAAATTAGAAAATTGAGATACAGTGGTGATTAGAGATTAAAACTAAAATTTTAGTGTGAGGATACAAAATTTCAAATTTTTTAATACTTCTAAAAAATAAGAACACAAGAGACTAAAATTTTAAAAAACGAAGACTAAAACTTTAATAACATTTATTTTCAAAAATATCTTTATTTAACTTTTTAAATTACAAATCTACTCATCAATTTTTATATTTATCTTAAACTAAATATAATACTAGGACATAACTTAGTCGAATATATTTTACATTGAAATAATACAAATACTGTCTTTGTCTTCCAGTCCTCTCAATTTCAGTCTCCCTCCAAACGCAATCTTAAAGACACATGTTAAGATTATAAATTAATAAAATTCAAGTTTTTAATGCATTTATTTTATATTTACTAGAAAACTTACAATTTTTTATTAATAGTAGTCTTATTATATGTCCTAAGAGCACATATTAACTAAATCCAAATTATAATTAAAAAACACTAATTACTCATTTAAAGATGTAGAAGATAATAAGTAGAAATTATTAGAAATACTCTCCAGATTTAAAAAATAAAGAATAAAATATTATTTTAGTTATTTATATTTGGACTAAATCTTAATTTGGTCCTTAATGTTTTAAACGTCATATTTTAGTCCCAAAAATTTAAATGGGTGTAATATTGTCCTATAGTTAAATTTGACACGAACAATAAACATGTTTAAGAGCCAATACAATGTTCATATCAATACTAAAGAAAATCGACCAACCAATAATCACTAATGTAAAAACTTTTTCATTAATTATTCGAGTTAAATTTAACGGTAAAACAACATTTAATATGTTTAGAACTTTTTAAGATTAAAATAGAATGTTTAAAATAGTTGAGACTAAATTAGAATTTGATCTGAACTACCCAAATACTACTCTATCCAAAAAATAAAAACAATTAAGAAGTAAAGATTTTGGCGCTGATACAATAGTACCTGAATAATGTTATCAACAAAATACTCTTTGAAAGATTTTAATTGGCAAGCGTGTCCCTTGACTCACCTGAGCACATCTTCCACGAGAAATATGCTAAGGTGGCCACCAAATTTTAATAACATGGTATGTTTCTTTAGCTAATTATTGAGTTATTTTTTATAATTAATTTAACAATTACAAACTAAAAAAAATTCTCCAATTCTTTTGCCCTAAGCTACCCCATCTACAAGAGAATTTTTTATTTAAATAAATAAAATAAATATTTTAATTGTTGAAATAAATAATTATAAAAATTATTATCGAAATACATTCCCAAACCTTTTCTCGTTTACAACGTAAAGGAGATAAGCATGAATGTATCTCGTTTGTACTGTAAACGAGATGAGGTTGGAGGACGCCTATATATACATAGTAAGGTACGCCCCTGAGCTCACAAATAGTTCCGAGACAATAACTCTGCAGTGCCTGCAGCAGTTTCGGAACCTTGTTGTATGACTCCTCCCAATTTCCATATATCTGTGCAATTGCCTTTTACTTTGCCATGCAGATCTTTCTGTAGGAGGATTTGAAGTGATAGTTCTGCCGGACTGCACATTACAGGACAGGGATGCTGACGGATGGGTTGGACTGTATCAACGGCAGGATGACCTTGTAGATGAGGCCGCTATCCAATTGTCGATGGTCTTGGGACATGGTGGGTGCTGGACAAGTATGCGCTCCACCAACCCTCCGGACCTCCCTAATGAAATAAAACATCTATGGTTGGAAACTACTCAACATATAGCAATCATAAATGAGTAAGTACACTTCAATTAAACTTGAACTCACTAATATTCGAGGTTCTGTCGAAGAGAAACACAGAGACTCCATGGACATCCATTTGCAGCTTGACGACAATGCACATGGCACTTTAATCGGTCCGATTCGACCACTTGGTACTCAACACTTATGTGAATATTGTAGTTCTTCACACCCTACATTACTGCATCTCAGCATTTGAATATGTGGCCGACCCGAAACTCAACCCCATCGTCTAGGTTGTAATCCTCTTTTCCGGTGTTGGAGATAGGAAATTTCTCATGCATGGTGTCTAGATTCAATGTATGATAGTAACTTGGTACATCTGATAGTGCCGGAATCGGGGGTGGATGGGGTGGGGGGGGGGGGCGAACATAGCGCAACGATGTCTCGTCCGGTATCTCCGTTACAAACTCATCCTCATCATCATCTTCAAAAGAATCACTATCGTTGCTATCCGTAACATACTCTTCGTCGAAGTCTTCTTTACCCACCTCTATGTCTTCCATTGGTATGGCAGTCTGAATCGGTGGTGGTGTGAGAAGTGGGTCATCCTACACAAATATCGAGTGTACAGAACCACCACCACCAACATCACCAACCTTGGTGGAAAGCTCCATCACTTATTCTGCCATGATTCTCCCATGGATATCGAACATGAGTCGCACATGGTCGTCGCCGAGGAGCCTAAATAGTCGAAACTGAAAAACTCCATTATCAACAGTGCTAGTAACCTACATCCCACCCTTCCAATCTCTCTTCTCCCTGTGCCACCAAGGTTGCTCAATATCAAACTTTTCAACTCGGACAACGAACTTACGCGCTGAGTGCACAATAGTAACGGATTCTTACACTCAAATGAGATATACCTGTGTCACGCGCATGTACCTTATCTCGTTTACAGTGTAAACGAGATACGTGCATATTTATCTCGTTTACACTGTAAACGAGATAAGGCTAGAGAACAGATTTCGGTAATTATTTTTATAATTATTTATTTTAGTAATTAAAACATTTATTTTATTTATTTAAATAAAAAATCCTCTACAAGAGGGTTCATCTCGCTCCTTCCACGGTCCCTCCTTCATTCTCTATTGTTGTTCTAGGCACCACTACCACTACTAATTTAAAAATCAGAGCCATATCCTTCTCAACTTATGATTCTCTCAATGACTGTGCTTCTATTATACAATCAGATTAGCTAAACAACAAAACAAAAAAGTTTACAGAGAAAAACCAAAAATAAAAATTGAGGAACAATAAAAAATTAGTTCAGTAGCAATTCCAAGAATACAAATTCTATTCATCAGCATTCAGTAATCTCATAAATAAAAATTCAGCACAATATAGTTTTAATTTTGTTTACATTCAAAAGATGAAATTTGAAAATGCTGGCTTACCAAAAGGAATAGCGGCAAAAGAAAAAAGGTTGACGACGACAATGAAGAACAATCTTGTTAGAGGCAGTAAAGGAGGCTGGACTACAACAAAGACGATTCTACCTCTGATGATCTTGCTGGACGATGATGAAGACGATTATCCATTGACGGGACGAAGAAGGTGACACTTCTGCCTTTGACATAACGATTTTGCCTCTGATGATTATGTTTAGGCGCATGAAGATGGCGTTCTCCTCGGGCTGGGTCAGGAGTGACAACGATGTTCTCCTTGGTTAGGTCAGGTGCGTGAAGACGGTGTTCTCCTCGGAATAGGTCAAACACGTGACGACGACATTCTCTTCGGACTGGTCTTAGGCACGCGATGACAGTTCTACAGTGATCTTAAGAGTGAGAGGGGAGGAGCTTGGAGGTGAAAGTGGAGGTCAGTGGCAGACAATAGTGAGAGAAGAGGTGGATGCACATTTTTCTGCTTAGTAAAAACCAGGCAAAAGAATTAAGAGTTTTTAATTTTTAAATTAAAATTAGCTATTTGATATGTCATATCATCAAAATTCGATAGTCAATTTAGTATTCTTCTCGTACAGAAAATGATTCGACAAGTCTAAAAATACACTTGTCAAATTTTAAAATTCTTCAAAAACTATTTTATCAATAATATTATTCTGATATAATTTTGTTAACACTAAAATCTTTCAAATATTGAATTAATATTTAGTTATTCACCTCAACAATTAAAGAAGTTGTCCACGGATACTTAACCTGCTCCAAGATAGGGGGATAGTTGAATCATGAATGATTTGGACATAGGGGTTAACTCACTTGAATTAATTCCGTCAGTCATAACAATGACAATACGAAAAAGGAAAAAAAGAGAAGAAAAGAAAAATTGAACTAACAGTCTCACTCATCAATCTCACCTTGCCTTCGCTGCTATAGAGTGGAAGACAGAACACAACGCTAAGTTTCCCAAAATATGCGCACTGCGCACCCTCTCTCTCTTTCCCCAATTCCCTTTCAACACAAGATTGCTATACATATTGTTCTAAAAATCGAACCGGACCATCTGGTTCAATCGGATTAATCGAAAAATTGGTTATCAAACCGGTTCGATTGACCATATAAACCTATTTGCAAAAAACGGTTAGAGAAACGGTTGAACCGGTAATTAACCGATGAACCGATTGAACCGACCGGTTTTTTAGAAAGTTTCCAGTTTGGCTACAAATTTCAAAACGCCACCGTTTTACATACAAAAAAACCCCTAAATCAACTACCCATTACCCCAAGTCGCCAATGCCCCAACGCTCCCATTCCTCTCTGAAATTGGAAGAAAAAATCAACTCCTCAATCCCTACCCACCCACTGACCCAGCTCCGCCGGCCACAGCCACCGCAGCCCCACAGCCACGTCAACCACCGCAACCACCTCAACCCCGAATCCCCGTCGCATGTACAGACATCGCGTCTGGAAGCTCGGTGCCGTCGCAGGGGCTTGACGTCGTCTCCTCTGTTCGAGAGCGCTCTCTCCGTGTTCGCCGTGCCTCCGTCACTGTCAAGCACTTCTTCGTGCTTCCCTCGCCGCCTCATCTGTGTTCGTTCTGCCTTCATCCGATAGCTGGAACCTTCCCTCGCCGCTGACATCTCTGTTCATTCTGTTCGTGCTTCAGGTAGGTATTCTCCTTTTCTCCATTTTGTAGGATTTATTTATTTATTTGTGTATTCTAGCCGGAGTTTTGCGCTGTTCATTCTTGTGATTACTGGTTCTGAAATTTCTGATTTGTTCATGATTTTTGGTTCTGAATATATTATCTTCTGTGACTAGGAATCATTTATTTTGGTTAATTACTTAATTTTGTCCATGATTTTTGTTAGCTGAATTTTGAATTTTGTTTGCTGTGACTTGGAATAATTTTGTAGTATTTATTTGTGTATTCTAGCCTGAGTTTTTGCTGTTCATTCTTGTGATTACTGGTTCTGAAATTTCTGATTTGTTCATGATTTTTGGTTCTGAATATCTTATTTTCTGTGACTAGGAAGTAGGAATCATTTAGTTTGGTTAATTACTTAATTTTGTTCATGATTTTTGTTAGTTGGATTTTAAATTTTGTTTGCTGTGACTTAGAATCATTTTATTTGCTGAGTTAATTTTGTTTGCTTGAGTTAATTTTGTTCATGATTCTGTCAAATTTGTTTGCTGAATTAACTTTTTTTTATGGTTGTTTTTGTTGTATATTAAAGATGGAACAATCATAAAGTGATCAACCGCCACAAGACAATGCTGTCAATGCTGTTTAAGAATCCCAAACTGGTTCTTCTCGAAAAAAATCTGATCCAGCTTGGCAATATTTTGCTGTGATAAGGAAAATCTGATGAGTTGTGTCTTTGATTAGTTGAAAACTTGTTTGTTAATGTTTCTTTTAAAAGTAGAACATTATGTGTTTTTCACTGTGTGTTTTGGTTGTTTTTAGTTACGAATTTTGATGTTTGAAGTTGTATGTGAGCTTCTAATATTAAATTATGAATAATTTATGATGTGAAATTGTGAAATTTTGAATTTTATTAAGTTAGAAATTATTAAATTTATATATTTAAAATTATATATAGGTTTTTTAATAATTTTATTTATGTTTAAGTAAACCAGTTGAACCCCTGTTAAACTTTGGTCGAACCAGTAAACCATTGAACTAGTAACTTTACCGGTTTATTGACTAGTCCGGTTCGCAACCTTGGATATACATCATACACCTATGTAATATAAAAAAACATAAATAAAAAATTTAAGATCGAAATCCGACATCCAAAATCACTTCTTACTGCTACTATCCATTTTCTCTCTTTTGCTTTTCTCGCGAATGTTCGGTTCTTACCAAGAAATTTTTTTCCCCTGGAATCAAACAACACCGAAGATCGAACCAGCACTCTCTGATGCGAATCGCTTCATTCTCACATGGCTCTGCTCTTAATTTAGTCTCATGACGATCGTTGGTATATGCCGCCCTATGCGTTCCCCTTGGGATCAACCCATGGATCGCTGCCTCAGATTCTTTCCATGCCTCATTGACCCTGGTGCGTTTGCTGCAATTCCTTTTTCTTTTTTGTTTAAATTAGCTTAGTTTTTGTTTTATCTGAATTTGCGTGCTGAATGGTGAATGCTGTTGCCGAACTGTTCTGACTTTCATTTATGTGTCTTCCTAACAAAAATTATGCAATTTTTTTTATTTATTTGTGCATTTTGGAATTTTGTCACTGAATTTCAGCTCGGAGGTCTGCACTGTGCGTGAAGTTGGTCTTGGTGACTGTCCATTTGGTTTATATTGGCGTTCTCTTCTTAATTGATGGAGATTTGATAGAAAAGACTAAGAAGGAACCGATGTATGTTTTTTTTTCCCACTTTTAAGTCACTGTATTCTATTTTTTGCATCTTTTTTTTTACCATACTGAAGCTTCAACTTAGTGGAACATTAATGGGTTTAGTGGAACATTATTTGTACTTGACGATTTGTTCAATAGACCATCTAATGAAATGAAATAGAGTGAGATACCTTTGAAAGAGAGGATAGCTTTGCTGATGAGTTGCACATAGTGAGAGTTTGTGACTGGCAAAGTGAAGCAAAGTGATAAATGTGCATTTGGGTTAATGAATTTATATGGATATTATATTATTATGGAAGTATTCTATACTTTAGATTTGAAAGGGGGCAAAATTAAGCAAAGGATGCATAGAAATATGAGGCTGAGAATTAGCTATTAAGACATTTTTGGCAGGGACCTACCCATTGTTTGAGGCTATTTAATATCTAGCTAGCAAGCGAGGATGCTTTTCAGTAAATGTAGTGCCTCTATCAATGGTTCTTTGTTTGCTTCCAACAAATGTTCCAATTTGAGAAGGACTACTAGGCCTTATACTTCCCTTTTTTTTTTTTTGGATAGACTACTTGGCATTATACTTTGTCCCAAGATGCATAGCAGTTAAAATTGGTGTTAGAATTTGTAAAGATTGAGTTTTTGGCAAATCATTGAGGCAAATAGTATTTTCCCATTTAATAAGCATTTAGTTGTGACTGTTCTTGATACATCTTTTCTAATGCTAATATGGCCGATGGATAGCAACAGATTCCTTCTGCACTTCCATCAATTAATATGAGAAGTGTGCTGGAAGTCTGAATAATTAGTAGAAGTTAATAATTTTCTAGATTTACGTATTGTTTTGCATGAATGTCTGTTTCTGTGCTTTGATGTACTTTTGAGGTGTCTTTATTTTTTCCAATTTTTTATTTTATGATTATTATTCTTCTTTTTTTGGTTTTTCTGTCAGGTACACTGCTTGTTACTTGCTGCTGTTCTTTGTTACTTTAATACAATACTTTGTTACATCTATTTCTTCTCCGGGGTAAACATCACAACTATTTTCTTCCGTTGGATGGAGCGGATGTGGATTATGATGTGTAAACGTGATATTTATATTTATATTTATATCTTCCTGATCTTCTTTGTTTTTGCATATGCTACATTTGTGTGTACAGCTATGTCCTTGATGCCATGATGACTGTTACTGAGAGAAATGTCCTATACAGAAAGACATCAGAAGCCTCAAAGTAATTTATCATTGTTTTCATCCTCTTCAAAGGTTTATTATGTAGTGACATACGAAGAAAATTGATGTATTTGATCTCACCTAACTATTATTGTCAATTTTGTCATGTTTAAGCAAAGTTTACCGGCTTCAAGCAAAAATGGGAGTTTCGTTGTTGCTGTCGAGGGAACTCAGGCAGGAAAAAATATTTCAGGAAATAATACACCAACTTGGTCAAAGTTAGTGGCAGACTTGTATCCTATGGGAACAACAATCAGGTAGATAGGGCTGGCTAGATAATCTTTAATTTTACGCTCTATTAATTAAGTTTTCAAAATTATTTAGGGTTTTCTCTGTCTTGCAGAACATGGACATGCAGCTACTGCAACGTGGAACAGGTAATGATATATAGTATGTATTACGACATATTAAATGAAGGTACCTTATGTAAATACTTGTGTTATTGCATTGCTGGAATGTATGCTCCAAAAAAACAAAAATGAGTAAACAAATTTTTCATTACAAATGAAAAAAGGTGGACTTAGCTGCACTATATAAAATGGTTTTATTTGATTTATATATCACTTTTTGCGCATGAGGACTTCCTACGTTGCATAGAAACTGTTCACCTCTTGCAGTTGCTTTCTTTTGTTCCAATAATGTAACACTCGATTTGATGTTCAATCATATTTTTTTTCCCTTTCATGACCATTATCCAGCCTCCACGATCAAAGCACTGTCATGATTGTGACAAGTGTGTTCTTCAGTTTGATCATCATTGTGTTTGGCTTGGTAACTGCATTGGGCAGGGCAATCATTGTCGATTTTGGTGAGTCAATTATATGTAATTTCATCATTTGCATGCCGTTATTGAAGCTCTTCTATTGTACACTTAATTTGAGCTAGCTAGTATGGAGATAAGAACTTCCACAATTAACAAATCTTTAGCTTATTGATATTAGTATTTATATCAGTAAGGATATTTAGTTGAAGAATCATTGACCTGGAAATGGAATCACTAAAAATTTTCAGTAAAGTGCCGTTGATTTGTTCTGTTTCATAGTCATGGCATTTGTTACAATAATGAAGCTGCAACATGTACTTGTTAATCATTTTTTAATGCTGATTATGAGAGAGACCAGTAAGAAATGTGTTGGATGAATTTGGAAATCTATAGTGAACTTAAGCATTTCATTGTCACGTTATTTATTTATTTATTTTGAAATATAGGTGCTTTCTTCTCCAGATTGAGTTATATGTACTACTAATTGGATTAAAATAATATTTCCTTAAGCAATCAATTTTACTTGAATGCAAGAGATGTGGTTACTACTGGATTAGTGGATTAGTCTTAAACTTCTTGAAAATTTAACTAATAGGGATATAATTAATGCAAATCGAAAACTTTTGAGACAAACTTGAAACAAAATAAAGTTAGGGGTATGTTTGAAACTTTTGACAAACTTTAAGGACAAAAAGTATACTTTACCCTTTAAGATACTATCTATCTTGAGAATATTAAGGCTGTGCTCTCTATGTTATAAATGATATGTGATCATGATGCAAAGGAGTTACTTCTATTAAGTTGTTTTATGTATATATGTGTTAAAGTATTGTAACTATATTTTCCTTGTTATGAATCCTTCTCCTTAATGTCTAAATACTTTAGGTGGTACCTTTGTGAAGAGACAGCGTTGAGCCTCTGGACTGGCATCTTATATATTTCATACTTGAAGGATCACATTAAAAGTGCTTGGTATGATATCTGATTTATTTAGTAGTAATATTTTTTTATACTGATACAGACTCTCGTTAAAATGAAGATGATAAATAATTGTTGTTGGTTAAATTGTTCAAGAGGGAAAGCAAGAATGTAAGTGACAGCCCAATCTTTGTGACTGTGAGGTGGGCGGGTCACGTATTATCTATGCAGATTCCATCTCACCCCAAAACACACACACAAAAAAGAAAGAAAGTAGCAAAAAACCAAACGGAAGGAAGCACAATGCTCGTGCAATCTACATTTTTTTCCCTTTATATCTGAAATTAGAGCATGATTTTATGATGCTGTCAGGTGGCGGGATGCAATCATGATAGTACTGTTGATCACTTTGTCAATCTCTCTTATCTTTCTACTTCTGCTACTTCTATTTCATAGGTAAATATTTGTCTTTCTAGTTCTGTATTTTGCATTGGTTGCATTTGTTTAGATCTTCATGTATACTTACTGTTTCTAAAGTGCCATGCTCTTTTATGTTGAATAGTTAATTGTTTCTGATGTCTTTTGCATCTGATCTTCACGTGGAGGGATGGGACATCGGCTTCTGTTTGCTTTCAGTGCACCAGTTTAATATGACTGCATGTGGTTCTCACTTCTCATTTTGGTTTAATATCTTTAACTCTACAAAATGAAGACTAAAACTGTGACTCTCTAACTTGTAAATTTTTTATATATTTGAAAGAGCCAAGACTAAATTTTTATATCCGAGAAGCTATTCCTGTAGCTTCTGCTAAAATATTGGGAATAAGTTCTTCTAAGATTGTGATTAATTATTTGATTTTTTTTAATTAAAATAAAAAAGTGATATATTTTCCTTACTTAAAGAAATAGTTTGTAAGGAGTAATAGTGCAGTACATAAGGAAGATAGTAGCGCTGCAATCACTTAGAATAGTCTATGTATGTATGTTACAGCATACATATATATAATTATATATAGACTATGCTAAGTGAATGTCGTGTTACTATCTTCCTTTACATGTATTGCTCTATTACAGTATTACTCTTTACAAAGTTGAAACAAATGCAAGCTCTAGGTTTACTTTTACTTTATGGTTCAATGTCTCCATCATGTTCACTGTTTAGTTGAGCATCCAGGTTAAAGACTATAACAATCACTGATGTTTTGATTTCCCTGCAGTTATCTTATTTTGACAAATCAGACTACTTATGAACTTGTAAGGAGAAGACGGATTCCTTATCTAAGGTTAGATTAGCTATAGTCCCTTGTTTTTCCATTACTTAGTATTTTCAATAGATCGAATCTTGGCGTTTAGTTGTTTTAATAATTGTATGTTGGTGGTTTATGTTTCTTGGGATATCTCTCTTAAGCACACCATTCATCAATTCATTTGCAGGGGAATTCCTGAAAGAGTGCATCCATTTAGTAAAGGAGTATCTAGAAATGTATACAATTTCTGCTGCGGAAGTAGCAGCGTATACAACATGGAGCGGCTCCCGACACCTCAGGAGACAGAGGAAAAGTCAAGACCGTACACGTGTCTGGATGTCGTAACCTGTCGATGTTGCTGATGACTGTTGTAAACAAATTGTATAAGTAGGAGTCTTTGTCCCTGAGAGTTTTATTGTGAACTTGAGGCCATTTGCATTGTGATTATCCATGTCATGCATTCTTTGTTTAATTGTTTTTTGGAAGTGGATGTTTTAAGTTTAATGTATAGTTGCAGTGCTAGAGTGTGTGTCATTTTGCCAGTGTTGAATTTCAGACCTGGGATTCTTGGAACACAAGGCACCATGCGGAATTGTTGGTTGTGGTAGTGTTGATTGTCGTCGAAGCAATTAAAGTTTTAAGGTAGATGAATGAACAGAGTGTTGCTCACATGCTTTTTTTTACTTTTGGTTTCCACATCTTATTAGAAGTCAAATTTTTGAATGTCCAATTAATTTGACCGTAAAATGTGGCTTTGGTCAACGGCACAGATGTAGTTAAAATACTTCTAAAGCAGCTTCGTGTTTAAAGAAGGTAAGAACAAGGAGGAAATCGATTTGAGTATTTAACATTAAATTGACAAAGCAAACGCCGTTAGTTCCACTTTTCTGTCGCAATCTATCGCATTAAATAACGGGGGATGAGGATGGCATCTTTTTCTCCAACTGGCCAGCAAGACGTTAATCAACCCCCAAAATCAAAATTAGTTATTAAAATAAGGGTTTAGCTAATATGTATTTTTAAGACACGATAAAATTATAAATTAAAAAAAGCATTTATAAAAAATTAATGTAAAATTTAGATTCTCAATGTATTTGTTGTGTATTTATTAAAGTAAAGTATTTAAAATTGAGTAAAGGACAAATAGGTCCTTGATTTTTTTTGTGGACATTTTCGTCCTCAAGAAACGGAAAATACATTCATGTCCCTAATCCTTATAAAACGTGGACATATTAACCCTTCCGTTGAATTCAGGTCATTGGACCGGTCGGAAAACTCTGACCTGGCAAACGTGGAGCTAACCTGTCCGTTACGGAGTCCACATGGCAGTGAGCTTTTGGAAACTGGACGACTAAAACCCTAAAGTGGTCCCTGAGATTGGGCGAGTTACCCATACTTGTCCTTTACTTTCAAAATTTCCTAACAACATCCCTCACATTCAGCTCCAGGACCCATAGTTGCCCTGCAACCCTTTCCGGCGCCAAATCAGCAAACGGAGGGATGATCTGGCACCTCCAATGCCACGCTGGAGCCAGCAACAGCTAGCTGATGTGGCAAATATGAATTTTGTACCCAATGTGGTCTCTGGTCCCATTAAAACCCTAAAAGCTAAGAATCGTTATAATAACTAGTATCTCTTCTTCTCTCCTTCGTCCCATAATTCTGGTCCACCATTGAAGCTCTGAAGCAATGTTTGGAGGTGAAGGGCAAGCCAGTGGGAGCTCGATACGGTCAACAAGTAATGGATACAGGGCGAAGACCCAAAATCGTAGCAAGGTTACGCGTGTACCAGAATGGTGTGGTTGTGGTTGCCGACCTGTGCTCCGGTGGTCTGGGACATATTCCAACCCAAATAAGCCCTTTTTTGGATGCCCAAATTATAATGTTAGCTGTAATTGTTGGTTTTTCCTGATTTTTCATTCCTTCCCCAACTTCTAATTTGGTTATTGAAACATTCGTTGATTGCAGACAATTGGTAAAAGATGGTGTGATTTATTTGTTTGGGCAGATGTTGGGCAAGAGGCTGTGCCGGCAAAATCAGAAAGTCTTAACTATAATGATGAGTAGAAGATGACAGAAGGTTGGAGGCTGGAAAAATTAGAATCGGATGTTAGGAGTCAAAAGTTTATGATCAAATTATTGTTTGTAGTTGTTTCTGTAATGCTGTTGTTCTTACTAGTGATATTTTGCAAACTTTGATCTCAATGTTGAGTAATGATGCGATTGAGTTCATATGTGTAATATTTGCATGAATGAAAAAAAGTTGCTCAACATGTAACTGTGTTAGCCAAACTGTGTAATATGTGTAATTCTATTTTTGCAACAAAAGTTTATGCTTCTAAGGTACCAAACATGACATCCTAAACAGCTTTTCAAGCCCCAAAACATTTTTAAAACCTCAAAGACACATTATTCTACTAAAAACACTAAACTATCATCAAAATGCACTAACCAAGCTAAGCAAGAAAATCAATTATTCAAGAAATAAAAGGTAAAAGAAGGAAATATTTAGAAAGATATTACCATGGTGGGGTGTCTCCTACCTAGCACTTTGGTTTAAAGTCCTTAAGTTAGACATTTTTGAGTGAAGCTTGTGTTATGGTGGCTTGTGCTTCCACTCCTCTTTGAATTGCCATCCAAGTTTCCTCTTGATTTGACCTCCGAGGTCCCAAATGAAGTGTTTCAAACTCTTTAGCAATCCCAAGTAAGTAACTAGGATCCATTGTTGTTGACTCTTTAAACCAATGCCTGGATCTCATACTCTAGTCTCTTGTTCATCCTCTTGTTGATTTTTATTTTCGCACTTGGATGAACATCCTCTTGAATCACCATTGGAACACTTGCACACCCCTCAAAATCCACTTGATTGAATATTGCACCACACTTGAACTTGAAATGTTGAATTGGCTTCTTTGATGAGCTTTTGATTTTCTTGCCAATTGACATTTTTCTCTACACCATCTACTATTCCAAGAAGGGTTTGAAGTTGAAGATCCGTTTCTAGAATAGCATATTGATGTGGGCCTAAGAAGCTTGTTGGTGTGATTACAACCCACTCAATTTGCTCTTTTACATGCATCTTCGCTTCTTGGTAATCCAGTTCTTTCTCAACCTCCTTTAAATCTTCCTTATCATCACTCAAGTCAAATATTGGAGGTTGTGTAAGGTCCACATCAACATCTTCTTCAAATTTAATGGAGGGAGATTCATGAAGGTCATTGAAGGGATTGACCAAGTTGGACAAAAAAATCTTGAATAATGGAATCCACTTGATCACTCTCCAACAATTCTTCAATTACCTCCTCTTGTGCTTCACTTTGTAAATTCTCATCTTCTACTTGATTTTGCAATTCTTTCTCCATTCCACACTTTTCACTTTAGCTTGGTTCCTCACGTTCATCTATTAGAATCTCTTGGTTGTGGGATGAATGCAATAAAGCTAACTGGTCAAGAGTTTCTGTTAAGGTAGACATAACTTGCTCTTGTTTCTTCTGGAACTCCTTTTGTTCTTGCATGAGCACTTGAAGTGCTTCTTGTGTGGATTGATCCATACATGAAGATGAAACTTGAGGTGAGTTGACAATTAAGCTCATGAGGGTAAGAATTTTGATTTTGTATGAAATGAGGTGATGGTGTATAAAATTGGCAACTAGAAAAATAAGTGTTTGGGGTTCTTGGGGGTGAATTGTGGTAATGGTTATAAACAAAACCTACTAACAAAAGCAAACAAACAAACAACCAAAAAGTCTATTTACACTATTAACATATTCACAACAACCTAGAATATAGCACCATTTGCATTTTCCCCGGCAACGGCGCCAAAAACTTGACGAATGGCATTTGTGCCAGTTTAGAATTTCTCCAAACAAGAATCACTTTGTCGGTAGCATAGTCCAAACCGGCAATTAAATTCCATCAATCAAAGTTCAATTCAAATAAAAATCAATCGAGAGTCATTCAACCTCGAGTCGTCTCTCTCGGAATTGTAATTTGGGGATCTCACATTCTAGGTCGCGAGGAAAAAGGGGGGTTTGAATCAAGAAACGAAAGATTAAAGAACTAAAGAACGCTAAAAAAGAAAATTAACGCTATCAAAAAGGGAAATAAAGTCAAAACTAGTGAAAATGCTATAAATGCATAAAAGAGCCTTGACTTGGGAATGAGAACTAAGGAATCCTATCATTGTCATAACAACAACTATGGCAACTATAAGGAGTCAATCTCGCTTCATCAACCCTTTGCATCGAGAAGTAAGTCAAGTAAGCATAATTGACCTTGATCCATAAGTCCTAGCTAACTTACCAATTAACCCAGAAAAAAGCTAGCGTCAATGGAAATAAGAGTCAACTAACTACCTAAGAGTTGTCACTAAATGTCAGATATTATGACTCTAGTATCCTAGGAACTTATTTCCTAACCAATGTGTGAAAATCTACTCAAAATTACCAAGTGGAATTTTCACAAACACTTGGTGGGCACTAAAGAAAAACATGGTAAATTGCAAAGGAAAATGTAAACTAACAGATGATCTTCACAAAATTGTATTTCTTTTTTTTATTTCAAATAGTATTTTCTATAGGATTCTTAAATATTTATGTAATGTAGTAAGAGAGAAATTTGATATTCATCAAGTGGATTGAACCCCCTCTCTCGACGGGCCCGGAGTAGTGCCTCTCTCCCACAACAGTAGGAATGGGGTTACTATTTTACCCAATTCATCCATAAAGGCAAGGGTTCTCCTATTCCAAAGAAAATCAAAGGCTTTCAATCCATTACATAAAAGCAATGGGAAAAATGGAAGGAGTCGAAACCAGAAACCACATTTATTGTTCTTAGAAACAAATAGGAATAACCACGTCTACAAAATGCCAAAAATGAAAGTTGGGTTTCTATTGAGCTGCTACATAAGATCATCTTTTAGGGCTGAGGAGGCTACCTAGCAATCCTCTCCTACCCATTCGAAGATATTAAAGAAGTTTTTCGCATCTAAGGTCCAACCGCCTGTCACTACAAAAAAGGGGTAAAATGGCATTGATATTAAGACAGTTTTAAAGAACTGCCATAATATTGAGACATTATGAAAATTTTTGTTGCTGCCGTAATTGGCTTTGTATATTTTGGCGGTTCTGGTGATTATGGCGGTTTTGAACTGCCATTTTCACACGTATATAAAATAAAAAATTGCAATCCCTAGCTCATTCAACGTTGTTCTTCCTTCTAGGGTTCTCCTCTCTAAACATACGACGCTCTCATCTCCCTTCTAGCTATCTCTCCTTTGTCTCCTTCGTGTAAAGAAGCTCTCCGACAATGCCGTTCTTCCTTCTAGGGTTCTCCTCTCTCCGCCAGTTACGATTTCTCCAGGTACCTCTCCCTCTCAAATTAAACTGAAACAGTTATTCTATTAGAGAAGCCAAAACCGAAACTGAAATGCTGTTTTATTTTATTTTTTTTGTTAGTGTTGTGGAGACGAAGATTTCGGTGAGAGGCAAAGCTCTGGTGGCTACAAACCTCAGCATTTCGATTCCAGAAGGCACCGATTTCTTTGTTTTTGTTTGGTTTAGAATTTTAAAATTGTTTTTGGTGCTGATTTTTGGGGATTTTTGTTTCTTTGTAGCTTTGTTAGGGATTTTTGGGTCTTCCGTTGAAGCATTGGATTGACATTGGTGCGGGGGGTGGTTAACGACGATCTCATGTCTTCTTTCATAACTTTACCCCCCCCTCTCTCTCTCTCTCTCTCTCTCTCTCTCTCTCTCTCTCTCTCTCTCTCTCTCTCTCTCTCTCTCTCTCTCTCTCTCTCTCTCTCTCTCTCTCTCTCTCTCTGAACTCAGATCTTCTATTGCTTACTTCTATTAAGGTGTTTCTCTGATCTCTGATCTCAGAAAAAATCTGTCATAGCTTAGTTTCACAAAGCTTACATCCTTATTTGCGATTACTTATTAAGGTTCGGATTTTTCGTGTTTAAATTTCTATGTGTTGTTATCTTCTTAAAATTATTCTAGATTGTTTATATTTGCGCTCTGTTTATCTGAGATGGCTAAATTTCCTTCTCTTTTTTTCCCTTGCAACTCTATAAATGACTTAGTCGGCTGTTAGAAATTAATTAAAGTGGTTACAGTTAGCTAGTTAATTTGTTAGGTGCTTGGTTGGTGATGTAAGGAGTTAAGAGTGTGTTGTTGCTCAATTGTTTATCAAATCTAAAGTCATTCATGCATTCCTCTTGGTAGGAGAATTTGGTTATGAATAGGAGGAGTGAATCTTTACTGCAGGTTTTTTATATATATTATTTTAATGTTGCTTCTTGGATTTGCATCGTGATAAAATCATGGTTCTCGTCTCTAATATATGTTAAGAATAAGAGTATGTGAATTACAGAGGAGAATAAAAAATGTATGTGAATTCTGCAAATGATTTCGTCACATGTATCATGATTAATTCTTGAACCACCTAAGAATTTTCTATCTGCCAATATCAAAACCTCCTCCTCCTTTTTTAACCATGCTATATATGCTTTATTGAATAAACTTCTAAAATTGTGCTGAGACATTTTAACATACGGATCTAATTTGAAGGCTATAGCTAATATATGATAATCCATACCACCTTTATATACTCTCGTTCTATTCTCTCATATGTTCATCCTTCACATTCTCCATCTTTCTCTCTCTCTTTCTCTCTCAATTCCTCGTGTTCAGGTATGTGTTCTTCGATCTTAATCTCCTTTTGTCTTTACTTTCATGTTTGCTACTTTTTCTTGAGTCATTCAAGGGGTGATTTGGTTCAAAGTTTTTATTTTTCTTACTTTTTGGTATGTGCTTATCAGTTTTGTTTTGCATGGGCGTTTCATATTTCATTTCTAGGGTTGATTGATGTAATAGTAATGTGGGTGAGAAGTGTGTGCCATTGTGAAAATGTGTACTTATCTGGTCTAACTCTTACCGCATGTTACTACAATTTTTGTGCTAGTTTTCTTAGTAGATAATGTCATCATGTGTTTCCTAGTGTCAACTAGTGTAGGATTTTCTTGCATTAGATCCTTTGGTAAGGGTCACTCTCCTCATCCTTCTCTTGAAGGTTTTGAGGATGAGAAAGAATGCATTACCATTGGCTCTGATGAAGATGAAGCTAAGTAGTTCAATTCCTCCTATTTAAATATATATATACACCATCTAATAACTAACAATATATATTCCCATAATTAAGTTATATATATATATATATATATATATATATATATATATATATATATATATATATATATATATATTTTAAAGCATTACAACTGCAACCATAATTTAAAACCATGATTTCTGCACTAGCTTGTGCTCAGTAACAAAAAATTCTCAACAATATTGATGCTTGTGGGGCATGAAAATAACTCACAGTGATAAAGCATATGAATTTTTTTCAGAGATCAAAATTAATTAGCATGTATGTGTGTTTATATTGAATGAAGGAAATTTTAATGCTTCATTACTGAATTACTATGTAATCCTCGATTATTATTAAGGATTTAATTAAAGTGTTTGAAATCTTTCTCATATTTTGATTTTTTTTAATTTACTGTGTATGATGAGTGTTTAAAATCTTTCTCATATTTAATTTGCTCTTATATGTGAATTTTTTTAGATGAATTCAAATTCATAATTATCCACTTATTATTAATATATGCTTTTTTCTTGTATATTTTGTGCTCATAATAATTATATTTTTGTTGTAGGGATTGGATTAGGAGAGTGAGATTCTATCACCAAAAGAGTTAGAAAGTAGGTCTTCTGGAGCAAGCAACAAGGAAGCATGACCTTGCTTGATATGTTAAGACGTATATTAAGGATTATATGCTAAGACGTATTATTGAAAAATGTTACTTTAATACTTTGTCTTTGGATTATGACATTTCAATTATGACTTAGATTATGACTTTTGGATCATGTATGAATTAAAAATCATCTTATGATGTTTGATTTATGGGTATGCCTTTTGGTTATTATGAGATTTTTAAGTGAGTTTCGAAAATATCACTTTAAATTGGTGGTTTCAATCTTATTTTAAAAAGCATAAAATTGTCATCATAATTAGGTACAAACGACGGTTAGAAACTCCCATTTTAAATGAAAACGATGTCATTATACGCTGGTAAAAATGGCGGTTAAAAACTGTCATTTTAAACGAAAATGATGCCATTATAACCTGGTAAAAATGGCGGTTTGAAAATGCCATTTTAAATACAAAAGATGCCATTATAACCTAGTAAAAATGACGATTTTTAACAGCCATTTTAAACAGAAATGATGCCACAACATCTTGGTAAAAACGGCGGTTATAGCCGCCATTTTAAACAATTCAAAAACCGCCATTTTATGTGAAAATAATGGCGGTTACAAACCGCCATTTTAACCCTAAAAAAGCAACCGTATTATCCATTGGTTGTTACGGCGATTTTCTGAAAATCGCCATAATAACCAGAATGGCGCCCAGAATAACGACGTTTTTTGGAGGCACCATTTTTGGTAATAATGACAAAAAATAACCGCCGTTTTAACCCCTTTTTTTGTAGTGTGTGGAACTTGAACAGGCCCTACACGACTCAGAGAAAAGCATCTTCACCGACATTGTAGCAGAATGGCATTCAAGAATGAAGGTATTCTATTCACCTTAAGAGGCTAAGGGGTCGGGTCCATTGTGCTTGTCATTTGCTCTTCCGACAATAGCTCAAGGACTTTCCTTATATGCCTACCCAGTGACGGATCCAGAAAATTTTGTCCATGGGGACAAAATATATATAATATAATAATAATTTTTATAATTGTATTATAATATTATAAAATATGATTATTTCTCAAATTATTTAACTAATAAATTAAAATAATAAAATAATAATTTAAAATAGTAACAAATAATTTAAAATTCTATTCTTCTGGAGTTCATCTTTTTCTTAAAAAGATTGAATAATCTTTTCATTGTCAATACAATCAAATATCTTTCTTTCTATATATGTGACTAAACACTCATTTAAAAATTCATTTTCCATAAGGACCTTTTCACAAATATGCACACCTATATTTGTCTCTGTCATTTGGATGATAACTTAAAATCTTTGATCATTGTCCCGAATCTGCTATAAGACTCTCTACTTTGAATTCTAAAATCTCCTTTTGTTAGAAGAGGTCAACGAATTGTTTTGGGATACAACCTCCAACAACGAAGTTCTTTTAAAATATTTCTCCATTACTAATAGAATAAAATTATAAACCTAAGTTGATTGACTAATATAAATAATTTACAATTTTACACAAATTAAAAAATACAGTATAAAATTATATATGCAAAATTGATAATCATGCATCATTCAAATTGATTTCTAAATTCCAACAGCAACAACTAATGAACTAAACTGCAACAAAATTCCAACAACAACAACAATTTGATTTCTAAATTCCAACAGCAACAACTAATGAACTAAATTCCAACAGCAACAAAATTGATTTCTAAATTCCAACAGTAACAATTACATAGATAGAATCACATAACTAAACTACAGAACCCAAGAGGCAATTAACAAAAAGCAATTAACAATCATCATTCATAAATCACGAATGTATGTACCAAGAGGCAAGAGTGAAGAGTCCAGACTGAACTGCAGAACCCTGAACTCCACTAGGCAGAACCCAACAGCGATGCGGCACCCAAGACTAGGAGGAGGAGGAGGAGGAGGAGGAGGAGGAGGAGGAGGAGGAGGAGGAGGAGGAGGAGGAGGAAGAAGAAGAAGAAGAAGAAGAAGAAGAAGAAGAAGAAGAAGACAAAACCAGACGCCGAGGGAACGCAGCGGCAGAACCAGACGCGGGCACGCGGCGATGCAAGGAGAAATCAGTAGAGACGGAGCCAACGCGGGTGAAAGGCTGAACGAGACAGCGACAGAGAAACTGGCGGAGTGGGAGAGTGGCAGCAGAAGGCAGTAACTCTGGAGGGCTGGACTGCTGTAGTCTAGAAGTGGAGGTTGGAGGTTGGAGGCTGGAGCAGAGAAACAAAATTAAAAAAAAGGAGAAAGAGAAAGGTTAGAGATTTGGAGGGTGGGGTCAAAATTAATTGGATAGTGGGGGCAAATTAAATATTTCACTAAGAATTACTCACTAATTTTTCAATCTCACTGGGGGTAGTTGCCCCCACTACCTGCTGAGTACATCCGTCTCTGTGCCTACCTCTATTAGTAGTAGGTGGGATTCCCTTCCACTTTCGATGTAGCTCATAGCCTATTCTCTAGTTCTAGAAATCTTACTAATGCCTTAAATAAAATTAGCTACTTATGAAATTGGATAAATTACTTAGTGATGAAATTCCACAGAATGAGCAGTTGTAGGCCTTTAAGGCCAAATATAAGGAAATCACTAGATTGAGCTATTATTTATCTTAAGTGGGGGAGTCCTCCATCTCTATAGCTTAGGCAGGAAGGATAATTGAGTGAAACTATCCAGAGAATTGTAGTTCAAATTCATATGGGGAGCGGGGGAGATTTAGATAAGAGGGAGGAGGACTTTGAACGCCCGTCCCATGAAGCGCCAGGGAACCATGCGTTCCTCCTGGGCTGGGTTCAAGGACAGCAATCAGCAGCTTCCCCTGTAGTCATCAGCTCATTCTTGAAAAATTCGATCGGGTGTTCATAATCTGAAGTAAAGGATTCGAACCTTTGCATGCAGGTACCAAAAATTGATGCCTTACCACTTGGCTATACTCCATACAGCCTTTTTTTGGACGGTAGAATGAACAGGAAGAGAGGGAAGGGAGAAGTAGGGCTCGAAGAACTAGCCGTGCAAGAACGTAGGAATATAGCAAGTACTCACGGACCGACTACAACAGGCTCACAACTTTAATCTAATAGAAATAGACGGTAAGCTCTCTGCTCTATTTGCTTGCAATGCATTTACCTATCAACGTTGGTGAATGCTTCTATAGCCTTAGACTCATTACGCTGTTCATCCACTTACTTAAAGACTCGTTATGCTGTCCACCGAAAGTCGGTAACCTTCGTCAGCATTTGGTACTCTCTCGACAATTTCAATAGTTCATTTTAAGTCTTTGGTATAATGAACTACAAGCCCTTTAGAGAGAAATAAACAAAGCTTGGTTGTAGGAACCGACGGTGACGAAGATTACCAATAACAGTTCAATAATAACAACAACAATATTCACACAGTTCAATGATAACAACATAGTGCAATTAAAAAAAGATCTGAAGAGTAAAGACAGAAAAGAAAAGATAGAAAGTAGAAGAGTGAACATAATAAAAGAAAGTGGAAGACGAAGAAGAAGACACAAAGTAGAGAGAGAGAGAGAGAGAGAGAGAGAGAAGATGCCAGCATCGACAGAAGAAGAAAAAGAACAAGAAGAAGGCGGCGGCAATGAGCAAGGTCATATATAATCATTATCATCGCCGCAGAACTCAAGGTTGAATTTGACTCTGAGCTCAACGTCAATTCTTACGTCGAAGCCAATATGTCCGTTGAGTTTGACTAGGTCCACGCCGAAACTCACTAGCTCGCCTCTACGAGTGAGGGAGGAGAAAAATTGATTTAAAAAATTAGAGTTTATATAATTTTAAATTAATTAAAAATGTCAAATAATATTTTATTGTGCTATGTCATCTAATTTTTTTTTTGTTTTTCACGGTATCTCCCAGTCTGGCAGGTCAAGGACTAATCCGTCGCAGTACTGAATTCCATTTAAAGGTTTACCGTTAGCCAATGAGTTGATGCATGCACAAGGCGAGATTCGAACCGCCATGTCATCTAATTAATTAGTCAGCTAAGCGTTTTTTGTTAACAAAAATAGGAGCAGTTAAAATTTGATCATTTTTGTTAAATTTTAAGTTTATTTAAGAGTTTTTTTTGTCGATAACATCTCTTAATATCCTTCTTATCAGCACTTGAAATTTTCGGATGCCAAATTGTTAATCATCTCTATTCTATGCTTTGTTTAATATTTTTTGTTGGAACTTGTGATGTTTTTATTTTATGCTTTGAACTTTTTAGCTGTTGGGAAATTAAAATCGTATTGGGGCTAAGGAATAATTATCATTGCGGATTGTAGCATCCTAGGAAGATGAAAGAGGAGCTATATATATAATATATATATATATATATATATATATATATATATATATATATATATATATATATATATATAATATTGAGGTCTAATTATTAAATATAAGTTTAATTTTAACTTTTTGAGAGGCAAAACAAGGGCTATATACAAAAACGTATATATAGATGGAGTAGTCTCAATTCAATTCATTTAATTTCCATGTTACGTTAAAAAAAATTCAGTAGTCTTAATTTTTCAAAAAATTAAAATGTTTGAGCATAGAATATTTTCCAGAACACCAAACAGAAGGGTTAGCATTTAGATTTGCTTTTAAGTTTTAATGATTGCAAAAACATAATTTTTTTTCTTGCTCACAATGTTTTCTAATCCAATTGACTAACAATTAATGTATCGCAAATTTAAATTTTTTAAAAGTTTATTATTAGCTGATTAATTAATGCATGTATAAAATATAATTTAAACTCTAATACTTATTTAACAGACGAATAAACTAATTACTAAATCAACTCATCAACTCAGGCCAGTTTTGCAAAAACAGTATGAAACTATCGATCCAATATACATAAACATACAAACATAAATATAGCCTTCACCGAAATAATAACGAAGATAGCGTAAAATTAATTATGCTAATAATTCTACTTGATTAATACAACTATTATTGCTAAAGTTTAAGCTTCACATGTATGTGATCATTCTTTAATCTCTTTTTCACAGAACCAATTAGCTCGTACTAGAAATTAAAATTTTCTTCGAAAGAAAGCAAAGAGAAAGTCATGAACTCATGAACTTGTCAGTTTAAGTTTGAATAACTCACTGAATATGCCTTTCAAGATCAAATTATAAATAAAAATATTTTTAATTTGTTGATACTAAAAATAATTTCAAAATATTTTAAATATAAAAATAAAAAAATAATTCATATGATAAACAACTTTTTTATTTAATAAATCCCTTGTACATTTGAGATTTGACTCAGTTTTATGAGAATGTTTGGATATCTATTAGAAAAGTATATGTAAAAATAGACAAAAATTATTTTTATAATTTTAAAAAAAATATTTTTAGTTATTGACAAAAATAATTACAAAAATATATTCAATTGGTATAAAATTACTAAATTTTAAGGATAAAAATTTTTCATTATTCTAAACATATTTAAAAAAATCATAAAAGGAAGATCTTTAAAATTATTTTTGAGAATATATATTTAATGGTTGAGAATTTTTGTCATATTTTAAAATATTTTAATTATATTTTTGTTGGTAATAAATTTAAAATGTATTTTTATCTGTTATTTAATAATTCAAGGATATTTTTTATAGTTTATATTTAAATATTTTTTTCCAGACAAATATTTTTAAATTAATTGAAGTACATGCATAAAATGTAAAATAATAATTTTTAATTGAGCTCATCTGAGTTGCATTAATATTTTTTCATAAAATAATAAAACTAGACACCAAATAAAAATATAAAACAAAATGAACAAGAACTGAATGTGAATGACATCCTGAGATTTGACATTCCAACAGCACAAACTAACTGGTTCCTTCTTGTGCCGCTCAATCTTTTTATTTCCCATTAATTTATTTTTGAGGTTGAAAAATGAAACATAGTATATGTGAGTAGATATGATATCCTGAATAGAGAAGAAGGAGGCTGATTTTTTTTATATGGAAGAAATATTAGTGTTTTTTTGGGAAATGAGATTATTTGGTATAATTATAAATGGGTGGATTTTGTAGGTAAAAAGTCAATACGTGGAGGGCGTGGTGCAATATATGAGGGGCATGTTGGATACGTGTCAGCATTCTGGCTAACACGTGGGAGCGTATTGGCCAACACGTGGAGGCGTGAGGCAACACGTGGGGAGCGTGTTGAATGAGTTCTACAATACTGTAATACACTTTAAATATCAATATTCAACCAAAACACCATTTCCATTTCCATATTAAAAATAATTTCTGGAAGAAGGAGAAAAATTATATTATTAAATATAGGTAAGAAAAAGACCTATGAAGCTATGTTAGGCCCGCTATGAAAAGCAACTAGACTGTGTTACCTTTGGCTACACCTTCTTAGCTTTTTATGATCGATTTCATTACCCTTCCCATCCCCTATTATTTACTTCATATTTCATATTTGAGTGTGGTCCTTTTTCTTTTGGATCTTTCTCTTTTCTCTTATGTTCCTCAATATATAATTAATTCCATTATGATCTTCTTTCCCTTATCATTTATTCTCATTAAATTTCATTTGTAGAGAGAAAGCTAAGCATGGTAAGGTTAAATTGAATATTTGTTAGTTTATAATGAACAAGCATTCAGAATAGGGGACCTGCTATCTATATGGATTATTTTCATATTGTATGTGTACAATTTTATAGTAGTAACATGGCAATTAAATAACAGAAATATAGATTGGAGGGAACCCTATAGTCTATATGTATTATGTTTTCTCATTTAATTTCAACTTCTCTTTTTGTATTTAGCACTTATTGCAATGAAGACGTTAAAACATATCGTTTTAAAAAGAGAAAATTATATACTCTTGAGCAATTTGTATTAAACCGGAAAAAGGGGTGTATTTAAAGAAGGGGGTGAGTAAGGCTCTCTAGTCTTAGTACAAGGCTGAAGCTTTTAAGTTGGAGGCAATTCATGACAATTATTATGCCAACTATGACTTGTGGTAATGTGCACGAAACCGAGTGAATATTGAAAATTCAACGTTATAACGTCTTTCCTCTTAAATGAAATATAATTATGGAAAGCATTCATTTCATAATGTTAAACCCTTTTAGAGCACTCAAAATTTGAAGAGATTAATTTATGTGAAAAAGTTGAAGAAATGGTAGTAGATCTTATATTCTTATTATGATGTACATTTTGGTTTTAGATACTACACTACTTGTATAATTCTAACTTCGTTTTTAACTAAACATGTGAACTTTTAATGAGTAAATCCGCTCTCATGTGAAGGGATATATTTTTTTTATATATAAATCAATATGTATAATCTAAAAAATATTTATGTTTTTATATCATTTTATATATCTTTTTTAGAGTATAAATAAGATAAATATCCCGTTTATTATGTATTCGACTTTTTCATGAAAAGAAAAATAAAAACACATGAAATTGAAAACTCAAAACTTACCCACTTAAATATACATGAGCCTATTTATGTATGGTAAATTCCGTGGTGCCTATAATTTTGGTGTCGAAATTGTCGAACTTACTTTTTATGGTAAGTTTTAAATATTAAAAAATTATTTATTTTTATATTTTTTAATTTAAATATTTATTTTTGTCTCTTTTTAATAAATTAGACAAATGTATATAGACACCATAACATGCACTTTTATATATAATGATGAGATAGAGTTCACACTATGACTACTTTTATATCTATATATTCTAATACCCCTTTCAGGTTGGAACATGAATGTCGATCATGTCCAGCTTAAAGTTGAGATAGAGGAAGGTCTTTGTTGATAAAAATTTAGTGTACAAATCTGCTATATTATTTTCTGTTTTAATCGGCAGTATGTGATTTACTCCTATTTTATATTTTTTTTTCTGGCTATATGACAATTTATTTTTATCTATAATAACACAGATAAAAATAATAACATTCTTTTCTTTCCTAAATTTAATGGCATAAGAGAAAAAATAAAAGAGACAAAGAACATATCTGAAAGGGAGAGTTTGTGGGAAACCATGAGAACGAATTTGGACTTCATGAAATCAAGGAGAGAGAGGGCGTTTCTAAGTTGGAGAGAGGAGCAAATTTGATTGTCTTAGTCTACGAAGTGGTTGCTATCGGCGGCAATAGTGGTGGTGCAGAAAATGGAGTTGTTGGGTCTGATAAAAAAAATCATGGCAGTGGAAAGAGACAAAAATGGCACTAACATTAGCGGCCATCTCTTCTTTGGCATTCCCATCCATGCCTACATATGCTTCGTCATTGCTTAGTTTCTTACTTCCTAAATTTCTGAATCTCTTACCTGGGAATATGGAATTTGCTATGGAGGTGAGGTTCGATTCTTTTGGATTTGGAATTAGGGTTCATGGACTCAGAGACTGATTTAAATTAATCTAATAAATTTATCTTATCAGCAACAAGAAGGTACACTAAGCGAGTGCCACGCTGGCAGTTAACACGTTAGCCACATCAGCGCAGGAGATGACAGAAGGACTAACACAACTAAGGTAGTTATCTTTCGAAAACGAATTTAATTAATTTTATCTTTTGGAGACAAAAATAAATATTGAAATATCTTTCATGAACACTTTTGACTATTAACTCATTTTTGTTTATACCCTGAATATGAACAATAAATTACATATCAATTCTATACTAATGTGTCATTAATATGTTAGTCTAAGTTGTCAAGGGTAAGTGATACTTTAACATATAATTGCCATGTTAATTAGCATCTCCAATAATGATATTAACTTCTAAGAATATAATTAAAGGTAAAGTATTAGATTGGTTCTCTACATTTGGGCGTAATCCTGTTTTAGTCTTTAAAATTTAAAGTGGTCTATTTGAATCCAAAAATATTTTATTTAGTTTTAATGTAGTCCCACCGTGAGATCAAAGTTAAATAATTAACGGAATGTCCTACATGACAGCAATACAAGAACAAGGTCAATAATTTGGAGAACAAGTACAAGCTCCAAAGGCATAAAATCAACCGTGGATGCATCAACATTTATTTATCATTTTTCTTATAATTTAAATGAAATATTTTCTATAGAATTAAAGAGAATGATAAATAAATGTATTGATGCATCAACGGTTGATTTTGTGCCTTTAGAGCTTGTACTTGTTCTCCAAATTATCGACCTTGTTCTTGTACTGCTGTCATGTAGAACATTTCGTTAATTATTTGACTTTGACCTCACGGTAGGACTACATTAAAGCTAAATAAAACTTTTTTGGATTCAAATAGAACACTTTAAACCTTAAGGACCAAAACAGGATTACGTCCAAACGTAAAGGACCAATTTAATACTTTACCCTATAATAAAATATATTTAAAATATTAAAAATTAAATTAAGTATTAAAATATTTTAAAAATTATATGAAAAAAAAAGTATTCATTACTCAAAATACTTTTTTTTTACCAAAGACAGTTATTTTATTCCAACAATGAAAGAAATACAAGCATACCAAAATTCAGGCGAAAGCAACAAAGAAAATGGGGGTATCCCAGTAAAATCAACTAAGTGATGAATAATTAAACATAAACTTTTTAGACAAAAAAGAAAGAGCCGATAAATTAGGGTTGTAAGGTTTTGCTATTTTGTCTGAAGGAGTGGAAGATCTCGAAGCTGCCTCCAAGCTTTTTTCTGGAGTCACCTTCATTCTCTCAAACACCCAAAGATTTAGCAATTTAATTCTGCCAGCAGATAATAGCCGTGAAGTTGAGCTTATCCTCTTTGTCGCTCTATTGCGCAACGTTTACCTTCAATCTCAGCCACCATTGATGGAAGTGACCGTATGGTTGAGAAGGTAGGAATCTGGCCAAAGATCTTTTCTCCCAAATGCTTCTCGCCTCTACACAAGTAAGTAAACAATTATTAATTGATTCACGGTCATTGCAGTAACGGACACATTCTAGGTTTAAAGAAGTAAACCTGGCATTGAGGTTCAGCATTAATGGGAGGGCTTTATGGCACACCTTCCAGAGGAACAATTAGATTTTTTGGGGATTGCAAGTTTCTAGATTTGAGACCAGAGATGGGGGGTTCCGCATTACGTCTGGGCAATGGTCAATTGCAACATGGTAGAATTGGTAAGCAACGTTATAGTCTTATGTGACATCATAGTTGTTTGTCTTGTTGAGACACCATTGCAATTTATCTTCTTCACTTGTAGGTTTAATTGCGAGGATTCTGCTGGCAGTTTTTGAAGGAAAAACACTGTGAATTAGAATATAGTTCCATGACCGTGGGTTGAGCATGAGGTCTTTCACCCAGAAAATTGAGTTACACTACGGTTGGAAAGATTGATTACAGTTAATGCAGAAAGGAAAAGGAGGTGGTAGCTAGGGGTCCCTAAAAACTTTAATTCCGCTCCCAGATCCTACTTTCCAGTTCAAGCCTTTCTCTACAACTCTGCGCCCTTCCAGAATAATGTGCCAGGCCCATGAAGGTAAGCTTCCAACCTCTGTAGTTAATGCGTTTCCATATCTGAAATATATGTCCTTTAACATTCTGCTCAGTAGGGAATTAGGTTGCGTAGCTAATCTCCAAAATTATTTTCCCAATAGAGCTAGGTTCTGGACACATAAGTCCTTCACCCCAAGGCCACCCTCTTTTTTACTCCGTGTCATCTTGTCACAGCTCACCCAAGCCATATGCCTTTCTGTCCCCTTTTGACTCCACCAAAATTGAGAGAATATACTATGAATTTTTGATAGTAGAGTGTCCGAAAGACGAAAACAGGAAAGTGTATAGATAGGAACAACTTCACTTACTGCTTTGATGAGAATATGTTTTCCTGCATTAGATAGCACGTTAAGTTTCCATCCCATAAGATTCTTTTGTACCCTTTCTTTGATTGAGTTGAAAGTAGCTTTTTTAGATTTATTGATAATAGAAGGAAGCCCCAAGTATTTATCTTGTGCACCAATATGAGTTATATTTAGTCAAGTTGCCAGAGAATTTTTGATTGTTTCAGGGGTGTTATTGCTGAAGAAAATTAATTATTTATCCATGTTAACATTTTTTCCACTAAAGCTCTCGTAGTCAGTTAATATGCCTAGAATGCTGTCAAAAGATTCATCCGAGGCTTTGCAGAAAAGAATGGAGTCATCAGCAAAGTGGAGGTGGTTGATAGTGGGGCATCACCTACTAATTTATAGTCCTTGAATCTACCTGTTTTGTTTCACTTTGTGTAGCAAAAAGGCAAAACCCTTTGCACAAAAAAGAAATAGATACGAGCATAGAGGATCTCCTTTCTCTAGTTGGTTTAAAAAAAAAATCATAGGGTTGACCTTCCACAACAACGGAATAAAAAACTGTTGTGACTAGTTCTCGGATCCAATTAGTCCATCTAGTTCCAACACCAAGCTTCTCCAAGATGAACCATAGAAAGTGTCATTCCACTCGATCATAAGCTTTACTCATATCTAACTTGATAGCCATTTCAACCTGAAGACCAATCTTTTTTGTTTTTTAAATAGTGCAGCAATTCGTGTGGAATCAAGATATTATCAGAGATAAGTTTTCCCTTAAGAAAGGCACTATGATTAGGGATAATTAAGCCATTCATGCAACCTTGCAGCCGGTGAACTAGGATTTTTGAAATAATTTTATAAAACACTATAGACAAGCTAATAGACAAGCTAATAGGTCTCACCTGGTTCATGATATTCGCATCAGGGATTTTTGGAATGAAGCAAATATTTGTGTGATTGAAACCTTTCAGTATGCGCACTCCACCAAAGAAGCTGGTAACTGCTTTGAACACATTACTTCCTACTATTTTCCAAAAGAATTGATAAAATTTTGCTGTCATTCCATGTTCCCCTAGAGCACTCTAGGGATGGATGCTGAAAGCCGCTCGCCTAACTTCTTCCATAGAGACTGATCTTTGTAGCCTCCGGTTCGTGGTACCTGTAACCTTTGGCTCAAAATCAGTTAGGAATGATTCTGGGTCGGCCTGAAAGGAGGAAGCAAAGATGTCTCTGTAGTAATCCCCAGCCACGGATGCAATGGCCGAATTAGTTGTTACCGTCTCTCCATTCCTTCCAATTAGCCTCCAAATCTTATTTCTCTGGCTTCTAGTCTTGACTTTTTGGTGGAAGAAATGAGTGTTTTTATCACCTTATTTTAGCCATTTAACTCCAGATTTATCCTTCCAATAATGTTCTTCTTGCAAGTAAGCCACTTCTAATCGATTCTCAAATTCTGAGATCTCCTCCTTGCCAGTTATGCCTGCAGCTCTTAGCTCCTCCAATTGGCCTTCAATTTCTGCCATACTTTCCTGGTATTGGATTTTTTTGAACATTGCCATGCCATAATTTGGTGTTTACAGTACTTTAGCTTCTAGGCCAGCTTATACATGGGAGACCCTTCAATCTCAATCCTCCAAGATTTTTGAACTATTTTTTGAACATCTTCCACAACACACCATCTTTCTTGAAACTAAAATCTCCTTTTCAATTGTTCATTAGTTGGATTAGTTTCGAGAATAAGTGGTGTATGGTCTGATCCAATTTCTGATAATGTCAACAATAGTTGCGTGTGGGCAGCTGGCTAGCCACTGTTCACTGGCCATAAATCTGTCCAACCTCTCTATCAATAGCTCTTCCGCTCTTCTTTTTATTACTCCATGTAAATTGTCTACCTTGCATGCCCAAATTCGCTAACCTATTATTCCCAATGAAGTAATTGAAAGTTGAGATTGATTGGGAAGATTTAAGTCCACCGCCAGCTATTTCAGACTGGTTAGTGATGGAATTAAAATCGCAAAAAATCACCACTTTACCTCCCAATTGTTATATAATGGTTGTAATGTCCTCAAATTGTCACTGCCCCACCTGATCATTACAGCTCATATGAACCCCATCAATGTCCAAGTCTCATTCAACATAAATCTAGTCCACCATGAGAATGTTGAATGACTGTAATTTCGGTGTCTTCTTTCCAACATAATGCTAGTCCACCAACTCTTCCTGTCGGGTCAACCAAGAAAAATTTAGAGAAACCACACGACTTTAACTTTCTTTCCACCATTCGAGATTGAGTTTTGATCTCACAAAGAAAACCAATCTCGGGAGAGTGGAATTTGTTGATCCCTTTAAGGTTATGGATTGTTATGGGTCTTCCCAAATTCTGACAATTTCATGTAAGTATCTTTATGGGCTTGTGTGCCAATTGATGGCTAACACCCTCCACCTCAATGTCTCAGTTTTGCATTTCATCTAGGCAGATTCTTTTCTGGCCTTCTTCCATCTCCTTCCCTTCAGATCTTCTCTTGGTTCCACTAACAAGGCCATAGTTCTCTCTCCCCTGTCTAGCCATACTCTTTAGGCATAAACCTCTCGCAAAGATCTTCATCGGTACTGTATTATGCTCACCGGTTATTCAGTGTTTAATTGCAAATTCAGTTCCCCTAGAACAACACGGTTACCATGATACTCCATAGACCTCCACTCCTCATCAGGAATGATTCTACCAGTGTCTTTTACCTTGTTTTCCTTGTCCTCTACTTTATCATTTCTTCTACTGTCATTTTCTTTCATGTAGAGACTAGAAAAACTATTAATCATCTATGTTGGGGTTGGTTTCTTTCTATTCCTTATTGATTCTGCTGCAGACCTAGCAGGGCGTTCACCATCATGAGTCCTAAATGTATCCACCATCTTTTCTGTCTGATCTACCCTCAACCACTGTTCAATCTGGTCTTGATGCACACATTCATTGGCTGAGTCTTTAAACAACTTGTTACATGTCTTTTCCTCGTGCCCTATATGAGCACAATAAGTGCAGAATTTTCCAAGGTGTTCATACCTCAGCCCTACTTCCAGTGTTCCTTTGATCCGGTCCAATGACTCGTAGATTGTCTTTGAATTTTCTGTCGCTATTAATTTCTACCCTTGTCTTGATGATTCTTTATTCCTTCCCCTGACATTTAAGAAACTAATGTCTAGAGTCTTCTGAGCTTTCCACTTAGTCAGTTATCCACTTCCAATATCTTACATTTTTTGTGCAAACTCCAAAACTGCACCTGCATTGGAATGAGTCTAATTCAGCTCTCTGTAGCACTCTCCCAGTCAGTTGATTTTTTTAAATGCAGAACATAATCATTAAACAACTATGGAGATCCCCCTTCTATTCTCGCAGCCTCCCCTTCATGATCGAAGAAAAGTGGTATTGATGATCTCCCATGTTAGCTACCCTAAATCCAGCCGAATCCCTTCATATGGTTTTAAGGGCACTGTCTAGCGTCCCTACCGAGAAGGTTTTGTCAGTAAAAAATCCTTCAACAAGGCTTTTAGAATAGGCGTTGACTCTCTTAGAGACATCTCCCTCCTCCAAACAGATTGGTCCATCATTCTCTTCACCACTATCCTCGTTTCTCTATTGCCGGTTATCCCTTCTATTTTGCATATTGACAACACAATGCAATCAAAGAGAGAGAGCCGATTGATGAGTACTGAACAGCGATCAAATCTAAAAAAAAATTCTTAATAGCCACCAAAATCCTGAAACAGAGCACCCAAATTCTAATAGAGCACCAAAATCCTATTAACAGGACACTTTTTTTGTCTCAAAATACTACTATATTATATAATTAAAATATGAGTTTAATTTGTACATTCATTATATAATAAAAGAAAATGATATTTAGTTAGTTGTTACAAAAGCAATGTTTATTTCTAAAGATCAACTAGAACAGAAAAGTTAAGATTTAGTATTATATTTGGTGGCGATAAATTAAAACTAAAATTTTAATCTAAAAAATTTAAAATTTTAATTCTTTCAATATTTTTAAAAAATACAAAAATTAAAAATTAAAATTTCTAAAAACAAATACCAAAATTTTAATAATATTTTTTTAAAAAAATACCCTTATTAAACTTTTTAATTTTCCATTATACCCTTTTTCCCGTATTTCCTTCCTAGTTTCTACGTTCAGCAACGACCGTCACCGCCTCCTTCTTCTCCTCCTTCCTCCAACCGTCTCTCTCTCTCTCTCTTCTAGAACTTAGGTGTAGTGGCAACGTCTCATCCCTCTGTCACCGCCGACATCTCCCCCTCCCTTTCCGTCTAATCTCTTTCTTCCTCCTTCTCCTTCTTCTTCCTTGGTTTGATCTCTCTCTATTTTCTTTCTTTCCTTCCCAGCTTCTTAAGTTTTTTGCCCTCTTCTACTTCTTGCTTTGTGTGCTTAATTATTAATCTTATGCGTGACCATTGTGATTTTAATATGGTATTACCAAAATTGATGAAACTATAATTTCTAGTGGTTATTTCCTGTTCTTTGATTGTGCCTGTGCTGTCGTATTATTGCTGGAAGTAGTTGTTGTTTTTTATCCATGCTCCTTAATGTTAGTATTGGAATCTCTTCTATATCATATTTGTTCTTGCCTTCTCATGGACTACAATGGCTTGGAAGTTTATGAATTTGCTTTTATTTTTGGTTCAACATTTGGATATTTGACTCATTAATATGCATTGAATTTCTAGTTGTGAAAAAAGAAAAATAGAGTTTGTGCATGATTGCTAATCGAGTTGACTTTATTGAAGATTGTTTAAAACTTTCTGATGATGATGATTTTGATAAGAGAAAAGGACAAATTAGTCCCTAACCTTTTAACCCGTAGACATTTTTGTCCCTGACCATTGGAAAATACTTTTAAGTCCCTGACGTCCCTAAAAATTAGACGGATCAATCCCTCCGTCCATAAGCCACCGTCAGACCTGACAGAAAAGGCTGACCTGGCTCCCCCTCTGCTTACCTGGCTTAACGGCGTTCTCACGTGACACGTTAGTGGGATGAAGCTTTTGAAAAAGGGACACATAAGTCCCTGTCACTCAAAACGACGTCATTTTGTGTGATGCCCCTTATATACACTCTCATCCCTTTCCTTGTGTACAATGCCTATTACACCCACAGAGCTTTTACAGAATTACATTAAACCCTAAGGAAGATCAAAGATCAAATGCAGGAATACTCTATTTCTCCCTCCAAAAAACCACCATCCAGACTGAGAAGGTTCCAGTGTGCATTCGCTATGGAAGAGGGAGAACCATATACTCTGTTTCTCGTCTTCTTTATAGAGATTTTCTTCCTCATCAGTGATTTTCTTTGAGTTTTATTCCTTCTTTGTTGAGATGCCTGCTGATGAAAAAATCGAGTGTTCTTGTTCCCCGGTTTCAACAAGTTCGCACGAGATCTTTGGGCCCATTTAATCTCTTCTTGATAGAAGAGTTTGTCTAAGTCTGCCTGTGCCCTTTTCAAATTCAGAATTGTTTCTTCAATTTGTAAGTGAGATGTAAGTTATCATATGAGTTCTTATTTTCCTTTATTTGTTTCGGAAGCTCCCCAAATTTCTCTTTTCTCCATTCTTGCAATGCTTTGCTCCCCAAATATATGGCCTCTTCCTTTTTAAGTTCTCCCCATGAACATCGATTAGGATTGGACAATGGCCTGATCTGTATCTTTGAAAATGCTTTACCACTCCTTCTAGGAATGCTTCCTTCCAAGTTATTATTGCCACTGCTCTATCTAGACTTTCTTGAATATTTGCTTCCCCAACCTGATTGTTAGACCAAGTTTAAGCATATCCTACAAAGCCTAAATCTAGAAATTGGGATAAGTAAGATTTTGAGCTATATGACAGACAACAGTAGTAATAATGGTATGAGAAACAACTCCAAAATAAGGATGGAAAATCATAATCTGCAAAGTTGGGGCAAATGGGTTCTTTGGATACAAAACCTGAAAAAGGTTGATGTCATTTCCCATTCCATATGAAATCGAAAAGAATTGAATGGGGGAAACACTTACGGAGCTGATTCCAGCGGTGAAGAATGGGATAGGACCAGGCTTCTGGTTAGGAGAAGCGGCAGCTTTTGCAGCGCGGTAAGCTTCTGGCGGCATGATGCCGTAAATAACGGAGACCTTAACTCCAGCATTCTTCCAAATGGCCTTGTCCTGAAGAACCCTGCTGATGCCGCCACCGCCGCCGGGCCTGGACCAAACATCCTCCTTGAAGTTGGCCCAACCGTCGGTGGCATCAAGAGCGGTGCAGACGGGGTCCTGAGCTTCTCTAATCATCTTCTCGAAGCGGGCCCTTACAGAAGAGGAGGAGGAAGAATAATGGGCCATTTAGGGCCAAACGGAAAATGACGTAGTTTTAGGGTTGAGGGATTTATTTGTCCAATTTTTAAAACTATCATGTTCCCACGTGTGTATCTATGACGCCAAGTCATCAGAACGGAGCCACGTCAGACTTTTTCGTTGAATCTGACGGAGGCATTTGGACGGAGGGACTCATCCGTCTAATTTTTGTGAAGGTCAGGAATTTAAAAGTATTTTCCAATGGTCAGGGACGAAAATGTCCGCGGATTAAAAGGCCAGGGACTTATTTGTCCTTTTATCTTTTGATAATGATAAGTAGAAAAATTATGATTTATTTTTTTTTATTTTTTAATTAATAAAAATATTTAAATAATTTTATTTTAAGAGCAATGTTATATAAATATTATTATTTTTTACTAATAATAATTTATACTAATATTTATAGACATTTTACACACAAAATATATAATTTATATTTATATTTATTAAAACTTTGTATACATAAATCAATACAAATTATATTTACGTTTTTAGAATTTATATATATAAATTAATAAAATTTATTTATTAAAGATAATTAATATTTTTACTGACCAAATCAGATAATAAATACTAAAAATTGGTGGCCTCTTAATAATTTCTCTTATTTTAAACTAAATTAAACAAAATACTGACATAATTCAATTATGTATATTTCATATCAAACGTAATATGAAAATTGAATTTAGTATTTATTTTTTTATTTTATTCTTTTTTTTTCAAAGCAGTTTAAGTAAAATTAATTTCTTTTTAAGATAGCATATATAAAAAGCTATTTATTTTTATTATTAATATATGGCATTATCGTACTTTTATTAAACCATTTTAAACCTAACATGCAATTAAGTGTTAGCGCGACAAGTCACCAAAAAAAAAGTGTTAGCGCGACAATAAAAGATGTTTTATTTGGATAATGAGTATAAAAGTTAAGTGATTTTCTCTGTACATATGGCAAGTAAAAAAATTTGAATAACAATGACATTTTAGCAAATCAAGAAATTATTAAGCTACACACTACTAACTATATCCTCATGTGACCCGTGAAAACAGAAACACCTTCAAAGTCAGAATCATAGTACTATATATATGTACATTGTGCTTCTTAGCAAAATCAAAATTAAAATTACAAAATTATTATTCTTAGGAAAATCAAATTTGTAATAAGTTTAATAATTATCCATAAATTAAACTCACCAATGAGTCACATGACCATATATGTATACATGCTTCCAAAAATAACCCTTCAAATTGAACTGTTTGATTCATTTAGTTAGCCACGAGTTTTGAGGACAGAATGGACCCAAGGGGTTGTTGTGAGAGAGAGATTATTATAGTATATAAAGTATAGTACTAAGTACTAACACACAAAGTATGGTCCAATTTTCTGATTTCTGAACCTATATAGTTCAATAGAAACTGCATACCATCACTGTTTCAAAGCCACTGTGCTTTATTGTCCTTTCATTTTCCACCCTTTTAGTTTCAATTCTCAAAGGGTAGTGATGAAGAGAGTGGTTCAATAAGATAAATAACCCACAGGCAAAAGCACACACACACAACAATGAAACATATGATATTATGAATTTAATTTTGATGCACTGATACAGTATAAAATATTTTAGGGTAAAATACTAAAATGATTTTTTATATTTAGATGTTCTGTTTTGGTCTTTGTTGGTTCAAAGTATTTTATTTGACTTTAAAAAATTTCATTTAGCTTTAATATAAATTAAAGTTAAATAATTAACGGAATGTGTTACATGGCGGCAGTACAAGAATAAGGTGGATAATCTAGAGAATAAGTATAAATTTTAAAGACACAAAATCAATCGTGGATGTATCAATATATTTATTTATCATTTTTCTTAATTCTATAAAAAATATTTTATTTAAATGATAAGCAAAATGCTAAATAAATATATTGGTGTATTCACGATTGATTTTGTACCTCTAAAATTTGTATTTATTCTTCAGATTATCGACCTTATTCTTATACTACGGTCTTGTAGGATATTTCGTTAATTATTTAACTTTGACCTCACGGTAGGACTACATTGAAGATAAATAAAACTTTTTTTAATTTAAATAGAACATTTTAAACAGGATTATGTCTAAATATAGGAGATCAATTTAATACTTTATCTAATATTTTATATAATTATACAATTAAATTCATTATTTTAAATAATTATTCATTCTGTTTATATAAAATATATAATTATTTTTATTAATATAATATTATGTAATTAGATTTACATGGAAACTATTTTACAAGGAAAGAAGATCAAAATTTAATTATTATATTATATTATATTATATTATATTAGTGGATAAAAAACCTTATTTGTCTTGCATGCTAGCTATTACATGCATGATGCATGCACACAGCACACCCTTTCTTTTCTTTTGCATGGATAATGTAATGGTCCCCTACTACTTACTGCTTATGTAACCTTCACTTTTTTCTTTCTTTCTTTTTCAAACACCCCTTAACTAATCCATCAATCCTTAACCCTTTTATGTGCATCCATTATTTCCTCCAACTACCAATATGTACTTTAATAACCTCCTACTAATAAAGTTATCACTCTGCCATTCTATTTTTACAATTAAAAATTGTTCTAAACAAATGTGAAATCAAGGCTTTAAATTATTACACTAACTCCCTTTGAAAATTTGAAATTTCATGATACTGCATCAAATTATTAATGAATAACCCTATTTAGTGTTCATATAGGACAAAACTGAAACAAATAAAAAATATATAAAATTATATTACTGCAGAGCTAATTTGCCAATTTCTCATCTAATCTAATATTCAATAATAATAATTAATAGTCACAAGAGTGTGGAAATTGCAGAGCAAGGCTGCATAAAAGCAAAAGGCTATTTTTTGCTTTCATATAAATAAATAATAATAGGCTAGGCCTCTTTAATGCATCTCTGATCATATATTAAAGTCATTGTTATTATGACCTTGAGCCTTGATAACTGTGCTAAGTTTTTCTTTCTTTTTTTTTTTATTTCTCTAATTTGTTTTCTTCCTTTCTTATATATATATAGTGCCCACACTTCCTTAGCTTTTCCATAAACACAATGGAGTAAAGAGGGTCAGGTTCCTTACTCAGCTTTTTGTGTTTCCTCCATTCCTCTTTTCCCATTCAGTTTTGAGCACAATTTCAGGATCTTGTTCTTTCTTACTCTCTTGATGCAACAGGAAGAAAATAAAATGTGTGCTCTTCCAAAAAAACCTTTGTAGTTTTTTGTAGGGCCCCATGCTGAGTTCTTTGTCTTCATTGTTGAGAGCTGATTAACTCATTTGTTTCATCTTCATTCTTCTCTCTGCTACTCACCTTTTGCTATAACTTACTTGAGGATTGTGTCTTTTATCCCAAAAGGAGAAAACATTTCTGATATAACTAAACCCCATCATCATCAAAACCATGTAATCATATCATAAGATGCAATTGAGTTTCATCATCTTTGCCACCATATTCTTGAGCTTGTTATAGTCCTTTCTTTTTGGTTCAGTAACATTATCATGGAGAGGTTTAAGGCTATTATCATTAGTATTAGTCTTAGTCATGCAATTTTTGCTATGGTTTTATTCTCACTTGGTGAAAGTTGCTGTGGACAAATAGTAGTAGACTATGATGTAGCTCCAATGGAGAAAAATGAGCAAGAAGCTTTATATTCTACCATTCAAGGCTTTGTTGGTGATTCATGGAATGGCTCAGATCTTTATCCAGATCCTTGTGGTTGGACTCCAATTCAGGTAACTGTTCCATTTGATTATACTGCAGAATAGAATAGTGTTGGTTGAAGGTTTATTAGGCCTTTTCTTATGATGAGTTTCAGAAAAGAATATGATAGCTACTCTTAATTATTCAGAATTAACAATGAAGCTTTGAACATAATCTCCTTGTTTATTTGAGATTTCGTTTATGTATTATTAAAAATTTAGATCCATGAGGTCTTAATTTTGAAAATGATTTCTGATGTGAACCTTATCTTCATAGTAATGATTTCCCCCATTCTTTTATTCAAAAAGTTTTGTTTTTTCGTCATAGTAAAGTGTAAAAGGTTTCATGGTACAGCAACTATTCATTTTCTGATTAAACCGTGTACTAGGAATAGGAATTTTGGTAGTTATTTTGAAATGATAAGTTTTCTACAAATATTGCAATAACTTTTATTCTTTTTTCTTTTTATGATCTATGACATCTGTGTGGTGATGTTATTTTAAATTGCAGGGTGTATCTTGTGATCTGTTTGATGGATTTTGGTATGTTACTGTCTTAAACATTGGACCAATCCATGATAACTCTCTGGTTTGTGCTCCAAATTTGGAATTTAGGCCACAATTGTTTGAGCTAAGGCACCTGAAATCTCTGTCCTTCTTCAATTGCTTTCAATCACCAAACAAGCTTCCGGTTAGCATCCCGGCTCGAAGCTGGGACAAACTAGCCGAAAGCTTAGAATCGCTTGAGTTCAGATCAAACAAGGGCCTAATTGGAACCATTCCTTCAAGTTTTGGTGTCCTCAAGAACCTCGAATCGCTTGTGTTGCTAGAGAATGGCTTATCAGGTGAAATTCCAACAGAAATTGGTAGTCTCATCAAATTGAGAAGACTTGTTCTTGCTGGAAACTATTTCAATGGTAACATTCCAGATACATTTGGTGGACTTAAGGACTTATTAATCTTTGATCTAAGTCAGAATTCGCTATCCGGGGTGTTGCCTTCGACACTTGGAAGCTTAACTTCAGCATTGAAGATTGATGTTAGCCACAACAACTTGGAAGGTAATTTGCCAAATGAATTTGCTAATCTTAAGAATTTGACACTTATGGACCTCAGAAGCAACAAATTCTCTGGTGGATTAACTTTGTCTCTTGAAGAAATGTGTTCCTTGGAAGAAATGGTTTTGTCCAACAATCCCTTAGGTGGAAGCATCAATGTCCTAAAGTGGGAAAAGCTTAAGAACTTGGAAGTTTTGGAACTCTCTAACATGGGGCTAATAGGTGAAATTCCTGAGTCAATATCAGAGTTAAAGAAATTGAGATTTCTAGGCCTCAGTGATAACAACCTCACAGGAACATTGTCACCTAAGCTAGAATCTCTTCCTAGCCTCAATGCAATTTATCTAAGTGGAAACAATTTCATAGGAGAGCTTAAATTCTCCAAGGACTTCTATGGAAAATTAGGGAGGCGTTTTGGTGCATGGAACAACCCAAACCTTTGTTACCAAATTAGAGAAATGTCAAGTAGCAGTGTTCCTTATGGAGTAAAACCATGCCAACAACACCAAGAAGAGGTTAATTTGGTAGAATATAATTCAAATTCTAAGATTCTCAATGGGAATGTGAATGTGACTTCACATAACTACATATCCTCTATGGGGGTTTCTAGCCATGTTACCAATGGGTTATGGTGCAGTTTTATGGAAACAATGTTGGTGATGTGTCTATGTCTAGTTGTATAGTTAGCTCTTCCATCAAGAACAAAGATTCAACTTGTATTTCTTTTTTCTTTTAATTTTTCTTTTTTAGGCTTTTTAGTTTTCTTCTAACATATGCTGATAGTGTTGTCAATTACTTAATTTATTGCCCAACAAATTAGTTATCTTCACCTGAACATTGCAGCTCAATTAATATGGTTTCTTTAATTGATATCTGTATAATATAGTAACTACTCCACATTATGAAACCACTTGAGTGTTTGTTGCCAATCTTGTACTTTGTTTCTAACATCTTGTAAGAATTATTTACATATATTATTCTAGCATCTTCTAGTACTATATTAAAGACTAAGTTGAACTTCTAATATCACCTAGACAAGAAGAATTTTACACGAACAATGTTATGAAAATTTTTACCGTAGTTTGAGGTATTTATTTTGATCCTAAATGTCATGAAGAACTATTTTTACATAATCCTAAATGTAGTGTGACTCTCGAATATTGATTAATAAGTATGTAAATATGTAATACACACATATTGGATTGAAAAGTGATAAGATGAAAATCTTAATCATGATTTAAAAAAATATATATAAATACAAATTGTGAATTATTATTTTATTGTGCAAAATTTTGTCCCATGCTACTCGGATTAGAGTCTAAACTTAGTGATGCTTTTGGCTATTAGATTTTCATCATCTAGAGTGTAGCACTCCACCACTTCGCCTAGCAGCACAAAATTTGTATAATTTTTTCATAATTCTATTTTTACGGTTTAGGCTACTCTCATTTTGCTCGTCGCTACTATGAGAATCGCTTTTGCTTTTTTTTTTTCTGGCTACTAAGATATTTTAGTTGGCCAAATTGTTTCTTGTTTGTCCGTAAATTCAGCAGCAATTCAAAAGATTAACCTATTCGGAGATCACAATTTCTTTGATTTTTATCTTATATAAAATTGTGAGTTATGATTTTTTTTCGGTTTAATATCCCTAATATTAACGTCTTTAACTAAAATAACTCAATATTAATGTAAAACACACGTCTTTATTTTCACATTTGAAATCAAAATATGTGTGTATATTTGCAACGATGCAAGAAGTAAGGAGAGGAGAAGGAAGCAAAAAGAGAGAATTTGGAATAGAGGTTTGGCAATTTCTACATTTTGATTTCCAATGCATGGCAGTTATGACTTTAATGCTTTGAAAGTGAAGTGTGAAGGGATATTATAAGAAGGGAGATTGATGGGTAGGCCACATTATAGGCTTTTGTTATTGGTATGTTGTACCTTTGTAGCTGTAATATGTAAGTATGTGTCTTTGTGTACTTTGATGTTGGTAAGTAGTAATGTTTTGTACACTGCTTTCAATGGACCTTGTGCTTATAAAGAGAGGCCTATTATTATTATTATTAATTTTATTATGGGAAGGTTGGGTCCATTTCATAGCTCTGGCAAATCTGGGCTCTCTTTGTTCAATGTTGGTTTGCTCAATTGTTCTAAAGTGGGTGCATTAAACAAATTATGTACAATTGTCAGCTTATGGAAGCAAGAAAGAAAAAATTGAATTGAATTGAATGTTGTTACCTTATTACCCATCTCTTGGTCGTTGGAGTTCTGCATATTCTATTCTCCTATAAGGAAACTTTGGCTTTAATGTCACCATGTGTGTTTAGTGGTGGAGATTATAGGATTGGATAATTGGGTGGTTGTTGATTTAATTAATCACAATTATAAGCTGGATCAATAAAATTGCTTTAAATTCGGTTTTAATTTAAACTAGTTCAATCTTTTACATACCCACAAGGGTATTGGGGTACTGTAAGAGGCATGCTACAACACCATAAAGAGAAGTTGGATTGTACTTTTTGAGAGAAACTAGTTGAAAGAGGAATAGATAAGTAAAATTTCTGGAGGAAAAATGGTGAATTTTATAAACAATTTAAAATTATAGTAATTTATTTCAATCCAAGATATAATAAAGACAATGACAATATTTTCAAAATCCGATATATACTTTAATTTTAAAATTCAGAATGTTACAAATAATAATAAGTATAAGGAGCCAATGGAATATTTATACAATGTGTATAATGGAAATTTATGAAGAATTAGAGATATAACCATTATTGTTACCTTTTTCATCAACTAAAACTTTTGGGATGAGTAGTATCATGACATGGTATTAGAATGTTAGATCTGAAAGGCTAAGAGTTCAATATTTGGTGAACTCCAAAATCAATTTAATCTTTTGAGAAGATGTTTATTATTCCTAATATTCGGATAGTTGGTTATTCTAGATAATATGAGAAATGTTTATGCGGATCGGACGTATGATCCCGTGTGTCCCCGCGGTACACCAGCGAGACACTAAATCACAGTAAGAGATGTCATGTGAATTAATTTACAAACCTTAGACTTTATCTAAGGCTATATCTCACTTTACCACTAAGTTGGAACTTAGAAGTGCTCCTTAACATATTATAGGCTAATAATAATATATCAGATGTTCAAATTCATATGAATAATGCTTCAGCCTTACACTAATTCATGCATGTATATGGGATTTTGTTAAAATAAATTAACTTCATATAATTCAACTTTTATATGTTTATTTCTATTTTAAAGTTTTGATTGTCTCTTATTTTTCATTAATAATTTATTTTCACTTTAAATTTTTTTATTTTTCTTGTTATTTTTATTCTTTCTTTAGAAAATTACTTCTAACTTTATCTATATGTACCTTTTTTTAATTTTTTTCAAATTTAATTAGACCATTAAATTAAAAGCTAATAATTTATATCTATATATATATTAAAGCAATAAAATTTATATATAATTTATTAAAATTTAAATAATATAAAATATTAAACACCAAAAATAAATATTATAATTTTTTTAATTTATTTAATTATTATTGAATCTAACAGTTTGACCAATCTATCGGTTGAACTATTAATTCAATGATCTAATATAATTTACTACTTTGACTGAATTAATTACCAATTCGATTTTGATAATTATGCATCTTAGTCTGGTTAGGTTGTGAAATACATATTCAAAAACAAATTCTTTTTTTAATTTAAAATAAGTGAATTTTATTTTTCAGCTTAATAGTATTCGATATAATATATAATATTAATGAATATTAAATAAATAAAATACTATTTTATAATTGTTAAAATATAAATAGAGTATCTAAATATTTATTGGTATGAAATAATTTACCAAAATTAAATCACAATATTAATATTAGAATAACATCAAAGTTACATAGAAAGAATTTTTTTCTTTTAGATTTTTCAATGTATTTTTAATTCGACAATTTAAAAACTAATCCGTTATAAATTTAAGTTTTATTTAAAAATTTGTTATTAATTAATAAATTATTTTATTGCGCAGATCAGTATTCCAATACGCTAACTAATAAACTAAACAATGGACCAACCTAGATTGATTAGATTTCAATCCGAAAATCAGAGGATGCAGCTACTGTGGGTACAAGCGATCAGGCACGAACACGATGGAAGCTTGTTGTTTTGATGGGATTGGCGATTTGCTCGGAAGTGCTATCGCTGAAAATGAGCGCGTTATTGGTCTTCGACGTTCCAGGGGAACAGAAATACGTACTCGCGGACGAGTGCGCGTTACACAATCTCAGCGCAGACGAGATCTATTTTGGGCCTGGGCTTCGACTCAATTTCAGGTGCTGCTGACGTGGATGCTTTGGGCTGAGATCCTTTCCCTGGCCCCGGGAAGTCAAGTTGGTTTTGGGCCTCGGAAACGCTCGGGCCACCATCACCGTTCGTTTGATCAGCTATGAAGAGCAGGAAAGGGAGATCACCATATCCTTCGGGTCACTCTGATTTCGTTCTTGTTTTTTTTTGGTGACTGATTTCGTTCTTGTTAAAGAAGAAGAAAACGGTCAAAATAAAAAAATAGTGTCGGAGCAGAGAAAGACTCCCCAGCAAGTTTGGTCTCCGCGACAATGACGATGCGACTGGTACTTGCCACTTGTTGTTGTGAGAAAATGGAGGATGACAAACTAGATATGTTCATTTCCGTGGGTCCAGCAAATTAGCTGCCAAGTGTTGAATAAAAAATTAAGCATAATAAATTAATAATATTAACCATGTCACATTATACGCGATTAAGCAACCTTAATAACGGATCCACACCATTACCTTCTCGAATACTCTTTAAGCGAAGCGCGTAATAATAATAATAATAATATAAATATGAGATTTTCTTCCTCTCCTCTGTAAACGTTCCTTATAGTTTCTTCTCAACATGAGCACCGCCAACAACAACCACCAGAACGATCAATCTGCAGCATCGTCTTCATCATCTCCATCTGTACCGAAGTGGGAGACGCACATAATGGGGAAGCCAGCAGTGCCAAGTAGCCACCCAGACAACAAGAAAGCAGCAGTGGAGGGTGCACCAAGTGAAGAGCCTGGAGTTCAGTACTACCATCAGCAGCATCCATATGTTCAACATAGCCCCCTTGACAAGCCTCCAAGTACCAGCCCCATGGAATCCATCCTCAACATGTTCGATTCTTGGAGTAAGAAGGCTGAACTTGCTGCCAACAACATCTGGCACAACCGTTAGTTTCTTCTTTCCTTCTCTCTTTCATTTTTCTTTCTTTTTTCTCAAATTGATGTGCTAGTTATAAAAGATGAAATTAATTAGTATTTGAGAGGAAAAAATTTGTACTTCTGTAAATTTCTCTGTTAAAGAATTAAGTTATTACTTGTGTCTTTAGTAGTCAACACAGATTGGATTTACTTAAATTTTTTTATGCTTTTACTTAATATTTTATATGTATTGATCATCGTATAATTTATGTTAATAAAATGCTCCAAATCATATATTTTGCTACAATTTAGTTGTGAAAATGTTGTCATATTAATGTTTAGAATTACATGGGGTGAAAATTCACGCATAGTTTTTTTTTTTTTCCTTAAAGTTGACCGTTAAGAGTTATTTTGATATGGTTAACTAAATTATAATGTTTTTAATTATCAACTTCTTCAGATGAGGAGAAGTGCATATCACTTGGTTACCGTGATTAAACACTAGTCAATCATATCATGAGTATCAAATATCATTCCAATCGACTATAATTGTTATTCTGTAATTATAATATTTATCATTTGATTTTTTTGTTCGGACGCTAAAAATTGAGAGGATCTATTTTCGATATTTTGCAGTCAGAACAAGCCCATCAGTATCCTCGGCTGCACTGGGGAAGATGAACCTGACGGTGAAAGCAATATCAGAAGGTGGATTTGAGTCACTGTACAAGCAGACATTCACAACATATCCAAATGAGAAGCTTAAGAAAACCTTTGCCTGTTACCTCTCAACATCAACAGGCCCTGTTGCTGGAACACTTTATCTCTCAGATGTTCATGTCGCCTTTTGCAGCGATCACCCTTTGTCTTTCACTGCACCCTCTGGCCAGCAAACTTGGAGCTACTACAAGGTGCCAATCTCTATTTTTCTTTCTTAAATCTATAATTGCAATTATAACACCAGAAAGAATTGTTCAAAAGGAAATGAAAACACCCAAGTTTTTATATGGAAAGCAATAATGCAAGGAAAAAAGTCATGAAATTCTTTCATGTGAAGTTGATAGTTAAAAATTACTAGATGATTTGACATATTTGACTAAATTGTTATATAATGATTATTAACTATCAACTTCATGTAAAAAACAACTGTACGCAAATTTTTACCATAATGTAGCAACAATTATAGTAGATTAGTCGCAACCTACCATCTAAATAGGTGTACAATTGAAACATCTATTGAATCTAACGGGTGAAGAAGATAGAAAAAGGGTTAACTTATGGGAGATCACATTGTACTGTAATAGATTAAATTGAGTGCACAAAAATACAACACCTATACAAATATGATTTTGTTTTAAATAAGTGTGCAGTTTGATTAGTATAAATGAAAAGCATTATTTTATGAACTTGTATATCATTGTATGTTTAGATTTTGTTATGGCATCCATTTCAGCTCTTAAAAACTCTGTTTTTTAACTTTTAGATGATACTCAGTGTTCAAATGTTGAAACATCGTCACTTAGGATGTTACTTTGTAACAGGTAATGGTGCCTTTGGGGAAGATTGGAGCAGCGAACCCAGTGATCATGAGGGAGAACCCATCAGAGAAGTACATTCAGATTGTTACTGTGGATGGACATGATTTTTGGTTCATGGGTTTTGTTAATTTTGACAAGGCAAATAAGCATCTTTCAGAAGCTTTGTCAAATTTTACTGTGCCAGGAATAGCGGTTCCACCCACCAGTTCCAGTTCCTGAGCACCGATTTCCATTTCATCGCTGCATGAAATCTGTTTTCCCTGTGCGAGTTGTGTTCATTAATGTATTTTCTTGCAGCTATTAATGTTGGATTTATATATACTAGATGAATAGTTTCCAGACCCAAACCAAAGCGAGATTTAAGGCCAACTTTTAATTTGTGGATGCTAGGTTTTTCTGTTTATGTTTTAGAAGATCTATTATGTTGGTCATATGGATCTAACTTGTGTATGTATTTATTTAGAGAAAGTATAGGGAGGCAATGACCTAAGCGTACAATGTGTACAATGAAGGTTTAGAAAGTATTAGAGATATGATTATTAGTGTTACATTGTTCTATTAGGTTACGTTTTTGGGATGAGTTGTTTCAAAACATGGTATTTTTATAACATGAGATGTTTATTATCCCTGATATCTAGATGGTTATCACTGGTATCCGGATGGTTATTCTGAATAGTATAGGTGATGTTCATTTTATTCATAAACTAAAGATTTAGCCCATTGTACACATTGTACGTTTAGGCCATTGGCTCCTTAGCACTACTCATTTATTTATTGGTCAGCGATTAATTTTAAATAAAATTTTAATCCCTCATGGCTTGGCTTATTGGATTGGGAGGTATCATAGAAAATAAAACTAAATTAATTTAAATTAATTAAATAGTTATTTTTATTTAAACAAATATTAGGAGTTATGTATCTCATTAATTAATTACGAATTCTTAAATAAAATTGGGGTGTATCTCATTAATTAATTACGAATTCTTAAATAAAATTTAGATTTATGTAAATTAATCTTTAATTTACTAAATTAGAGAACATAGTAGAAACCAAAAAAATATTTATACATTGAAATTTTTTTTTCTTTATATTTTAGCTGTGGGTTGCTCATTAATTACATGCCATTTTTTCCCCCTTAGCTATTTACGCTTTGATTTAATACTACTGCTCATGTCATTTAATAAAGTTAATTTTCATACATATGAAGTAATATATATCTTCACGTAATTAAATTTAACATACAAGATGATAGAAATTCCATTTTTCATAGTAAAATTTATAGGATTTAGTCCATTCGTGTCGTAAAGACATATTTAAAAAATATAATAATAAAAAATTTTAAAATTTTTAATAAATTTTAATTAAATTTTTTTTAATGTTTTTAACTTATATATATTAAAAAGTATTTATAATAGAATTTATAATATTATAGTGTTTATATTTTCAAATTTCTTTAATACTTTTTTAATGTATTTTTTTCTTGAGAATATAAGTGTTCATAGGAAATGGGCATCCATATTCCATTCTTATCACAACACTTTTTATTGGATGTCTATTTAGGATTATGCCTCATTAAAATTTTACTAAAAAAAAATCAATGAAAAAAAATTTAGTGAAGGAAAAAGAGTACAAATTTTTTTTGTGATGGGGATTGCTTTATTAAAAACCTTGTCAAGAAAAATCCAATGGAAAAAAAGTGACCAAGGAAAAAAGAGTACAGTCTCCCCCTCTTGTCGACATCATTTAACATCTCGAAATCGGCGCATCCCAATCTGATGTACCAATTTTTTAAAGGAGGATTTTGGAAGTGACTTTATGAATAAGTTACCAAATTGTCACTTGAGTGGATTTGTTGGACATCAATTGTCCCTTGATTTTAAGGATTATGAGTGAAGAAGAATTTGGGAGAAATATGCTTTGTTCTGTCACCTTTAATGTATCCACCCTTAAGTTGGAGCTATCTTATGGTTAATTAGTCCACATGATGACAGAATATATTGGATCAAACTCTTGAGCCAAAAATACTCGTGACTTGTTTCATGTATCGCTAGTATTTCAGCATGATTAGAGGAGGTTGCTGCTATCGTCTGTTTCGTGGACTTTTATGATTTGGATGTACCACCATATGTGAACAGGTATCCTGTTTGAGATATCCCTTTGTGTGGATCAGACAAGTATTCAGCGTCAGCATAGCCAACTAATTGTGACTTGGATCCATATGGGTAAAACAGTCTCATATCAACCGTTCTATGAAGATATCAAAAGATTTGTTTGATTCCATTCCAATGTCTTCTGGTTGGAAAGGAACTATACATTGCTAGTAAATTCACAGCAAATGATATATCGGATCGTGTATTATTAATAAGATACATTAGCGCTCCAATGGCACTAAGATATGGTACTTCGGGACCAATGATATCTTCATTCTCTTCTTTAAGACGGAATTGATTATTTTCCACATCCAAAGACCTTACGATTATTGGGGTACTTAATGGATGTGATTTATTCATATAAAATCTTTTCAATATCTTTTCTGTGTATATTATTTGATGAACACAGATCCCATTCTTTGTATGCTCGATCTGCAGGTCGAGGCAAAATTTAGTCTTTCCAAGATCTTTTATCTCAAATTCTTCTTTTAGAGTTTTTATAATTGTTGAAATCTTTTCAGGAGTTCCAATGATATTTAAACCATCAACGTACACAGTAATTATAATGAATCCAAATGTAGATTTCTTTATGAAAACACATGGGTAGATAACATCATTCTTAAAACCATTTTTGGTCAGATACTCAATAAGACAATTATACCACATTCGTCCAGATTGCTTTAGACCATATAAAGATCTTTACAATTTGACTGAGTATAATCCATGTGAATATTCATTGGATGGTTTAGATATCTTTAGTCCTTTAGGAACTTTCATATAGATATCACGATCTAATGAGCCGTATAAGTAGGATGTTACCACATCCATTAAATGTATATGTAGATTATGATATGTGGATAAACTAACCAAATAACGCAATGTTATTGCATCCACTACAGGGGAATATGTTTCTTCATAATCTATACCGGGCCTTTGTGAAAAATCTTGTGCTACAAGTTGAGCTTTGTAGCGTACAACTTCATTTTTCTCATTTCGTTTTCTCACAAATACCCATCGGTATCCAACAGGTTTTACATCTTCTGATGTACGGACTACAGGTCCAAAGATTTCACGTTTTGCAAGTGAGTCTAACTCAGTCTTTATAACTTCTTTCCATTTTGGCCAATAATTTTTTTATTGACATTCTTCAACTGATCTTGGATCAAGATCCTTACTTTCATGCATGATATTTAATGCCACACTATATGAAAATATTTCATTGACAATTGTCTTATTTCAGTCCCATTTCTCTCCTGTGAAGACATACTTTATCGAGTTCTCGTCATTTTCACAATTTTCAGGTACCTGAACATCTTCTGGCATTAAAACTATATTAGAATTTTGGACAACTGCATGTGTCTTTACAGTGTCTTTTTCAACAGGAATAATATTTACCTCTTTTTTTTCAAAGATTTTTGTCTTTGGAACCGACAGACCTGCCACGCTTCTGGCATGAATTCGCTTTGGTGGCAATTTGTCTGACTGGGACATCAACTTGAATTGGAGTATTTTCAGCCGATATATAGGATTTAGTAATCCTCTTTGTATCAGAAAATGCATCAGGCAATTCATTTGCTATCCTTTGCAAATGTATAATCTTTTGAACTTCTAGTTCACATTGTCCTGATCGAGGATCCAAATGCATCAATGATGATGCATTCCAATTAAGTTCCTTTTCAGGAAGCTTATTCTCTCCCCCCTAATGTTGGAAATATTTGATTCATCAAAATGACAATCCGCAAATCGAGCTTTAAATACATCCTTAATTTGTATCTCAAGATACCTCACTATAGAGGGAGAATCATATCCAACATATATCCTCAATTTTCTTTGGGGTCTATTTTGGTGCGAGAAGGTGGTGCAATGGGAACATATATCGTACACCCGAATATCCTTAAATGAGAAACATTTGATTGCTGGCCAAAAGCTATTTGCATAGGAGAGAACTGATGGTAACTTATTGGCCTCAAACGAATAAGTGCTACGACATGTAAAATAGCATGTCCCCAAGCCGAAGTTAGGAGATTTGTTCTCATAAGTAAGGGTCTATCAATTAATTGGAGGCGTTTAATAAGTGATTCTGCTAACCCATTTGTGTGTGAACATGAGCTACTGGATGTTCAACACTTATTCCATTAGCCATAAAATAAGCATCAAAGGCTTGGGAAGTGAATTCACTAGCATTATCAAGCCGAATTGCTTTAATTGGATTTTCTGAAAATTGTGCTTTTAATCAAATAATTTGAGCAAGTAATCTCGCAAACGCCAGGTTGCAAGAAGACAATAAGCACACATGTGACCATCTCGAAGATGCCTCTATTAGGACCATAAAATATCTAAAAGATCCACACGGTGGATGAATAAGTCCACATATATCGCCTTGAATCCTTTCTAGGAATTCAGGGGACTCAAATCCAATCTTTACTATGATGGCCTTAAAATTAACTTTTCCTGAAAACATGCAGCACAACAAAATTCACTAGATTTAAGAATCTTCTGGTTCTTTAGTGAATGTCCATGGGAGTTTTCAATAATTCTCCACATCATGGTTTTTTCCGGATGACCCAATCGATCATGCCAAGTTATGAATTTATTTGGGCTAGTAAACTTCTGGTTTACAATGGCATGTGATTCAATTGCACTAATCTTGGTATAATATAACCCAAATGAAAGGGAGGGTAACTTTTCTAATATAACCTTTTTATTTAAATCATGAGTTGTGAAACATAAGTACTCATGCTTTTCCTCATTCATTGTTTCAATATGATATACATTTCGGCGAACATTTTTGAAACTCAACAAGTTCCTTAGAGATTTGGTAGATAATAGTGCATTATTTATTATGAATTTTGTTCCTCCAGAAAACAAAATTATAGCTCTTTCGGAGCCTTCTATCACATTGCCCGAGCCAATAACAGTGTTAACATATTCTTCTTTTGGTACAAGATGGGTAAAATATATATCACTTTTGAGAATAGTGTGCAAACTTGCACTATCCACAAAACATATCATTGCCATTTCTTCAAAGACAAATAATATTAATATGAGTATAAATATTTACGCAGTAAAATTATTTTCTTGATTGAAAATACTTTTCTAAGTATAGAATATACTAAAAAGTTTATTATTACCATCTTGGCGTATTTAGAAATTTTGAAATTCATAAATATTTTATTATACATCATATTTAAAATTTAGATGCATAAAAAAAAACTTAACAATAAGTTTTTTACATTATTTATTTACATGAATACTTAACAATCTCACGTATTAAACTATTCTATCATTGATCAAATGACAAATATTTCCTTTAGAATCTTCAAAAAAATCAGATACATCAGAATGAGTGGTGTAATTTTCAGCATCATTTGAAACAAAATTTATTTCCTTTCCTTTGTCATCCTTTTTCAAAGATGCTTGACAAAGATCGACTAGGTGCCTCGGGGTACGACAGGTACGTGACCAATGACCCTTTCTACCACAACCGAAACACTTTCCTCTGTTGATTTATTTTGTCCAGAGATTCTTTCTTTATCCCACTTCTGGTGAGATCCTTTCTTGTGAACATAATTCATTTTCTTTCCATGATTTTTCTTGTTACTAAAATCATGTCATTTACCTCTTCTAGGGTAATGATTTGCCGCATTTGCTTCAGGAAATGGGGCGGCGCCAATTGGGCGCGCTTCATGATTTTTTAATAGCAATTCATTGTTGTATTTAGCAACAAGAAGGTAAGAAATTAACTTAGAATATTTTGTAAATCATTTTTCTCGATACTGCTGCTGCAGGAGCACATTTGAGACATGGAAGGTCGAGAAAATTTTCTCTAACATATCATTATCAGTTATCCTTTTCCCACATAATTTCATTCGTGACGTGATTCGAAACATTGTTGAATTATATTCATTTATGGATTTAAAATCCTATAGACGCAAGTGCGTCCATTCATATCGGGTTTAAGGAAGTATCACCGTTTTTTGATGATTATACCTTTCTACAAGATCTTTCCATAGATCTGCAGGATCTTTTAATGTAAAATATTCATTTTTCAATCTTTCGTCAAGATAACGACGAAAAAAAATCATGACTTTGATTTTATCCTTTTAGAATGTATTATTTTCAGCATTAATGTTATCTCCAAGATCCATTAAATCAAGATGGATTTCAGCATCTATTATCAATGATAAATAATTGTTTCTAGATATATCAAGAGCATTAAATTCAAGATGAGAGAGCTTTGACATAATGAAAATTTATTACCTGAGTCTTTCAAAAATTTGATCAGAGTCTCGTGCTGATAACGTGTTGTAAAATAAATAAATAAGATGTACTAAATATAAAATAAAGATGTGTAAATAAATAACTTTAGTAATAATATTCACCACATCAATATCTCACACTAATAGAAATGTATTAATATTAGGGTAAATCACTATATTAAGTCAAGGAGAGACAAATTTTATACAAATCTACCAAACCAAAATCTGGTTTATAAATCAACCAAAGCACGTTTCTATATAGTTCGAACCAGCTTAATTCAAATCCCATTTACATATAATTCGAATCAATTTGATTCAAACTATACACACGCACATACCCACTAATTCGAATCAACCTGATTCAAATTACACACACAACAATTCAAATCAGGCTGATTCGAATTACTCTTTAGCACGCAAACTTTGGTTCAACACCTCTCAATTTTATATTTGTGAATAACACAAAAAATTTTCATATCCAAAATTTTTGGCTCTAATTTTCCAATTTTTTTTATATTAGTGATATAATTATTTAAATATTTTATCTATTAATTCAAAGTAGTTTTATAATACAATATTAAAATTTTTATAAAAAAAATATAGACTTTAACTTTTACTAATTTTAAAAAATTATTTAAACATGAATAAAAAAGAAACTCTTATATAAAAATACGTATTAGAATAATTATTTTTTAATTAGTAGTTTAAGTCTCGATCCAATAATAGGAGTAGGAGTTACAAACAGCATATCAAAACTGTTTAATCAAAATAAGATCTCAATCAAACAATACAATCATACATAAAAATACATCCTATGTACTCCATATATTACTAAAGTGTTTTCTCGTTTACTGTATATCTCTATTTATTATTTTATGTATCTTTATTTATTATGTTAAATTTTTAAAATAAATAATTTTATGATATAAAATACATAATTCAACCTTTAAAACTGGGGGTGGGCAATATGAAAAAAAATGTTATATTTTGAATTTTCTTCTAAAATTATTCTTTTATATGATGTATTTTAATTTGCTAAAAAGATTATTGCTTTCTACTAAAAAAATAAATTTAAAAAAAATTAACAAAATACTTTTTTTTAATTATTAATTTTAATTATAAAAAATATATAATATATATAATTAAAATTAATAATTAAAAATTACTAAAATATCGGTGCATCGATATACTTAAAAATTTTCTGTTCTTTTTACGCCATATAACGATTGTTAAGGTGTCAATTTGTATATTGACTTTAATTAAAACTCTATATTTTTAATTATTATTTTATATTATATGTTCCTCTCTATGATTTCAATGTCTTTCCCAGTCTAAATGCGACTCCAATTGGGAAGATCTCACATGTCTGAAGAGCAGATGAGAGCACGTGATCTGTCCTTATCAGAAACCTGATTCACAAGACATTCTTAGTAGATATGTATCCATTAAATCGAATTAAATTTATCTCAGTTTCGGCGTATATATATATGAAAAAATTTTAAATATATCAAAAACATGAATATTTTAATTATTTTAATTGTTAATTTTAATTAATATATATTATGTATATTTTTATAATTTAGATTGACAATTAAAATAATTGAAATATTGATATTTTTGATACACTTAAAATTTTCTCTCTCTCTCTCTCTCTCTCTCTATATATATATATATATATATATATATATATATATATATATAACTCATAAATAGGATCGATGCTGATTATTTAGTGCATGCTCATCTCACACTCTCAGGTCTCCTTTCATGACATAGCCTCATTTAAAATAAATTGAAAGTGATAACAATTTCGATGTGTTTCTCATTTTACATAAATTGATCCGAGTTTATATGGATGTTTACATCGTGTTGTAAGGATTTTGTTTTCCTATCCTCTCCCCAAAAAATATTTTTTAAATAATAAAATACTATAATAAAAATTTTATAATTATTTTTATATAAAAATATTTATTTTTAATTTTTAGATAATAAATTATATGATCAAATTTTAATATTTATAAAATATTATTTTTATTTAAAATATAATTAAATAAATAAATTACACTTTTAAATAAAATATTTTTATAAAAAAATATTTTTACTATTTTCATTTAAATAGTTGTCTTTTTGAATTACTAGGACCAAAGTGTCAGAGGCATATATAGATTATTCTTGTTGGAAGAGTTGGGCCATGTAAATTTTTACAACTATAAAATTAGAAACAAACGCTCAATTTGGTTTCTGTTTATTTTTTTAAAAGATAAAATGATTTCTTTTTAAATAAAAAAATAAATTTAGTTTTTAATAAAATTATTTTAGGATAATATAAATTTTTATTAAAAATTTTATTAAATAATAAAAAAAAATAATTTTGTGGAAAGAACTTATTTGTAATGTGTAGATTTTAAATTTTCAAAAATTATTAGTAAATTTATTTTTGAATTTTTTTTATTAGTGATAGTTAACTAGAGAAAAACTATTGTTAAGAGAATGTCATAAAAAGAAAAAGTAATTCAAGTACGAAAATCTTTTGAAAAAAATAGCATCACACAAGATAATTTTTATATATAAAAAAAAGACACTTTAGTTTTTAATTTTTTTATTTTGAGATAATATCACCCATCTGTTAAAATATTTATTAAATAAATACGAAAATTTGTTTCATGGAAATCTTATATGTAATTTGTGGGTGTTACAAATTATTAATAAATTTATTTTTAAAAAATTTTTCACTTGTGGTGGTTAATAAATAGAGAAAGGCCATTGTTGAAAATAATATGAGAAAAAAAATTACAGTACGAAGTTTTTTTAAAGAAAAAATTAACATCGAATAATAAATAAGAGAAGAGAATATTAATATTGATGGTATTGATATTGGCGATGATGATAACAGAGGAGATAACGGTGATAATAACGTATGGTTCTACAATAAAAATAATAGAGATAGAATTGATAATAATAAGAATGAAGTATGTGGTGGTAATAATGGTGATAGTTGATCATATGGTAAAAAAGAATTTTGTAGGATTTAAAATTTCTCACAAAATATAAATAAAATCCTATAAAAGTAATTGTAATTATTATTTAATAAATTTTTTAACAGAAAGGTCATATTCTCCCAAAATAAAGAGATTGAGAGCCAAAATATCTCTTTTTCAGATAAAAATCATCTTGTCCTTTCTAAAAATAAACAAGACCGAATTAGATATTTACTAATAAAAAGAAATATAATTACACAATTAAAATAGTAGAGATAAAAATTATAACGATAATGATAAAAAAGACAGTGATAATTTCAATAGTAATTACTTTTATTTTTAAAAAGAATTCTAAACCCTCTCCTCTTTTTAAATTACAAATAAATTCTATCCTTGTAATGCTTATTTTTATTATTATTTAACGAAGTTTTAATAGAAAAATTGTATTATTTTAAAATGATTTTGTTAAAAGTTAAAATATATTTTTTAGAAAAAAATGACGTTGTCCTTCAGCAAAACAAATAAAGATCAAATTTAGTGTTTATTCTAAAATTAATGTTGGATAGTCTTTAAAAAAGTAATAGAAAATATTATCTTAATTTTTAATAAGTAGTTATTACCAAATAAAATTACAGAAACTTTGCCTCGTTTAAGTTTCTTTTTCTCTTTTTAGATTTTTTACAGTATTTTTTTTATTTTTATTAGAGAACTTAATAGTTAATACCCTTCTTACATTAGATGAATTTTCGATAATAGCATAGTCCAATAAAAAGATTGACTTAATTCGGAAAAAAAAAAGAAAAAAGAAGAACGTGTTATCATCTTATATATGTTAGATTTGATTTTGAGCATGGATTTTTTAGTAAAAACGAAAAATAAAGAAAATTCTCGTATATAGTATAGTTTGGCCCGTATGATTTGATTGCTGCAAAATTATTCTAAAACAGTAGATTATCATTGATAGTTCAAATAGTAAATAATTGTAGGTGTTTGTTATGGTATGATGATAAATTCATACGTACCGATACATTTAAAATATAGACAAATAATAACAAGTTATGTAGAATTTATTTTCCATATCAACATTTGATTTTTGTTTTTTAAATATATATTATATCACCACTTTTACTAATACATTCATTTAATTAAATAAAAATAAAAAAATAATTTTTATTTAATTTTATAAAAAGTCTTAAACATCCTTCTTTTATTTGATTAGACAAAAATATCCTTTTAAATTAACAAAATTTTAGAATTCAATTAATCCTAATTTTATAATTTCAAATAATTTAAACAACAAAACAAAAACATATTTAAAAAACAAAAAATAAAAATTTCTTCATCTTCTCCAATTTTTCTAATCATTCGTGCCCCCTCTAAATAAAATATATCAAAGAAACAAAAAATCGATCGTTCTTTATCTTCTCCAATTACCCAAACAAAACAGTGAAAGTCCCAAATCAAAACCCTAAGTTCTTTGCCGTTGCCGTCCCAAACAATGCTTCTTCTTCTTTGGCTGATTTAAATTAAATATTGGCGGATTATAAAGACCAAACTAACCCTTGTTGTTGGTGGCGGTGGTGGTTGTTTCTAGAAAGCACTTCAAAGTCATCTTCGTCGCAGTTAGAGGACGAGGCGAAACTCTTGTTATTGGCACCGGCTTCGGCTTCGGCTTTGTCACTGGCGCTGTGGTTCTTGCTCCTGGCAAGCTCCTTAATGGCTTTCTTGGACTTGGTGAAGAGCTAGTCGAGCATGTTGTTGGCCTTATCAAACCCTAGCATGTCTTGGAGATCAAAAAACTTGCGCGCGATCTCGATCGATAGCCTCACCCTTCGGTACCTCGGCTCCTGAGCGGTGTAAATCTTATTGTGCCTATCTTTCTTCGCCGCTGCCGGTTTCTTCGCGAGCAAACTGGATATGTCGAAGTGATGATGACCACCTCCGCCACCGACACCGCTACCGTTGAGGTCCTGTTGTTTGGGCATTGATGAAGATACAGCAAGATTAGTAGTGTTATTTACAACTGGGATGGATCATGAAGGAGATTATTGTTGTTGTTGTTAGTGGCGGTTGTTGCAAAAGAAGAAGAAGCATTGTTTGGGACGGCAACGACGAAGAACCTAGGTTTTGGTTTGGGATTTTCACTGTTTTGCTTTAGAGGGGTAATTGGAGAAGATGAAGAACGATTGATTTTTTGTTTTTTTGATATGTTTTGCTTAGAGGGAGCATGAATGATTAGAAAAATTGGAGAAGATGAAGAAATTTTGATTTTTTGTTTTTTTAATATGTTTTTGTTTTGTTGTTTAAATTATTTGAAATTATAAAATTAGAATTAATTGAATTCTAAAATTTCGTTAATTTAAAAGGATATTTTTGTCTAATCAAATAAAAGAATGATGTTCAAGACTTTTTATAAAATTAAATAAAAAATATTTTTTTTTATTTTTATTTAATTAAAATGGTGTATTAATAAAAGTTGTGATATAATATATATTTAAAAAACAAAAATTAAATGTTGATGTGGAAATAAATTCCACGTAGATTGTTATTATTTATCCATATTTTAAAAATATGGGTACATATGAATATATCATCGTATCATAGCAAACACTATAATTGTATACACCTTACATCAACCAAAAATGATACGTGTAGAAAATACAATTTTTTTGGGTGAGTAGAATAAGTGCATTATTTATGTGACATAGTTAATAATTGATTTAGATACATATAATAAATAAGTAGTGCATTTCAATGGTCGTTGTATGTTTTCCAATTAGTTGGGATTTTCTCTCCAACCAGCAGCCCCCACAACTAAATTTAGGAAAAAGAATTAAAACTCTTGCAAGAAAATTTTGGACACTGAAACCAGACACCTGTTGCGGTAGCTAAATGTCAATTATTATTGGATCATCAACCCACCCAAGATATCTACACTAGCAATCGGAATAATATTGTACATCTAATAATTGTTTGAAAACCCCTCACCAGCTTCTATTTAATGATGTTAACATATTAACAGTCTTCAAATTTGGCAGAAATTAGAGAAAAGAAAACTATTATATATGTGTGTATATGGCATGTCTGTCACATATCTATTAGCTTAGCTTCTTCCCACCACACACATTCAAGATGGGGATTTATATATCATCATACCTTAATGCTAGGCTCATCTGTAAGGTATATATACTTTGTAAAAAAGTCAAGCAAACAATTATATGGATAAATTTTATATAGGAAACTTATTATTCACAAATTCTGCCATTTCATTTTCTATTACTAGTCCCATGTATTCTAAGAATATGATTTTAGAGGGAATATAGGTTTGAGATACTCGCCACTTCTTGTATTAACTTTTGAGTAAATTAAACTTATTTAATTCTAATATTTTTATGTAAATAACATATTGTTTTAGCGTCAAAGGTTAAGATTAATGATATTGGATATATTGTTTTAGAGTTGACTTGTTTAAGTTTGTGGATTATACGGACTGGTCTGTTTAAATTCACTTTGTTTTCATACCATAATTTTTCAATTTAAATTGCTTATGGCTAATCTAACGGATTAAACAAACTTACCCGTTTACTTTTTAAGTTTTTTAGAGGAATATTTTGGTTAAAAAAAAATACTTTTGGGTCAAAAATCTCAAATAAATAGAATTTTTCTAGTGCTAATCTTTTTTTTAGAGAAATGCAAAAAAATTAAATGAATTATTCGTTTAGTCAAAAATTTAAACGGATCTAATTTTAGAGACAAAAGACTATCCGTTTAAACGGATAAATGAACTGGCCTATAAATTTAGTCCATTTTAACAATTCTAGATAGAGCTATCAATAGAATCAATCTATCACATGGCCATCACCTTACGTATTAAGATAAAAAAAAATGACCCAATGATAAAAGGGTCACTTTTTAAAATTTCTATTTGATCAAAATTTTATAGGCTCGACTCTTCTTTTAATTTTTTCTTTTATTATTATTTTTTTAACTTTGGCCCCTGTTTTAATCATCGATCCAATAAATTTTTTAAAATTATCCTATTTTTATATTATATCCTACATCATTCAGAGTTGGCCACAAATCGATAAGTTAAGTTCTTTAGATAGCAAGCAGTTGGTTAAACGATTATCGGTTCGCAAATAATCAGATGTTGGGTGCCGGGTTGACCAATGAGATTGCTCGGTCACACAACAGTTGGCAATCAGTTTGTTACGCGACGGTCAACCGATTGTCAGACAGAGGTGGACAAGAGCCATGGGATCAACCATCGGCAGAGGGTTGATCGATTGAAGGTCGATTAGACAAGATCGATCAGACGACCATCGGTTAGTGATCGTCGCCTTGCTGTGGTAGGTCGGGATAGTAGGCCATGGTTGATTGATTGGTAGGATAATGTCCACAGGTCAATCGACTATTGGCTGGTGATTGATTACACTTGGGGGGGTTTAGCTGTAGTTGGCTGGGACTTTTAAATAATTTGAAAAAGAAATTATTTTTAATCACAAATATCTTGAATGCTGACCAAACTACCCAGAAAAAAATGAAACTGAACTTATATCTATGAAAGATGAGATTTTTGTGACAAAAATCTGTAAATTTTTTTTTTACTTTTAATAAAAGTTGACCAAAATCTGTAAATTATTCCTGCCATTTATCCTCAACCTCTTAACACTACCATCGTCAACACCAACGTCCACAACTCCAACCATGTCACTGTGCCCCCTCAAACCCTTCCTGACAAAACCTAAATCCACCACCATAATATGTAGTGTCACCATAGAAACACCTTTATCCACCACCACTACCATCACGTCGCTAACTCCAAGCTGAAGGCCTTCACCACCACCTTAGGCTTCTCGTCCATCCTCCTCTCTAGTCCTCTTCTCGCCATCGCCATTGACATCTCTAGCCTCATCCTCGCAAGGAATCAAATCAATTCGCGAACCGATAAAAGCATTCCATCAAGAAGCTTGATTCATCGCTGAAGAATGGTGCACCCAATAGCGCTCCGATGTTAGCGAAAAGGCAACGATCGAAAAGATGGGCTTTTCGCATATGATAGTGAGAGAATATCAAAAGCACCTGCAGCTCGAACGCGATACGTACTGAAAAAGCTATTTGATTTTGCCTTCATCATGGTTTGTACATTGAGCTGCATCTTGGTGCTTGTGATATTCAATGGGAGTGCACGCAGGCCAAGCAAGAGTCACTGCGAATTTTTGTTACAAATTTTAATTTTTTTCAAATTTTGTTTAAAGTTAGAACTAGATTTTTCAATTCCAAATCAATCAAGTTCAAGTGGATTATGTTGCGAGAGCAGCGTTGGTGGTAGTGATGGTGTTACAAGTGGTTAAGATAGTGGGGATAGAGATGAAAAATTATGAAAATTGGGAGTTTGGATAAAAAAGAAACGATAAAGGTGGTCGAAGTTGAAGATAAATGGTAGAGATAATTTAGAGAATTTAGTTAATTTTTTTAAAAAGTCAGCAAAAATTGAAGGGTTGGATATTTTTGACATAAAAATCTTATCTTTTATGAGTATAAGTTTAGTTTTATTCTTATGTGATAATTTTGTCAGCGTTAAGAACATTCACAGGTAAAATGATTGTTTTTTCAATAATTCAGGACTATTTGCAAGTTAACAAGCACCTTTTAGAAGATGGGGAAGCAATGAGTTAGGCTATAAATATGGAGCAACTCTAGGGTCTAAGACCAAATTGACATGAAAAAAAATCTCTAAAATAAGGTTATTTATAAATAAAAAATGGATGATCAAATTATTTTTGTAATTAAATTCAACTAAGTCTTTTTTTTCTTTTTCTAATAAGCTATGGACTAGCTTAGCTGAATTTAGATACTAAAATAACTTGACCATGTAATATCACCGTTTGTAAATTAATACAGCGAAAAATTCATCACCATTAAATTTGTAATTTTTATTATGTGTAAGTCTCATTATTTTAATTTAATAGTGATTAGATCTCACATTTTTTATTTTATTAATTTTTTATTTAAAAAATTAATCTCAAATTAATATTTTTAAATAGAGAGATAATATTGAATCATTTAAAATGTTTTGAAATAAAAATATAATATTTTAAATATTAGAGACAAAGCTAAAATTTAACCTGAAAATTATGACACAAATGTTAAATATACATATCTATGCATACTAATTAAGGAATGCAAATTAAAGTATGATAACTTATTACATAAAGTAATGATATTTTCTTTTTAAAAATCTATATCTATAGTTTGATTAATATTTAAGTCTTGTGATTATAATATAAAAAGTAAAAAGTTGTTATTTATTTTTTGTTGAGGTTAATATTTTTTAAATATGTTAGGGACCTGATCTCTCAACCATTGAGGCTCAACAAGGATCCGGTCTTTGGGCCAAATCATTTTCTTTGACCCAATTACTTAGGACCTTTCAGTCCGCCGAAAATCATTCCACAAATCATGTTTGGATACGAAATCGTATCTTCCCATATAAAGATGATCTCGAAATCACAACACGATCCATATAAGGGAATTTTCGGACTCCCCGTAGGTATGACACACAAAAAACTCTAAGCCTTAACCCTTTAAGATTCATTTAGATTTGGACAGTGTCTTTGAAGGTTCCACCCCGTCGTTTGCACAAAGACCTAGAACCAGGAGGCACAACAACCTTGCGAGGTCACGGATCCATTGTTCTAGGTTAGTCATGAACATTGGCGCCATCTATGGGAATATGCTGACACATGGCTTCCGGGCCGGTGGGCAACCAATGACTGAGGAAGAACTCCTCATGTCTCCTCTTCCTCGATCTTCTTCTCATCCTCAAGGATGTTCTATTCCCAAAGCTACTCCAAATCGGTCATCCAAAAGTAACTGTCGTCCTATTCTTTACTCTATAAAAGAATCTGAGAACTTTGACCCAGTAGGTTTCAAATCTCACTTTGATAACCTCCTTCATTCTCATTTTGATCTATTTCATTTTTTTCTAATATAAACTTCAAATTTCATAAGGTTGTGGTATCTAATCGCCCTTTGTAAAACCCGGTTAATTAACGGCTAATTAGCCTATAAATGAGAATTTATTCTAGAAAGCCCAAAATGTGATTTTTGTGGCTAAATATGATAGAGGAGACTGAGACGAGAATTTCGGTACCAATTTTATAGAATTCGGGCCAAGATTGGACCAAACGGGCCAAACCGGGCCAAACGGACCCAAAGTGGGCCCTTAGCCCAACATAACTAAACCAAAACCCTAGTTTTCAGCATTCTCTCTCCTCACTAAACACACTCACATGCTGAAAATGGAGGCTATGGAGGGAAGAACACTCTCTCAAGTTCTTTCTCTCACTTGATCTTCAAAACCCATACAATCAATCTTGAGGTAAGCCACGTGTTTCTGTTCGAAATCCAAGCCCTTATTTTCGAGTTTCATGGGTGAAATGTTGAGATTTTGGGTTCTTTGATGTTATAGGACCCAACTCTCTTGAAGGAGGAGGTTAATCTTGTCTCCTTGGACCTTGGGTGTGGTAATATTCTCAACCCTAGTGTAATTTTGTTGTTTTATGATGTTTGGATTTTGAGATGTTGTGTATGGGTATGATGATTGTGGCTTAGGTTGTGTATATGTGAATATTGGAGCTTGATTGGTGATTTTGAAAAGCTTAGAAAGGGTTTGGTGGTGAAAAAATCTGTTCTTGGAGGTGTTGAGGCCTTGAGAGCTTGTGGATAAGTGATTTGGAAGTGCTCCGGTGGAGCTTGGAAAAATCGGCTAAGGTATGGTTTCGGTTTCCCGTATCTAATATGTAATGTGGTAGGAAATACTTAGGCTAGAGGCCCTAAGATAGGCATTGAATGGTTGGTGTTGTTGAATTGTTGATATATATGATGTGGTCATATATGTGATGATGATTAATGATGCCTTGATGGTATGATGTATGAGAAATATGCATGTTGTGATATATGCTTGATGATTGGTTATGGTTGAATTGTGGGTTGAACCATGTTTATGGTGAGTATGATGTTGATTGTGTACAATAATGATTTATTGGGATTGGTGTTGTTGGAATTGGCATGAGGAAGAATATATGATATGTCAATATGTTTGAGTTTGAGCCACTTGGGTGAAGTGGGTTAAAATGATGAGATAGTGATTTTGTAATTTGTGGTAAAATCTCAATGTGTGAGTTGAGGGGGCTTGATGTTGAAATTGATATATTTTTGATTGATTTTAAAGAAAAGGGATGAAAAATGGCATGTTTTGATTGATTTTGAAAAGAGTTGGAAATGGCTTGTTTGCAAATGGCACTTTGTGGTTTTTATGAAAAACATGGTTTTTGGGCATACTTTGGTGGGACATAACTTGGACTACGGATCTCTGTTTTGTACCAAATCTATTTAGAAATAAAATTGGATCCGGGATGTCCATGCCGTTCGAAAAACGGGTGAAAAACGATTTAAAACGAGAAAGTTATGTCCGTTGGAAGATTGGGGTTTAAATTGGTGAATTCTGCAGCTTTTAACTTAGAAAATTTTTAGCAGAATGACCCCTTGCGCGTGGGCGCACTTGGCGCGTGCGCGCCGTTCTTCCCGAAAATGCCATCCACGCGTGCGCGTGATGTGCGCGGGCGCGCCGGTGGTGCTGCACCCAACGCCCAGCCACTTTCCAGAGAGTTATGCCAGAACTGTGCTAGTGTTGTGCCTGGGGCACGAGAACACCCACGCGTACGCGTGGTTGACGCGTACGCGTCGATTGGCAAACTTTTAACCCACGCGTTAGCGTGCATGACGCTTGCGCGTCGATAAGTTTTTGAGGCCGTCCACGCGTGCGCGTGGCCCTGTTTTCATCCCAAAGTTGATTTTTGAGTTTTAAAAGCCAAATTTCATACTTCTAAGCCTCCGATCTCACCACTTATATCTTAAATCATTATGATATGCCTAGCCATGAGAGAAGGAGCTAGTGGATGTGGTAACTTGCGAGTGAAGCAAGGGAAAATGAATAATCAATGAGGATCATTGATGATTATGTGAGATGTGGAGGATGGTGGTGGAAGTGCTTGTTATGCCATTGGCCAGAGGGCCGTAATTGTTTATGAATTGGCTGGTTCTGGATTGAACCGTGAGCCGGAATAGCTGTGTATGCTATGAATATTGGCTGGTTATGAATTTAACCGTGATGCCGATTGGCTGGTTATGGATTTAACCGTGAGCCGGATGGCTAGATTATTGCCGTGTTACGGCGGAGCTATGATTATGGCCATGTATAAATGCATATATGCTGTTGAATGAATTGTGAATGTTGCACTTCCACTGTTGGAGATGAGAGTTTCCCTGGGAGGAAGCAGTGGCTAGCCACCACGTGCTCCAGGTTGAGACTCGAAGCTCTTTTGACCCTATGTCATAAGTGTGGCCGGGCACTGTGAAAGACCCGGATGAGCTCGCCCCCGTAAATATTCACCAGTGAGGGTGATGGATATAGATCATGATTATGATCAAGTTTATAACGAGTATAACTCGAGTTGGGGATGTGTGACAGAGGGACAGTCCAATGGTTAGCTACCAGGACTTGTCGGGTTGGCTCTATAACCGACAGATGATATCATCAGCCACTAGGAACAGGCATTCATCATATGCATACTATATGAATTGTTTGAGATTGCCTATTTGACTGCATATTACTTGCTAATTGTCTAAATGCCTTACTTGTTCCTAACTGAATATTTCTTGCTTGATATAACTGTGTTTGCTATATTATACTCCTGCTGGTGGTTGGGAGGTCTGAAGGAATTGGAAAGGGAAGTATTAGTTAGACTGAAGTATCTTTAGTCAGATGCCCTTTATAGTTTAGCTTGTTTATAAGCTTTGATATTATTTGGAGGAAGTTCTAGGATTGCCTTCGGCTTTCGTCCATTATTATGTATTATATATGTGGAAGCTGTTACCATGCTGGGGACCTCTGGTTCTCACCCATGCGGATTTTGTGGTTTTCAGATGCAGGACGTACGGTTTCCCGCTGAGGCACGCTGGAGACTTCTAGATTTGCGAGGATTCCTTGTTCTTGGGGTTTATGTTTTGGTTTATATGTTTTGCTTAGATACTTTTATCTCCATTAAATAATACAAACTGTGATGACTCCTCTTATGGGAGATTTTGGAGAATAGGTTTTATGTATTTGTGTCCCTTTGGGTTTCCTTTGGGGTTTTCCTTATTTCTATCATATGTATATATTGTTATGCTCGGACCGGTTATCTTTGCAGCCGGATTTTGAGTCTTGATATTCCTGTTTTTGACACTCCTTTGTATATATATAATCACGCGTTGGTTATCCTTGTTCGTTACGTTATCGATCGGAGTGTTGCGCTTTGAGTTGCGATTTTTTTTGTTTACCCCTTTTTCTACAAAGGCTCCTAGTTATAATCAATTATTCATACTACTATTGTAAAACCCGGTTAATTAATGGCTAATTAACCCATAAATGAGAATTTATTCTAGAAAGCCTAAAATGTGATTTTTATGGCTAAATGTGATAAAGAAGACTGAGACGAGAATTTTGGTACCAATTTTATAGAATTCGGACCAAGATTGGACCGAACGGGCCAAACCGGGCCAATTGGACCCAAAGTGGGCCCTTGGCCCAACATAACTTAACCAAAACCCTAGTTTTCAGCACTCTCTCTCCTCATTTGTTACACACACAAGCTGAAATGGTGGAGAGGAAGGGAAGAACATTCTCTCAACTTCTCTCTCTCACTTGATCTTCAAATCACCATAACTTTTGATCTAGAGCTCCGATTGCCGCCCCGTTTGCGGCCACGCGTTCACCGCGGAGAGCTCTACAAAACCCATATAATCAATCTTGAGGTAAGCCACACCTTGCTGTTCGAAATCTCAGCCCCTATTTTCGAGTTTTATGGGTGAAATGTTGAGATTTTGGGTTCTTTGATGTTATAGGGCCCAACTCTCTTGAAGGAGAAGGTTGATCTTGTCTCCTTGGACCTTGGGTGTGGTAAGATTCTCAACCCTAGTGTATTTTTGTTGTTTTATGATGTTTGGGTTTGAGATGTTGTGTATGGGTATGATGGTTGTGGCTTAGGTTGTGTATGTGTGGATATTGGAGCTTGATTGGTGATTTTGAAAAGCTTGGAAAGGGTTTGGTGGTGCAAAATCTGTTCTTGAAAGTGTTGAGGCCTTGAGAGCTTGTGGATAAGTGGTTTAGAAGTGCTCCGGTGGAGCTTGGGAAAATCGGCTAAGGTATGGTTTCGGTTTCCCGTATCTAATATGTAATGTGGTAGGAAATACTTAGGCTAGAGGCCCTAAGATAGGCATTGAATGGTTGATGTTGTTGAATGATTGAGATATATGATGTGGTCATATATGTGATGATGATTATTGATGCCTTGGTGGTATGATGTATGAGAAATATGCATGTTGTGATATATGCTTGATGATTGGTTATGGTTGAATTGTGGGTTGAACCATGTTGATGGTGAGTATGATATTGATGGTGTACAATAATGATTTATTGGAATTGGTGTTGTTGAGAATTGGCATGAGAAAGAGTATATGATATGTCAATATGTTTGAGTTTGAGCCACTTGGGTGAAGTGGGTTAAAATGATGAGATAGTGATTTTGTAATTTGTGGTAAAGTGTCAATGTGTGAGTTGAGGAGGCTTGATGTTGAATTTGATATGTTTTGATTGATTTCAAAGAAAGGGATGAAAATGGCATGTTTTGATTGGTTTTGAAAAGAGTTGAAAATGACATGTTTGAAAATGGCACTTTGTGGTTTTTATGAAAAACATGGTTTTTGGGCACACTTTGACGGGACATAACTTGGACTACGGATCTCCGTTTTGTGTTAAATCTGTTTAGAAATGAAATTGGATCCGGGAAGTCCATGCCGTTCGAAGAACGGGTGGAAAACGATTTAAAATGAGAAAGTTATGTCCGTTGGAAGATTGGGGTTTAAATTGGTGAATTCTGCAGCTTTTAACTTAGAAAATTTTTAGCAGAATAACCCCTTGCGCGTGGGCGCACTTGGCGCGTGCGCGCCGTTCTTCCCGAAAATGCCATCCACGCGTGAGCGTGATGTGCGCGGGCGCGCCGATTGTGCTGCACCCAATGCCCAGCCATTTTCCAGAGAGTTATGCCAGAACTGTGCCAGTTTTGTGCCTGGGGCACGAGAGTACCCACGCGTACGCGTGGTAGACGCGTACGCGTCGATTGGCAAATTTTGAATCCACGCGTTGGCGTGCTTGACGCTTGCGCGTCGATGAAGTCTTTGAGGCCATCCGCGCGTGCGCGTGGAGTGCGCGTACGCGTGGCCCTGTTTTCATCCCAAAGTTGATTTTTGAGTTTTAAAAGCCAAATCTCATACTTCTAAGCCTCCGATCTCACCATTTATGTCTTAAATCATTATGGCATGCCTAGCTATTAAAAAGGGGCTAGTGAATGTGATAACTTGCGAGTGAAGCAAGGGAAATATGAATGATCAATGAGGATCAAGATGATTATGTGAGATGTGGAGGATGGTGGAGGAAGTGCTTGTTATACCATGGGCCGAGAGGCTATAATTGTTAATGAAATGGTTGGTTATGGATTTAACCATGAGCCGGAATAGCCGTGTATGCTATGAATATTGGCTGGTTCTGGATTGAACTGTGAGCCGGAATGGCTGGTATGGATGTTGATCCATGGATGAGAATTCATGCATGTTGATGCTGAATTATTGATAATTGTGGAATTGCACTTCCACTATCTGAGTACGAGTTTCCTTGGGTAGTAGCAGTGGCTAGCCACCACGTGCTCCAGGTTGAGACTCGAAGCTCTGTTAACCCTATGTTGTAAGTGTGGCCGGGCACTGTGAAAGGCCCGGATGAGCTCGAACCCCCGTAAATATTCACCAATGAGGGTGATGTATATGGATCATGTTTATGATCAAGTTTATAACGAGTATAACTCAAATTTGGGGATGCACGACAGAGGGACAGTCCAATGGTTAGCGACCAGGACTTGTCGGGTTGGCTATATAACCGACAAGATGATATCATCAGCCACTAGGGACAGGCATTCATCATATGCATACTATATGAATTGTTTGAGATTGCCTATTTGACTGTATATAACTTGCTAATTGTCTAAATGTCTTACTTGCTCCTATTTGTATATTCCTTGTTTGATATAACTGTGTTTGCTATATTATATCCTGCTGGTGGTTGGGAGGTCTGAAGGAATTGGAAAGGGCAGTATTAGTTAGACTGAAGAATCTTTAGTCAGTTGCCTTGTATGGTTTAGCTTGTTTATAAGCTGGGATATTATCTGGAGGAAGTTCTAGGATTTCCTTCGGCTTTCCTCCATTATTATGTATTATATATGTGGAAGCTGTTACCATGCTGGGGACCTTTGGTTCTCACCCATGCGGATTTTGTGGTTTTCAGATGCAGGACGTGAGGCGTCCCGCTGATGCATGCTGGAGACTTCTTTTATTGCGAAGATCCTTTGCTCTCGGGGCTATGTTTTGGTTTATATGTTTTGCTTAGATACTTTTATCTCCATTGAATAATACAAACTGTGATGACTCCTCTTATGGGAGATTTTGGAGAATAGGTTTGATGTATTTGTGTCCCTTTGGGTTTCCTTTGGGGTTTTCCTTATTTTATCATATGTATATATTGTTATACTCGGACCGGTTATCTTCGCAGCCGGATTTTGAGTCTTGATATTCCTGTTTTTGACACTCCTCTGTTTATATATAATCACGCGTTGGATTATCCTTTTTCGTTACGTTATCGATCGGAGTGTTGCGCTTTAAGGTTGCGGTTTTTGTTTACCCCTTTTCTACAAAGGCTCCTAGTTATAATCAATTATTCATACTACTATATGTACTAAGTTTTTATTTTAGAGGTCGTAATACCTTGCCATCTTGACTTATGACTTAAGCATAAGACTCTGTATGGTAGGGTGTTACATTATGGTATCAGAGCAGTTCGTTCCTGTAGAGCCTGAGGGATGGACTGATTATGCTTCTGTGCATTCTCTGTGTGTGTGTTATGTGCTGTTAGTATATCTGCTTGATATAATTGGCATAAACGTTCATGAGCATGCATTTGGGACTTTGAAGTACTAGACTTCCGATATTGAGACTGATCAACTTAATATCGATTGTTTGGTATGTATAGGAACCAGATGGCGCCTCGTGGACGCGGTAGAGGTAGTGCGAGAGGTTGTACGAACGCTCGTGCGCCGGAGAATAACCCTAATGACCCGGTGAACTTTATGGCTGCGTTGGAGAACATGGCTGCTGCTATGCAAGCCACTGCTGAGGCTCTTGGTCAACAGATGAACAACCATGGTAATGATGGAGGTGGAGTTCAGGGTCCGATGACCTTGGCAAACTTTTTGAAGGTTAATCCGCCTAAGTTCAAGGGAACTACTAGCCCGACTGAGGCTGATACATGGTTTCAGGCTATAGAGCGAGCGCTGCAAGCGCAAGTGGTGCCTGAAGGACAGCGTGTCGAGTTTGCTACCTATATGCTTGTCGGTGAAGCATCGCATTGGTGGCAAGGCATCCGACGTCTTCTACAGCAGGGTGATGACTATATCACTTGGAATGTCTTCCAAGAAGAGTTCTATAAGAAGTACTTTCCGACTTCTGCTAGGACGGCTAAGGAACTTGAATTGTTACAGCTGAAGCAGGGTACTATGTCCATATCAGAGTATACTGACAAATTTGAGGAGCTGTTCAGGTTCTCTCGTATGTGCCAAGGGACTCCGGTGGACTATGAGGAATGGAAGTGTGTTAAGTATGAAGGAGGACTCCGGAGTGATATTTTCAGTTCAGTGGGACCAATGGAGATTAGGACCTTCTCCGAATTGGTGAACAAGTGTAGGGTTGCTGAAGAGTGTGTAAAAAGGGCAACCGCTGAGAAAGGGAGTCAAAGGGGATCATTCCCACAGAACCGAGGGAAGAGCTTTGCACCTAGAGGTTCATCTTTCAAGAGAGGAAGCTCTTTTAGGAGGCCCAACAACAACAACTCCCAAGGAAAGAAGTTTGGAAAGCAGCCTCAGAATGATCAAGCTTGTACTAGGTGTGGGAGTCACCATCCGGGAGCACCATGCAAGGCCGGATGGGGTTTGTGCTACAATTGTGGAAAAGCGGGGCATAAAGCCGCCAATTGTCTGGAGAGACAGAAACAAGGTGCTGGGAAGGCACAACAGACCGGTCGGGTGTTCACCACTTCAGCTGTAGGAGCTGAGGGATCTGAGACACTCATTCGAGGTAACTGTGAAATAGCTGGTCAAACTTTAAATGCTTTATTTGATTCGGGAGCATCACATTCATTCATTGCATTTGAGAAAGCTCATGAGATAGGGTTGAAGATTGTAACTTTAGGTTATGATCTAAGAGTGTACAATGCTACCCATGAAGCCATGGTAACTAGGCTAGGATGCCCGGAAGTTTCCTTTAGGTTCAAGCAGCGTGATTTTGTTCATAATTTAATCTGCTTACCGATGATTGGTCTTGATCTTATCTTGGGATTGGACTGGTTATCTAAGAACCATGTTTTGCTTGATTGTTCTACAAAGTCGGTGTACTTTATGCCGGAAGATACTGAAGGGCCGGTCGTGGTGAATAATTATTACTTGAATTCGATGATGGTGAGTTGTTCCGGAACCGAATGTCAGGGTATCATGTTGTTAACCGCGGGCGTTTCGGGTGATGATCAAAGGTGGAACAGATTCCGGTTGTGTGTGAGTTTCCAGAAGTGTTTCCTGATGATATTGATGAGTTTCCACCTAACCGAGAGGTTGAGTTTGCTATTGAATTGGTGCCCGGGGCGGGACCAATCTCAAGTGCTCCTTATAGGATGTCACCGTTAGAGATGAACGAGCTAAAGTCTCAGTTAGAGGATTTGTTGGGAAAGAATTTTATACGACCAAGTGTCTCTCCGTGGGGTGCTCCAGTGTTACTGGTGAAGAAGAAGGATGGGAGTATGCGGCTCTGTGTGGATTACAGGCAGCTGAACAAGGTTACAATAAAGAATAAGTACCCATTGCCGAGAATTGATGATCTCATGGATCAGTTACAAGGAGCTGGAGTTTTCTCCAAGATCGATTTGCGATCCGGTTATCACCAGATAAGGGTGAGGGATGAGGATATCCCTAAGACCGCTTTCAGGACTCGTTATGGTCATTACGAGTACACGGTAATGTCATTTGGGTTGACAAACGCTCCTGCGGTATTCATGGATTACATGAATAGAGTTTTTCGTCCGTTTCTGGACAAATTCGTTGTTGTCTTCATTGATGACATACTGATTTACTCCAAGACTGAAGAAGAGCATGCGGAACACCTGAGGACCGTATTGCAGATTCTAAAGGAGAAGAAACTCTATGCAAAACTGTCTAAGTGTGAGTTTTGGAAGAGTGAGGTGAAGTTTTTGGGTCACGTGGTGAGTAAGAAGGGAATAGCCGTAGATCCAACTAAGGTGGAGGCTGTGATGGATTGGAAGCAACCAACCACCGTAACAGAGGTAAGGAGTTTTCTGGGTTTAGCTGGCTATTACCGAAGGTTTATCAAAGGCTTTTCACAGATAGCTTTGCCAATGACAAAGTTAACCCGCAAAGACACTCCGTTTGTTTGGACTCCTGAGTGCGAGGAGAGCTTTCAGACATTGAAGAGAAAGTTGACCACTGCACCTGTGCTAGTGTTACCCGAGCCGAATGAGCCATTTGAGGTGTATTGTGATGCCTCATTAAAGGGTCTAGGATGCGTGCTAATGCAGCATCGTAATGTGGTGGCGTATGCCTCACGACAGTTGAGACCTCATGAAGTTAGTTACCCTACGCACGATTTGGAACTCGCTGCAGTTGTGTTTGCCTTGAAGGTGTGGAGGCATTACCTCTATGGGGTTAAGTTCCAAGTTTTCTCTGATCATAAGAGCTTGAAGTATCTCTTTGATCAGAAAGAGCTCAATATGAGGCAGAGAAGGTGGATGGAATTGTTAAAGGACTACGACTTTGAGTTGAATTACCATCCGGGAAAGGCGAACGTAGTGGCGGATGCGTTAAGTCGGAAGTCGCTATATGCGGCTTGGATGATGCTTCAAGAGGAGAAGTTGCTCAAGGGATTTGAGAGTTTGAAAATTGGTGCTCGAGAAGTATCCGGAACTTTGTGTTTGAGCCGATTAGAGATCTCAAGTGATTTTAAGTCCGAACTCCTAAAGGCTCATCAAAATGATGAAGCGTTATGGAAGGTATTACCGGCTATTGAGAAAGGAAAACGGTGGAGAGTGTCGGAAGAAAAAGATGGGTTATGGAGATTCAAGGGTAGGATCATTGTGCCGGATGTTGGCACTTTGAGGCAAGATATTTTAAAAGAGGCACACAAAAGCGGATTCTCCATTCACCCGGGAAGTACTAAGATGTACCATGATTTAAAGGCGATGTTTTGGTGGCCGGGTATGAAGAATGATGTGGCGGAATATGTTTCAAAGTGCTTAACTTGTCAAAAGGTAAAGATTGAACATCAAAGACCTTCCGGGATGTTGCAACCTTTAGAGATTCCGCAATGGAAGTGGGAAAGTATTGCAATGGACTTTGTGTCGGGATTGCCAAGGACTAGGGCTGGTTTTGATGCTATTTGGGTGATTGTGGACCGACTGACGAAGTCAGCTCACTTTTTACCCATTCGTATGGCTTACACCCTTGAGGAGCTAGCACGGTTATACATAAGGGAGATTGTGAGACTTCATGGTGTACCTGCTACTATAATCTCTGATAGAGATCCTCGTTTCACTTCAAGGTTTTGGGGTGCATTTCAGAAAGCTTTTGGAACCCGATTAAGCTTGAGCACGGCTTACCATCCTCAAACAGATGGTCAATCTGAGAGGACAATCCAAACACTAGAGGATATGTTGAGAGCTTGTGTTTTGGACCAACCGGCGAGTTGGGATCGGTATATGCCATTGGTGGAGTTTGCATACAATAATAGTTATCATGCGAGCATCGGAATGGCTCCGTATGAGGCCTTGTATGGGAGGAAATGTCAATCTCCGCTATGTTGGTATGAAGCTGGAGAGAAAAGCTTGTTAGGGCCGGAAATGATAGCTGAGACTACTGAACAAGTCAAGAAAATCCGTGATAGGATGCTTACGGCGCAGAGTCGTCAAAAGAGTTACGCCGATCAGAGGCGAAAGCCCTTAGAATTTGAGGAAGGAGACCATGTTTTCCTTAAGGTTACTCCGACTACGGGAGTAGGTAGGGCGATTAAGGCAAAGAAGTTGAATCCTAGATACATTGGTCCATTTCAGATCCTAGAGAGGATTGGACCGGTGGCGTATCGGATGGCTCTACCACCTCATCTTTCGAACCTGCACGACGTGTTTCACGTGTCGCAGCTTCGGAAGTACACTCCTGATGCTAGCCATGTGTTGGAACCTGAATCGGTTCAGTTGAGGGAAGATTTGACGCTTCCAGTGGCTCCAGTCAGAATCGATGATACTAGTATCAAACGGTTGCGTGGGAAAGACGTTTCACTAGTCAAAGTGGCTTGGAGTCGAGGCGGTGTTGAGGAACACACTTGGGAACTTGAGTCGGAGATGCGAACGGATTATCCGCATTTATTCCGAGGTAATTGCATTTGAATTTTGTGGGCAAAATTCCCAATTAGGTGGGTAGAATGTAAAACCCGGTTAATTAATGGCTAATTAACCCATAAATGAGAATTTATTCTAGAAAGCCTAAAATGTGATTTTTATGGCTAAATGTGATAAAGAAGACTGAGACGAGAATTTTGGTACCAATTTTATAGAATTCGGACCAAGATTGGACCGAACGGGCCAAACCGGGCCAATTGGACCCAAAGTGGGCCCTTGGCCCAACATAACTTAACCAAAACCCTAGTTTTCAGCACTCTCTCTCCTCATTTGTTACACACACAAGCTGAAATGGTGGAGAGGAAGGGAAGAACATTCTCTCAACTTCTCTCTCTCACTTGATCTTCAAATCACCATAACTTTTGATCTAGAGCTCCGATTGCCGCCCCGTTTGCGGCCACGCGTTCACCGCGGAGAGCTCTACAAAACCCATATAATCAATCTTGAGGTAAGCCACACCTTGCTGTTCGAAATCTCAGCCCCTATTTTCGAGTTTTATGGGTGAAATGTTGAGATTTTGGGTTCTTTGATGTTATAGGGCCCAACTCTCTTGAAGGAGAAGGTTGATCTTGTCTCCTTGGACCTTGGGTGTGGTAAGATTCTCAACCCTAGTGTATTTTTGTTGTTTTATGATGTTTGGGTTTGAGATGTTGTGTATGGGTATGATGGTTGTGGCTTAGGTTGTGTATGTGTGGATATTGGAGCTTGATTGGTGATTTTGAAAAGCTTGGAAAGGGTTTGGTGGTGCAAAATCTGTTCTTGGAAGTGTTGAGGCCTTGAGAGCTTGTGGATAAGTGGTTTAGAAGTGCTCCGGTGGAGCTTGGGAAAATCGGCTAAGGTATGGTTTCGGTTTCCCGTATCTAATATGTAATGTGGTAGGAAATACTTAGGCTAGAGGCCCTAAGATAGGCATTGAATGGTTGATGTTGTTGAATGATTGAGATATATGATGTGGTCATATATGTGATGATGATTATTGATGCCTTGGTGGTATGATGTATGAGAAATATGCATGTTGTGATATATGCTTGATGATTGGTTATGGTTGAATTGTGGGTTGAACCATGTTGATGGTGAGTATGATATTGATGGTGTACAATAATGATTTATTGGAATTGGTGTTGTTGAGAATTGGCATGAGAAAGAGTATATGATATGTCAATATGTTTGAGTTTGAGCCACTTGGGTGAAGTGGGTTAAAATGATGAGATAGTGATTTTGTAATTTGTGGTAAAGTGTCAATGTGTGAGTTGAGGAGGCTTGATGTTGAATTTGATATGTTTTGATTGATTTCAAAGAAAGGGATGAAAATGGCATGTTTTGATTGGTTTTGAAAAGAGTTGAAAATGACATGTTTGAAAATGGCACTTTGTGGTTTTTATGAAAAACATGGTTTTTGGGCACACTTTGACGGGACATAACTTGGACTACGGATCTCCGTTTTGTGTTAAATCTGTTTAGAAATGAAATTGGATCCGGGAAGTCCATGCCGTTCGAAGAACGGGTGGAAAACGATTTAAAATGAGAAAGTTATGTCCGTTGGAAGATTGGGGTTTAAATTGGTGAATTCTGCAGCTTTTAACTTAGAAAATTTTTAGCAGAATAACCCCTTGCGCGTGGGCGCACTTGGCGCGTGCGCGCCGTTCTTCCCGAAAATGCCATCCACGCGTGAGCGTGATGTGCGCGGGCGCGCCGATTGTGCTGCACCCAATGCCCAGCCATTTTCCAGAGAGTTATGCCAGAACTGTGCCAGTTTTGTGCCTGGGGCACGAGAGTACCCACGCGTACGCGTGGTAGACGCGTACGCGTCGATTGGCAAATTTTGAATCCACGCGTTGGCGTGCTTGACGCTTGCGCGTCGATGAAGTCTTTGAGGCCATCCGCGCGTGCGCGTGGAGTGCGCGTACGCGTGGCCCTGTTTTCATCCCAAAGTTGATTTTTGAGTTTTAAAAGCCAAATCTCATACTTCTAAGCCTCCGATCTCACCATTTATGTCTTAAATCATTATGGCATGCCTAGCTATTAAAAAGGGGCTAGTGAATGTGATAACTTGCGAGTGAAGCAAGGGAAATATGAATGATCAATGAGGATCAAGATGATTATGTGAGATGTGGAGGATGGTGGAGGAAGTGCTTGTTATACCATGGGCCGAGAGGCTATAATTGTTAATGAAATGGTTGGTTATGGATTTAACCATGAGCCGGAATAGCCGTGTATGCTATGAATATTGGCTGGTTCTGGATTGAACTGTGAGCCGGAATGGCTGGTATGGATGTTGATCCATGGATGAGAATTCATGCATGTTGATGCTGAATTATTGATAATTGTGGAATTGCACTTCCACTATCTGAGTACGAGTTTCCTTGGGTAGTAGCAGTGGCTAGCCACCACGTGCTCCAGGTTGAGACTCGAAGCTCTGTTAACCCTATGTTGTAAGTGTGGCCGGGCACTGTGAAAGGCCCGGATGAGCTCGAACCCCCGTAAATATTCACCAATGAGGGTGATGTATATGGATCATGTTTATGATCAAGTTTATAACGAGTATAACTCAAATTTGGGGATGCACGACAGAGGGACAGTCCAATGGTTAGCGACCAGGACTTGTCGGGTTGGCTATATAACCGACAAGATGATATCATCAGCCACTAGGGACAGGCATTCATCATATGCATACTATATGAATTGTTTGAGATTGCCTATTTGACTGTATATAACTTGCTAATTGTCTAAATGTCTTACTTGCTCCTATTTGTATATTCCTTGTTTGATATAACTGTGTTTGCTATATTATATCCTGCTGGTGGTTGGGAGGTCTGAAGGAATTGGAAAGGGCAGTATTAGTTAGACTGAAGAATCTTTAGTCAGTTGCCTTGTATGGTTTAGCTTGTTTATAAGCTGGGATATTATCTGGAGGAAGTTCTAGGATTGCCTTCGGCTTTCCTCCATTATTATGTATTATATATGTGGAAGCTGTTACCATGCTGGGGACCTTTGGTTCTCACCCATGCGGATTTTGTGGTTTTCAGATGCAGGACGTGAGGCGTCCCGCTGATGCATGCTGGAGACTTCTTTTATTGCGAAGATCCTTTGCTCTCGGGGCTATGTTTTGGTTTATATGTTTTGCTTAGATACTTTTATCTCCATTGAATAATACAAACTGTGATGACTCCTCTTATGGGAGATTTTGGAGAATAGGTTTGATGTATTTGTGTCCCTTTGGGTTTCCTTTGGGGTTTTCCTTATTTTATCATATGTATATATTGTTATACTCGGACCGGTTATCTTCGCAGCCGGATTTTGAGTCTTGATATTCCTGTTTTTGACACTCCTCTGTTTATATATAATCACGCGTTGGATTATCCTTTTTCGTTACGTTATCGATCGGAGTGTTGCGCTTTAAGGTTGCGGTTTTTGTTTACCCCTTTTCTACAAAGGCTCCTAGTTATAATCAATTATTCATACTACTATATGTACTAAGTTTTTATTTTAGAGGTCGTAATACCTTGCCATCTTGACTTATGACTTAAGCATAAGACTCTGTATGGTAGGGTGTTACAACTATACGTACTAAATTTTTATTTTAGAGGTCGTAATACCTTGCCATCTCTGAATTATGACTTAAGCATAAGACTCTGTATGGTGGGGTGTTACACCCTTTATATTCAACATATTTGGCTAATTTAGATACACTGGCTGGAAAAGGTTTGACCTTTATTGAAAATATTGTTTACCTTAATTGAAAAAATTTGTTTAAAATTCCAAAATCAGTATATCCTAAGTTAGTTCGCTAGTTCTATGCTAATATGTACTACCACAAAGAATCTATGCGATCATATGTCAAGGGCCGTGAAATTTTCTTAAAACAAAGAATCAATCGGTGAAGTCCTAGATTACTACGACATAGGTGTAAATGCTTACACCTCTGAAAAATAGGATGCTAATATGGACATTTCACATAAAGATGTTTTAGCCAACATATGTGAAAATATTTCACTCATGGATGGTGTCACTCCAAATAATCGATCTTTAGGTGCTATTAAAGCCCAATTGCATCGTATCATCAACCATATTCTCTTGTCTCAGATTGGTTCATATCAAAGAGTTACTCTTTGCGACACCTTGATCTTTTATGCCATACTTAACAAAGAAGAAATTTCTTTTGCATCTCTGACAATGCATCATATGGATAATTGCATCCGCAGCGATAAAAATGTCTCTTTACCATATGGCATATTTTTTTACTTATTTTTTTGAATATGTTGGTGTTGATCTAACTAATGAGAAGCAAGAGAATAGATCGACTTCTTACCTTAAAGGCAGTCGTGCAGTCAGACTAAGGAAAAAGGAACTAAGGCTGCTAGAGACACGGTTATGGAAGAAGAATATGATGAAAGCATCCCTTCTCCATCTGTTATTGGTACATCATCATTTAATAAATACTTGGTTAATGGCATTGTGAAGGATGTTTTATAAGAATTTGTTAACTTGACCAAACATATGATAAACTCGATCAAACAAGCTAGAAAACTAGCCATATAAAATGAGAATTGAGAAAATCTTAAAGTTGAGTTGAAGTACTTCTAAAGTACATTGAATCCTTGGAAGATGACCCAATCCAATTAGATCAAGAAGAAGAAAACATCTTAAAAATCGAAAATGAGAGATATGATGTTTAACTCTGTCTTTAACAATGATAAAAACCGTTTTTTGATGTTTATGTTTTTGTTTATATCTTTAAATACTCTTTATTTAATAGATGATTGTAATAGTGACTTGTAGATCTTTAAACTTTAAATTGATACATTACTATGTGCCTAACAATTTTTGTGTAGAACATACTACACCTCCTTGATAATAAAAGGGAGAGTGAGTATGTAAAATGAATTGATTTTGAATTAGGATGTGTAATTCATGTACTGGTGCTGTGCTGTTGTTTTAGGTTGTTTTAGAACTATTCAAATTTATTAAATTGCTCACGGTTCTGTTTGTTAAATTTGATATGCCTTATGATTTTTTGTTGCAGAATTGTGTTTTTTTAAGATTGATAGTTTATTGAACTTCTGAAAAATGATTCATTAGACTAGTTTAATTAGTTTGATTGGTACATAAAGTTGTTTATAATATTTTGGCTGTCCAGCATAAAGTTTCTGTATAAGATACTACTGTCTTAATGACAATCATAGATTGAGAAAAAGTTCACATCCAGGAGGAGTCAGCAGAATGAAAAAAAATGAGAATTCAACTTGAAGATTGAATTATTAAAGGAAATTCCATTAAAATTCTTCTTATTTCTTTTATTTATAATTTATTTTATAATGTTTGTCTTCAAGAAGGAGATTGTTGAGTTTAAAAAAATAAAAATAATAATTTAATGATGACTAAACATTATGACATTGAGCTAAAAGTCCAAATTGTGTGAATAAATTGTTCAGCTAGCGTGCAGGCCAAAATTAAATGAAACAGCAACAAGCAAGGCCCAACAACAATCGTTTCATTCACTAGTGGTCCATAACAAGTAAGGTTGATCACCAACCAAGAAAGAAAGATATACTCTCTCTTCCGATTCATTACCAAGTGACCAAACACACTTTCTCTCCTTTCTCTTTTCAACTCGCGTGAATTAGTTCTAAAAGTGAGCAAGAAAAGAAAGTTCAGATTAGGGTTCAAATCAAGAAGAAAAAGGTGATTACCAAATTCAAGTAAAACAAAAGGGGAAGAAGAAGAAAAGTCAAGGCTAAGGCACAAAAACAAAAATCAAATCAAAGGTTGTATCAGAAATTTTTTTTCATCTTTGTACTTCCATCGTAGCTTGTTGAAAATGACTTCTTCTTGCATGCATCGTTCATAAAAGTTGAAGAAAATAAAGGTTAAAAAACTCTGCTACAAATCAAGGGTCAAGAACAAAATTTGGAGCCAAAGAATTGATGAATATGACTTAGATCCTTGAAGTAAAATGAAAAAGGAAGAAAGAGAAATCGTTAGATAAGGATGCATGTAAACTTTATTCACTCCTATTGTTTCATCTCTTCTCTGTGCTATTACTCTGTTATTTAGGGAAGAAGTACAAGTCAAAGATGCTCAAACCAAGTTCAAATTTTGGAAGCTTTACTCCTCTTTAAAAGGGATAAACGGCCAGAAATTGAAGAAAGAAGTGAGCACACTGTTTGGGTGTTTATAGCTTTCAAACTAACTCTTCTTCTTCTTCATAGGTTTACGTTAAATTTTCTATTCTTTTGTATTCATCTTTCTTTGTTCCTTTTCAATGAAAAAAGGCAGTAAGTGAGGTATTAATAAAAGACATTGAGAAAAAAGGTAAAGAGAATTATTAAAAAAAAACCAGAAAATTATGTCTTATAATTCTGTTTTGTATTCATGATCCTTAGAAAATTTTCTTGCTAAGTTGGATAAGCACTTGGTGGTTGAAAGTCTAAAGAGTGAACCTAGCTAAATTTAGCTTGAGTAGAAGCTGGATTTGTCTCAAATAGAATTAGGTTGAATCCTAGGAAAATTAGTGATTGTAATCTTTGTGAAAGATAGTAAAAATTTCACTACCGTTGTAGTAAAGACTGGATGTATGACCACATTACACATGGTGGTTGAACTAGGATATATAATTATGTCATTCTTCTTTTTATTATGTTTTTGATTTTGATCAATAGAAAACAAAATAAAATTATCTCCTATATAATTAATCTAGCAAAAATCACAGCATCTCAATATATTTAAAAAGTAACGTGTTTATTCTGTTTCAATTAATTTATTAAAAGATAAAATAGAATTGTCTCCTATAAAATTAACAATATAAATTTTACAACATCACTAAAAATTATCCAAATTTAAGTTATTAAAATGCACAAAATTAAAAAGACTATAGATTCAAACCCCTCTCCTTTGATTATAGACAACCTTCATATCTCTGTATTATTATACACTTGAAGTAATTTAGTTGGAGCTTGGGACAGCTCACTAGCTATAATGATGAAACTATATATCTTGTACTAATTATCTTTTAGTTTTCTATTCACATAATATATATCTTGACCTTAATGAATGACGACAAATGTCAATCAAAACCAAGCGACTGGTTTGTATTTATTTATTTTTATTTCTTTTTTCACAAAATTAAAGCTGGCATTGATAATGTGGATGAGTCATAGAGAGTTACTAAGCATCTTCCATTTGGACTTAGTTAAGAAATAGGAGCCTTCATAGCATGAACATGGAAGGGTCTAATATAAGTTACTTTCTTTGAACATGTCAAAGTCATAGATGATGGCATGGATGATATATAGTGCAATGTGTTGTATGTGTCATGTGATGTCTATGTGTGTTTTGTGTCACTTGGAAAAATGTTACTACTTTCACGTACAACATGCCGGTCCATTTATCTTGAGTTATATTAATTAGATCATGTACTTATTTAAAATGATAAGTATGTATTTCTCATTCAATTATCTTTATATATTAATTACTTGCCATGAAACACAAACATCAACTTATACTCTTCCACCAAAGAAGGAGACAAAAACTTTGACCCCAAAAAACCCACCATTTTCTAAGCCTTAATAATTCACCAAATGTGTGCCTCAAAATTCCAAATCTCATTCATTAAGAGAATATTCAACGGTTTTGGGCTTCCTTTACGTGTTTACTTAGTTACTTACCTGCTCTTCTTGTCTCTCTCTCTCACACACACACTATATGATGTAATCAAATTTATCTCATTTTGTTAATTAATTTTGTTCTCTCTTAATTAACCCTTTTCCCACTTTGCCTAATAATTAATTTATGAACCCAGTTATTGATGAGTTGATTAAATTCAAATACATATAGGCGTATTTTCATCATGTCATGCATACCACGTTGACATTTGACACCAAACAATATCTCTTTCTTTCTTTTTTTTTTTTCTTTTTTTGTTGTTTTCATTCATACATTGCATACCGACCCACTAAACTAGTGCCACACGTATACCTTGTGGCTCAAAAATCCTTCATACGTGACATTGACATTTTCTTTTTATATTCCTCCTTCATCATAGGCTATATTTAGCGCGTTTCAATTATCCAATTCCTAATACAATCATATTGAAACTTTTATTATTTAATTTTATAAGGTTTTACTAGTTTTGCATGTTGCATGAGGTGGAGATATATAAGAACATAGGTGTGTTTTATTCATAACTAACTTTTCAATTATTTAATACAAAAATAAAACACGGGATCTATCTACCTATGTTCTTTTTAATTTTTAGATAAATTAGACACTAATATTTTAAGTATTATAAAATTTTCTAAAAAAATAAATGAATAGTGATTGATGTGTATTTTTTTCATGATATTTCTTAATTTAACAGATTAATAATTAATTTACTGTGAATTAGAGTTCAATTTAAGAATCTATTATTGGTCAGTGAGTTATTATTTACACAAGTTAAAATCTAAATTTTTGACACTCATTTAATTAAACAAATGTGTTAGAGATATAATCATTCATGTATTTTTTTATATTCGTTTAAATTATTTGGAGAAGTAATTTTATAATATAGTATCAAAACTTTTAGTATTGAAATGTTTAGATTCCATCCTTATTGAATTCTAAATATATAATTATAACACAAATTAAAAAAAATTATGCAAAAAAATTAAACTATATAAGAGATTTTTTAATTTTTATAACAGTACTAACTAGTTTGATTGGTATGTTTTTATTATTGTAGTGGCTACTACAAATGTTTTTGGTACAAAGTTAGTTACTTGAAATAAATTGAATGTTTATTGTTGAGCTAGGGATAAGTGGGCCCAAAAGGAGGGTTTTCTTATAAGATCATCGCACGCAAAAGATACCCACCAAATAATTGGTTACCTAAGGAAAATAACAAACTATAGCCAGAGCATAGTTTTCTAATTTTTCCAAATTAATGATGTCACAAGTACTATATAAAATAAAACAAAATAAAAAATAAATTTGGCAATTTATGAACAGCTAGCAACTCATATGGATTGTGGAGTGGCTTCTCACTTGGTGCTTTCATTGTCCACAACAAAAATGCCAATAATGAATGTCATTTACTTAGTTACCAAAAATGGAAGCCTTATGCTCCAATTGTAAGGAGGGTTTCAATAATTATGGCTTCACTACGTATAATATCTACCTCTCTATGGTTGTGTTATACAATGAATTTTGTTGTTGAACTTGGATAAGTTCAAAATCCGACCTTTTTATTATGATAATGACTAAAGAGCATGTATTCAAATTCGTAATTATAGGTTACATATTAAAGTGCTCTTTAATACTAGTTGTGGGAATGATGGAACTCATTTTTTAATGACTTTAATTCGTAATTATCTTGATACAAACAAAAAAAATATAAAGACAATAAAAGACACAAATTTGTTTAGAAAATATAACAGATTCAAAGACAGAACATTTATAAAATGTAAAATATGTTCAATTCTTTGTTTATCTTGTCTCTTTTTCAATATCTTTATATTATATATTCTAAAATACTTATCAAATAGACATAATTCATGAAAATATAAATATATTTTTATCAACGAATAATATCTCAAATCAATAATTCTTAAAAAAATTTTATTCGGACAATTTAATTATCAACAAAATTTAATCACTAAATTAGTCATTGATCTTTTATTTTATTAGATATATCGATTTTCATGTCAAATTTAATTTTGATAAAAATTAAATAAATTAATCACTGTATTTATTTAACCAAACAAAAAATTTTGATAGTCACAAAAAAAAAAAACAAAAAATTTTGAAATTAAAAAAATATGATGTGGATTGATTTGTCTATTAAAAAAATGTAATAATTTATTTAATAATTAAAATTTATTAAAAATTAAAATATCTAATTATAAATTTCTTAAGAATTAATTTGGAATTTATTTAATAATTGTTGTAGACTCTTTCACTTGCTAGCAAAGAAACAAATTATAGTGTCCATATCATTGCATTGCATGGTTATGAAAATAATTGGTGAGGGCATTTTGTATATAGTGCCATATGCTTGCCGTGCTTAAATCCAACACCACCCTGCGTGTGAAACAAGAACTTAAATTCCTACTTGAAACTATAAAGGGGGGGAAGTAATATAAGAATAATAAGAAAACAATAACCTCCATAATCCATATAGTGAGTGAAAATTAAAAAAATAATAAAAACAAAAATAAAATGAGAATTCACCATAGTGACGGTGACTATCCATGTTGAATTCCCGGGGTTTCAAACATGTGTTCCAAGTTTTCAATTTTTCACTATCACACGCTTTGTTGTGAAAAATCATTCTCATTGACCTACAAATATGGCATTATGTTCACATATATAATAGTTAATAACAAATTTCTAATTATTTAGTTTGGTGTCCTAAGTCCTAAGTCGAAAACATAAAGCCGGCACCAAATACTTGTACCAAATACATTCATATCATATCCCTTTTCATTTTTCAATTTTATTATTTCTACCGTTGACATTATTCAAAACTAATTGCGTGCACCTCACATTTCTTGTTCATATTTCTAACTTTTAAATCCCATCATCATTATTCTCCATGCAAACAACACCATATATAAAACCACTTCAATTCCCTCTACTTTCCTTCACAGTGAAAAATCTCCCAAACATTCTCTCCTTAAACCTCATAACAACAACAATGTCAAATTCTTCTTCTCATTCTTCTATCATGCTTCTTCTATTGGTTTACTTTCTTCTTCTTTCTGCTTCTTCTTCTGATGCAATAAGAACACTGCCAACAATAACAAAGAGGGTTATGAGTGAAAAAAGCACACAACTTTCTTCTCCTCACACAAACAATCAACATCAACTTTCTCCCTACAAAGGCATGGTTTTCAATTTCTTCCCAAAAGGGATGCCTGTTCCACCTTCAGGACCTTCCAAGAGGCACAACTCTGTGGTAGATTCAACACCTCACAATTAATCATCATTTCAAACTATATGTACCCTTTTTTTTCCTTTAAATTTTGTATGATTTTTCTACATGATTATGTATTTTCATGGAAGTGATTCAAGGCTTCCAATCAGATATCAAGCTCCTCAAGATTGAAAACCTTGTGGGGTCTGAATTTTTTGGCACTCTTGTGATTCTAAAATTTCACTGTATATAATATAAGATATTGTTAGCAAAATAGTAACGATTAATGAATGATTATATATAGTTTACTCATTTTTCAGTGTGTATGTTCTGTTCTTTTGTTATCTGTTTGTGATGATGCATCTTATTATTATTTCTTGAATCTTAATTTGTTTTATTTGTTCATTTGTGTATGCAACTATAGGCCTATAGCATATCTGAATTCTGAAACATGAGAATATGTCAGATTTTTCATTCAAATTAAGCACATATACGTGTAAAGTGTAACATTGACTTGTGGTGAAAGTTCAATTCATTAGCAATTAAAATAAAAAGCCATTAGCATATGAATCTTTCTTTTTTTCTGGTAACTGTAGCATAAAAAGGCAATAATTGAATGCTAAAGCCTAAATTACAAAGTCTTTCAAAGTATGCCTTTTGGACATGAATGAATGATAATGATGATGAGTGTGTATCTCTGCTCCCACTTGGCTTTTGAGACTTCCACTCAATAATATGAAAGAAAATAAAGCTTTGTTTTCGTTCAAAACTCTGTTTCTTCCTACAAATGACCTATGCATTTATTTTGTTCTGTTTTCCTTTTGAAATCTGCCACAAATCTATTGCCTTTCTGGTTTCCATCCTCATTTTTATTAATAAAGTCTCAAGACAAAAATATAAAAATATTAAAATAATTATTTTTGTTTTTTTATTTTATTAAAAAAGATCTTTAAAGTAACAGTTGAGTTATCTCTATGTGATCTCATAGTTAAGTTTGAGCCGTAAAAATAACTACTGATATAATTATCAAGTTAAACTACGTACATTACATCATTTTAGTTCGACTCTTCTCGGAACCTTGCATTAACGCGAGATGCTATGTACCAAACTGTCTTCTTGTTTTTGTTTTTACTATTTTATTTTTGAAATAAATAGAAAAATAGTCAAATTATATTCTAAAACTTAGATATACTTTTTTTTTTTCAGTATCCATCTCATTCATCTAAAAGGTTTGTGTGAATGTATGTTTATGCTGATACCTTAGTATACCTATCATAACAAAGTTATACCAAACATGGCTTTAGAATCAAAATCAGTGCAATGCATACATGGTACATGGTTAAGATTTGAGATCTAAATGTTGGGTCCATATTAGGTAACAATCCATTTTTTCTTCTTGGACTACTCCATATCTCGCTTACTACATATATTGATTGAATGATTTCATTACTATTTGCATATTCTATGGTTGGAATAGTAGGGTGTATGAATTTCAAGGACTCAAACTCCCTTAAAGTAAGGGAATTATTAGGATATGGTTCATGATCTTAACAGCATATGTCACAAGACCCAATGAACAAAAATTTAAAACCGGTGGAAGAGTTTAATTTATTTTCTTACAAAACAAAATTATACATAACCAATAAAATAAAAAATATTCAAGTTTGTCTGGTAATGGGATATTTGTCACCTCGGCCATGTGATTTCCTAAGGAAACTTCGGACCCTTACCTTGACGCATTTATATTATTGTTTGAGTGAGTTGAATTTAATAGCTCATGAAATTAATTATGTCTTTGAAACTTCCCAACTTAGAAGTACTTCAAACTTCAAACAAGTAATAGTAGTTTCTTCCACAGGAGTATTTATTATATAACAATTTTAATAAGTTCTGACAAGTGTTTTTCCATTATTAATTAATACTATATTGACATAATCTTCGGTGACGTTATATATTTAATCGTTTTTTATAATTAAATTCAATTAAGTTGATATAAATTAAAAAAAAAAAATCGCATGTATTCATCATATAGTTTTTTTTTGTCTCCACGCTATTTTATTATAGAGTACATAAATTTTGTCACAATACATATAAATTTTTATATACTATACAAAAATTTTTATAATGGCACATAAATTATTTATGGATATAATACAAAAATTTTTGCATAAAAATTTATTTGATATATTATGCACCAAATTTTTTGTGATGTATATCAAAATTATCTTTGTGCTTAATATCTTTAGTAAATATATATATATAGAAAAAGAAAAAGATAACAACAATAATTATGATATATAATGATAATAAAAAAATTAAAAAAAAACAATAGCAACAATAATGATAATGGCAATAACAATTTTGAAAAGGCCTAAAGTGGACATAGTCCCCTCAATTTTTTTTCAAAAAATTTAGTGGTACTATTAGTAAATGTAATATTATATTATTAATTAATTATATGTTAATATATTAGAAATAAAAAAGTACATATTAAACATTTCAATATGTAAATGTGTATTATAATATATCAATAAAAAGTATTTTTTAAAATAATAATAATAATAATAAAGAGTATAAATATAGTATGTATGAATATGTGATATATTTATAATAAATATAGGTTAACATGAAAATAATAAGTTAGCGCATTTAAAAATTAACTTATCCAAATAAAATAAAATTATAATTTTTTAATAAAATTTCTTTCATGTTTTACCATGCACTCTCCATAAAGAAAGAATTAAAAATTTTAATTTTTTTGGATGAACTTTTTTAACTATAAAATTTGTTAAAACAAGATTTAAAATTGAGATGAAATATATTTTTTATCAAATTATATAATTATATATATTGAAAAGATAATTATTTCAAAATTTACTTTAAACAAATCTAAAAATATTAAAATCTTAAGGTATATATTACTCAATGTTAGTTTTTATACAATGTAATTATTAACTTGACATATATATTATAAATTATAGAAAATTTTTTAAATGTTTTTAAAATAGTGATATTTTAGTAATTTTTATCATTAATTTTAATTATATATTTTTTATAGTTGAGATTAACAGCTAAAATAACTAAAACACCAGCATTTTAAAAAGATCTAAATTTTTTCTTAAATATTATATCTTAGTTTAGTTTATTTTATATTTAATTGTTAGTCTTTCTTATAAAAATTTTTAATTCTGCTATTGGATGGTAATGGCGAAGACGACGTTAAAGAAAGAAGTGCGCAAATGAAGAAGATAAAAAAGAAGAAAGAAGAAGAGAAAGATAAAGAAAAAGAAAAAATAGCAACAATATGTAAATAAGATTAGAAAGAAAAAGAAAGGCACTACAAATTTAATCATAGACTTATTTAAAAAATGCTTAAGCGCCTAACTTTATTATTAACAATGGAGAGAGTGAATATTGGTGTTAGTTATTTAATTGATAATGTCATTTTTTTGGGTAAATTATTAAAAATTCATCTAACTATTAAATCATTAATAAAAGTCGTACATTCTAAATTTGTTAACAACAAAGATAATTTTAAAATATTTTAAAATGTGATAAAAATTAAATAATTAAAAAATACCTTTTTTATAAGTAGTAAATGAATTATGGATTTGACAAATCCTTTGCGTATTTATCTGAAATTTATAGAAACATTTAGATAATTAATTAAAAATACATGCAAAAAATAACATGGATATCTCTAGATTTTTCTTCATTTTTTAAAGACAATATTTTTTGTCCATTTATAAAACAATACAAAAAATTCACTTAGAGTAAAATTATTAAATTTTAAAAATAAAAATATTTTTTTAATTATATCTAAAAAAATTATATTAAAATATGATCCATAAAATTTTTAAAAATATATATATATTTAATAGTTAAATATTCTTATCGTATTTTAAAATATTTCAAAAGTATTTTTGTCAAAAATTTACTAATTCAAAGTTATTTGAATAATATACTCTATTCTTTTATTATATTCCATTCTCAAATTACTCTTAGTTTTTATAATATTTTTCCATCATCACCAAAGAAAATAAAATAATAAAAATAATTAATAATTAAAAAAATTGTATAAACATAATAATATTAAGGATAAACGACATAAATAAACTAAATGGCTTTAAATATTACACCAATATCCTAAAATAGTTCAGCTTATATGTATGTTCTAAAGTAAATCTATGTAAATCGAATAAACTAAATTCGATTTACGCTTTTTTAATAGATTCGATTTACTATATATGCTATATCTACATTAAATTGAATTAATTTTATTTGATTTATTATATACGCTATATCAATAAAAAATCGAATCTAGTTGATTTGATTTATTACTTCTGCAGTATATACATGTATCGAATTTAGTTGATTCAATAAATACTTTATATTTTATATGTATACGTGTCTTCGTGTCATGTAAGATTTTAAAATTTACGTGTCGGTGTGTACCGTGTCGTGTCGTGTCCCGTGTCCGTGCATCATAGGTCATTGTATATTGTATAGCTACCTATACTTTAATTTATATTAATTTTTTCAACATCAAAAGTTTTGATAATGATTTTTTAGATGCTAATAAGTCAAATGATAATTTTTAATGAATATTTAGAAATAATTTAATATTCAATTTTATATTCATAAATTTATAAAAATATAAATTTTTTAAAATTTAAACTAAAACACAAAAGTTAAATTTTTATTCTTATTCATTTTAATTTTTTGATATTTTATTTGAATTCAAATGAGATATATTTTTTATTAACATTTATATTTTAAATTAATATTAAATTAACTTATAAGTAGTAAATATTATAAATTTATATCAGTACTAAATCGATTCAACTAAATTTAATTTACTATTGATATAGCATATATAATAAATAAAATTAAGTTAATTTGATTTATTGTTGATATAACATATATATTGATTCGATTTATATTAAAAAAACGTAAATCGAATTTAGTTGATTCGATTTGTATAAATTTATTTTAAGACATACATTTAAGTTGGTCTATTTTAAAATATTAGTATAATATTAAAGGTCATTTAATTTATTTATGTTATTTACTCTAATATTAAATTCGAGAGTGACAATATGGCCCCCATTTATTTATGCCATGTTTCCAAATCTAGTAATGTAATGCACATTTCTGATTTCTTTATGGCAACAACATGACCATTATTTTAGTTAGAGGTAGCACGGAAGCAAATCTTGAATTTGAAGATATTTTTGCTATGTTTATGTTGACTTTAAGTGCATATGCAGCATGCACAACACAACATCTGTATCACCCATCCATTCCTGATAATATAGGGTGTGTTTGATTTAGTATTTAATTTGAGTTTAAAAAATGCGTATAATTATTTGGAAAATCTCAATTTTTTATTTTTTTTAAATGGAAATATAATTGTATATTTTAATTTCAGTTTACTTGAAGTAACAAATTATAGTTTCTATGGTCAATAATTATGGTCATAGAAATAATTGAAGAAAATGATTTTTTTAACTTTGTCCTTTATTTTTATATAATATAATTGTTATCTTTTTTTAATGAAAATTTTTAGTATTCATTATTCATATAAAATTTTTAATTATTTTTACTAATATAATTTTTTATGAAACTCTTTATTTGTTATTTTTTGTTTGGTTTTATATAATTTTTATTATGGGTCTTGAATTAAAGTGTACTTTGTTTATTGTTGTTAATTTTTTTATAATATAAATTATTAATTCTATTAGAAAAATCAGATTAAACAAAAAATTATTAAAAAATTATGACTAAAAGAGAAGGAGTATTATATTTCAACACATAAATTTAAATTTTTTTAAAAGAATTATAGCCAAACAAGTATTGAAAAAAAACTGTGGTTTTGAATAATATAAATTTATGTATTTTTTAGTAATTTTTATCTAAATATGATTTTAATAATATAATCTAAGCAATATTTATTTTACTATAATTTATTTTTACATAAAAATTGTTGAACACTAATTTATTTTTCATCAAAATCAAATTTAAAAAATCAATTTGATGCAAATTCCTCAATCCAAACTAAACTTTAATCAAAACACATGTATAATAAATAATGTTCCAGGTTTTCAAATATATATATATATATATATATATATATAAATCAATTATTATCAAATTAATTATTTATATAAAATAATATATAATATATATTAAATACATAAATACATGATCACTAATTTGATAACTATTTGTAGTATATACATAATATCTTTTTTTATATATTTACTTAAAAACCTATTTGTGTGGTCATCTTATTAAGACTAATTTGCTAGAATTCTGGGAATAGGTTCCCCTTACAGCTTTTAATTTTGTGTGGATTTCGAGCCTAGTTTATATTTTAATGAAAATAACTCAAACTCAAAAGTAGAGTACAGTAAGTAATTGAGAAAAATGAGAGCAATTCAAAAATAGATCAAAACCACATTTGAAGGCAACTATATCAAATAGATCAAAACCATATTTTAAATACGATGGTTCACTATTCGTTAGGTTCCAGACTTCCATTCTCAAATAAGTGGTTATTTTTTTTAAAAATTATTCTTCTACTAATAAGAATAAGCATCTATTTAGTAAATTAATTTAACATTTTTTCCAGTCACATATCTCCAAATTTAGTGGATGAGAGTTGAGAGATAATACATTAGTAAATAAATTTAAAGAAAATAATTATTTGACCATGAAATTAAATAAGATTGTAACTTATCATTTAACTTTTATAACTGTGATATATTCCAATTATTTTATAGTTCTAAGTGTTAGATTTTTTTTTTTAGCAAAGATAGGAGATTTTAACTCTTAACTTCGAAGTGAATATGAGAAGATTATCTGATTATGCCATTTGAATTATAACTCGTTGGCATTCTAAGTGTTAGTTTGAATTGACATTTTTGAGTAAAAAATACTTTTCTTAAAAAGTAAAATGTTTTTATTCAATTTAAAATTTATTTAGATACGTCTTTTAGAAAAAATATTTTTATTAAAAAAATAAATTATTTATTTTCTTAAAAAACTAACAATACGTACCTTGTTTTAAAAAAATAGAAATAAAAGATATTTTTAATATTTGAAATTTTAAAAAAATCTATTTAAATGTAAAATAATTTTTTTGTTAATTTTTTTAAATAAAAAAATAAGTAATTTTTTTAAAAGTCAATATAAACTGACCTAAGTAAAAATAAAAAAAATAAAAAAACTATTTGAGAATAAAAGAAATAATAGAGTGGGACATTTTGATGGGATAGATTTTTCTTAATTATTATTTCAAAGAATATAGTGATTCTAGTTGGCTATCATCTAATAAAAGTTAACAACTTTTATACTTACACTAAAAAGAAAATTATTTTGTTTATGTGTTAACTTATTTCCCTGTTTAAATAAATTAAATTATTATTAGTTTTTTTAGTTGTTTACAGTATTTTTTAATCCGAAAAATTAAGGATTAATTTGTCGTAGATTTGAATTCTATTTAAGAGTCTGGCCAATAAATTGCTCATACATAAGGTGATATTCAAATCCTTAACACTTATTTAAACAGACGAGTGAACTAATTATTCGACTAATCCAAATAACTAAAATTATTATTAATTAATTGGACTCTTCTTGAGGCTTTGAATGGATCAACGTCATCAAACTTCAAAGCAAGTGTTGGATTGGACCAAAATAATTTTTTGTCGCTATAGCTTTTGATGAAGTTGAGGTAAAGGAGGCAATCTTACAAGTGGATGCACGTGGGGTCCCTTAGGTTAAGAAAAGAAGGGTACTTTTGAACTTTCCCTTTAGTGATTAGTGATTATTGTTTGCTTTTAATCTAAAGTGTTAATTAACATGTCTGCTGTTGATTATGCAAGAAAACATTACCCATTAATATTTGTCATTTGTATTTTGTCAGCATAATTTCCCTTTTGTGATGGTAATTGTGAATGAACAACGTCTTGATTTTTTAGCATATGTAGCTACCAAAGTAAGTTCATGCTTAATTTACATGAAATTGTTTAATTAGTTTCTATAGGCTTCACCAGGTTTCTTAGCAACCACTACTTTAATTAAGCAGAAGACGCGACGAAATTTTGATATGTAGTAGTTGACTTCAAAATATTTTCCCACTTTGTACTAAAGATTGAATAATAATTTATGACACCTTGAATGAATTTATTTATCCAGAGAAGGTTATGATTTCGCAGTTTTAGGGTATTCTTGAGATTAGAGGTTTATTCCCCTCAATTTTCTATTTAGAAACGAAAAGATAGTCCACATAAGAGTTATAAATGTCTTCTTTTTTAAATAAGAACTATTTTTTATATCTAAGTAATTTTAATATTTAAATTTATTTAAGTAATTTAGATCACGTATTTTTTTTACTTTCTTCTTTTTTTCGCGCTTCTTCTTTTTCATATGTGATGTTACATTATTTTCTTCTTCTTTTTTATTATTTTTCACTTTTGTTACTGTCGTCACCAACACCACCATCTCCTCCTCCTCTTTCTTCTCTTTTTCTCATTAGAATTTTTTTCCTACTTCCTTTACATCCTTCTCCTCCTCCATCATCATCATCGTTGTCATTGTCGTCTTTTTCTTATACATATCATCGTTATTGTTATCGTCGTTATTCTTAATGTTGAATTTTTACTATGTTTATGATGTTATCTGATCCAAAATTGATTTTGGATGCGTTTTTGTTCATGATTCCGTCTATTTTATACTTATTTTCGAACTGAGTTTATGTGTCGCAATATTATGTAATTTCGGTTCATTTTTTGAGTTAATTGTGTCGTAATTGTTATGTAATTTCAGTTCATTTCTGAGTTAATTATATCGCAATCCATTACGTAATTTCAGTTCATTTCTGAGTTAATTGTGTCGCAATTTATTATGTAATTTTGGTTCATTCTTGAGTTGATTGTGTCGCAATCATTATATAATTTTGGTTCATTTCTGAGTTAATTAAAGTGCATTTGGACTCGTTGTCCTGCACAATTCAAATTTCTTTCTCCTCTTCCTCCTCGTCTTTTACTGCTTCTTTTTCTTCTTTTTCATATTTTTCTCCTCCATCTTCTCATTCTTTTTTTCACTTTCTTATAGTTCTTCTTGTTTAACTCTTTTAAGAGGAATAAAATAAAAAAAAAGAAAATGTCAAACAAAAAAAAAAGAAAAAACATAATAATGACGTTTTCTTATCCAAAATTAATTTTGAATGTAATTTTATTCATGATTCAGTCTTGTTGTATACTTGTTTTCGAACTGAGTTTGTGTCGCAATCATTATGTAATTTTGGTTCATTTATGAGTTAATTGTGTTACAATCTGTTATGTAATTTCGGTTCATTTCTGAGTTAATTATGTGGCAATCATTATATAATTTCCATTCATTTATGAGTGAATTAAGGTGCATTTGAATTCGTTGTCCTGCACAATTCAAAACTCTTTCTCTTCATCTTCTACTGTTTTTTCTTCTTATTTTTTCATCTTTTTCTTGTTCATCTTCACCTTCTTATTTCATTTTCTTAATTTTTTTTATTTACTCTCTTAAGAGGAATAAAATAAAAAAAAGAAGAAGAAAATATCAAACAAAAAAGAAGAAGAAGCATAGTAATGACGTTGTCTGATCCAAATTTGATTTTGGATGTATTTTTGTTCATGATTCATTCTTATTTGTGTGCTTATTTTTTAACTGAGTTTATGTGTCGCAATCATTATGGTAAATTTCGGTTCATTTCTGAGTTAATTGTATCGCAATCATTATATAATTTCGATTCATTCTTGAGTAAATTAATGTGCATTTAGAGTCGTTGTCATGTGCAATTCAAAACTCTTTCTCCTCATCTTTTACTGCAATAATAGCAACAACAACAACAAAATGACGATGAGAAAAAACGCGCGAAGAAAAAGGAGAATGAGAAGAAGAAGGAGGAGAAGGAATGCGAAAAAGAAGAAGACGACGACAACGATAACGTAACGCGTGAACGTAAATAATTTGGTTGGAAGAATGACGTGTGCGCGTGTAATGACTTTCTTTTTAATAAGAGTAATTTTTGTTGATGCTAAATCTACTTGATTAGACTTAGATGACAATATTACTTGAATGTATAATAAATCTATTTCAATAATTTTGATCTAAATTTTGTGTCAAATAGGTCAGTTTGAGGGCCTTAAAATTTAGTGTTTTTTTTTTTTTTTTAACTTGGATTGTTGCACATACTATTCAAAATTTTGACATTTAAATAAATTAATGAGCTAATTATTAATGTAATTTAAATGGGATTAGATTTTTTAATTTTTTTGTTTAAAAAGATAAAATATAATTTTTTATTATCTATTTTATAAGTAAAACTAAAAAACAATATTAAATGGTTAAAGATTAATTTTACACTTTCAATTAAAAAAAAATAAAAATTGAGAGAGAACTAATTTTTAACTTAATTTAATGGTCAAATTGAATTAACTTTTGAAAAAAGTATTTATTTTTTATTTTTTAAAAAAATATTTTTTTAACTGACAAAAAACATTTAAATAAACTTTTTTTAAAAAAATTAAGTATTAAAAATATTTTTATTTTTGTTTTTTTTAAAGCGAAATATTACTAACTTTAAAAAATAAATAATTTATTTTTTTAATAAAAAAATTTTTTTAAAAAAAGTTTTCAAATAAATTTTAGACTGAATAAAAATATTTTATTTAAAAAAAATATTTTTTTCACTAAAAACAACCATCTAAACTAGCACTAAGTTGATTTGTTATAGTTGTGTTAGTAGGTATGATTAGGGGTGAGTACGGGTCGATTTGGTTCGGTTTCAAGGTAAAATTAGAACCGAATTAATTAAAATGTAATTGGTTTGGTTTGATTTGGATTGTATTTTTTTTGTGTATGTACTCGAATCAAACCAAACCGATTAATAACGGATTGGTTCGGTTCGGGTAATTTGGTACCCGATGACTTTGAAATTCATAAAAAAATTCAAATTTTTTATCTTAAAAATTAGCAAGTATAATAAACATATAACATCAATAGAAATAATCTAAATATGTTAAACACCAAATACATTAAAAACTAAACACATTAAAATCCAAATATATTAAACACTAAACACATTAAAATCCAAACATATTAAATACCAAATATATTAGAAGCTAAATACAAAAATATAACAAAAATATATATATTTTTTATTTAATTAATATATGATCGGATTTACGGGTTGGTTCGAGTTTTGCACCCCATAATCAATACCCGAATCAATCACTAGAAATAGCAATCGATTTGGTTCGAGTTAGACTCGATTACCGATTGATTTCAAAACCAATTTAAGTGGTTTAATTCTGATTCGGATAGATAATCGATTATCCGCTACCCGTGCTCACTCAAACTTCACCCTAAATTTGTTATATTTTCTATAAAATTAATTAAAATATTTATAATAATCAGTAAAACAACAATGTTAGGAGATTAAACTTTTTAGTAACAAAATAAAAAATTAAATATTAGCTAGTGTTAGTTTAAATATAAAATAAAAGTAAAAAATATTGGTCAAATAATTTTTTTCTGTAAAATTACTCATATATACTACAAGAAAAGAGAGCTATTTCAACATGATTTTTTTTAACGGTCATAGTTAAGTGTAAAATTAATATATATTTTTGACAAATATCACAAATGTCAAATTTTTTATGTTTTTTTATGAATAATTTGATTGTAGAAAATTACTCCTCAATTTTGACACTTATTTATTTTCAACTTACTTCATTATTCTTTTTTTTCGTTGAGCTCCGTCAATTTTGGCATCACACTACTCTCAATTTATGATCATATTACTCATTCTTCATCTTCAAAATCTCAGTTTATTTTTCAGTTTCAAGATTTCATCTCATTCTTTGTTAAAAATTTTTGTTAAGAATTTTTTATGGTCAATAAGTGTCAAAATAAATAGTATTTTTGACGATTAATAAGTATCACAAAAAATATATTCTCAAATTTTTCTAACGAATTATTTTTGACGGCCAATATTTATCAAAATAAGATTTAATTTTTTTTTACAATTACTTATATGTCAAAAATAGTTTTGATAAAACTTTTATTAACATATTTTCACAGTTAAAATAATGTCAAAATTTATTTTTTTGACGAATTTTAATTTTTTTGACACATAATAATCCTAAAAAATAGTGTATATTGTTGTAGTGATATTATTTACATTATATATATATATATATATATATATATATATATATATATATATATATATATATATATATATATATATATTATCATGTTTATTTATAGTAAATAAACAAATAAGAAATGTACGTTAAAAATACAGATACCAATCAAATAGATACATAAATGGATCCGATTCTGCTGGCATGAATCACAACAATATCTTAAACACCATAAGATTGCGTGCGGATACAAGTTTATAATATGCTGTCTTAACTAACATAAAGTATCCTCTCTAATTAATTAATAAAGTATAATATTTTCATATTATCAGCGTGTTAGAAGCAAATTCCTATTAAGTACAGAATTATGAAAGCGAAAGAGACTTGGTGGAAAGTCTTTTAGTCCGTGTTTATCTTGAATTTCAAAATGAAAAATACTAAACAACTATTAGAATTTTTTGTTTACAGTTTTTATTTTTGGTTATCAATCTATTTTTTTAATTTAATAATTTAATAATAAATTTTAGTCTATATTTTTAAATATTAATAACTAATTAATTATCAAAAATGATAAATTCTGATAATTTTTAATATTTTTTAAAATTGGAATTGTTTGTATGAAAATTAATTAACTTTGAATGAATACTGTTGTTTTTTAATAATGGATAGTGTTACTATTTTATTATATATTATTTTAAAATTATTCGGACAATAAAAGAATTTCTTCAGTTACAATAGAAACTAAAATAATATCATAGGAAATAATTTTTTAAAAAATTATAAGAAAATAACATCAAATTTGGAAATAAATTAAATATAAGCAGATCAATTTTCTTATCTTCTTGCTGGAAGTGAAGTGACAGTAACTGTATTGGAAATATGTATCACGGTCATTATAAACCCTAGCCAAAGATGGAAACATTTTGACATTATTATATATTAATTAATTACTATATTTTAATTTAAGAGATACACGAAACTTTCATTTTCAAACATACTCTAAGTTTTTTTTGGTGACAAAACATACTCTAAGTTGAAAATATGGCCCTATCTTACTTTTTTTTTTCATAGAAAGAAAGAAATGGAACTTATTAGCGTTAAATTAAGCAGGTGCTTGTCATCAACAATGATAAATTTGCGAGTGTTAGAAAGAGAGTTTATTACAACGAACATTGGTTTGGTAAAATTTTTAATTTAAATATTTTATAAAAATTAATTTTTAAAAAGATCGTAGTATTTATGTTCGATAAATTAAATTAAAAATAAGTTTTAATAAGTACAAATAACAATAAATATATTTAGTAAAATAATTTTAAAATTTAAAAGTATTATAATAAATATAAATATAATAATTATATTTAAAATTTAATTTATGTTAAATTTTTTAATTTTTATAAACACAAATTATTTTTAAAATTTTTTATTTTAGATGCTTTCAAAAATATTTCTATTTTTTAAAAGTTGTAAACATAAATATGTGATTTTTTTATTTATTAAACATAAAATGAAGAGTTTATGCTTTTAAAAAATATAAACACTTCTTTATAAAGTTTTACTAAACTAAGCTTGAAGATAATATTTTTTATTTTAATTTATTTAAACAATTTTTTATGTTTTATATATTTAGTTATCATAAGATATATTTTAAAAATAATACTTGTAATATTATATAATAATTTGATTAACTGAAAATACTTTTCATTAAAATTCAGAACTATCCTTATGGTACAAAATCTACTATTATATAATAATTTAACTTGCGTCAAATATTAAAAAAAAATCAGATTATATATTTCTTACAACTTTTACTTAGTCAAATTAAAGCAATTTAGTCACCAAAAAAATAAAAAATAAAGCAATTTTTTAATTAATCGAAACAAATCATGATCATTGAATTTTAAATTCGTAAAGAGAAAAACCTAGCTTAACATTCCTTCCTTATAAGGTAATTATTATTATTATTATTATTGGCAACCATTTAGGATGATTTATTTTCTGTAAAGTGGATCATACAATTTTCAATAGGTGTGTTCTGTTCTACAAAGTACATATATTTCAATTTAATATAAAAGTGAATCTCAATTTTTAACAATTACTCTTAAATAATTTAGACAAAAAAAATTAATTTGAAGCACCTTAGAATTGTCCTTTTCAATTTTCACGGAATACAAATCTCAAGAACTTCTGCTTCGGCGGAACATATTCACTATTAGCTAATTTATAATTTTTTAATGTCACGGAAAAATTATATACAAGCATACAACTACTTTTATTTTTTAATATAGTAATGTATGTCACGACTTTTAATGCTTGCTTCCTACAAGTAAAGTGGGGCATTTATTATTGTTAATTATTTGACTCATTGGTGCTTGCACTTGAATTCATATGGAGTAATGTTAGGTGAAAACTAATATTTAATTTAATATTTATTATATCTAACATTATATATATATATATATATATATTATTAATAATAATTAATGAACATAAAATAAAAAATTTTAGATTATTTTAAATTAACTTTTATTATCTTTCAAATTTTTTTGCATTTGAAATATAAGGCGAAATATAGATTTGATTACACTTAGGTTTTTAATTATTTTTTCAATATTACATTTTAGTATTTTACTGTGTTTGCGAAAACATATTAAAAAGGGAAAAGGGTCAACTCACGGATTATTTTGTTTGACCTTTTGGTTAAGCTAATTTTGTCTTTGATGAATACAATCCAATTAATCGTCTTATTATCTTATTTATGTCTACAATACTCTTTGTTGGGGGCACGTTATTACCTAAAACATTTATTATCATTAGTAAGTTTAGGTGGTGTTATAAATTTGGGTGATGCTAGGTAATCAAAAAATAATTACAATATAAAAATGTTACATAAAAATTTTTATTTTTGTAATAAGAAAGTGACATATAATTTTTTATTATTTATTTTTTTTATTATCTATTATTTTGCTGCATGTTTGGAGTCATTAATATTTTTTTCAAAATTAATTTCAGTTTTTTCCAAATCAAATCTCTAACATCTCTTAATTACATTATTATCTATTAAAATGCAATAATTTTCTACAAAAATTATGAAAATTAAATTAAAAATTTTTAACAACTTCTACTATACAACTTATATTTTACATATAGACTATTAAAAAATAAAACATAAAATATAAACAAAAATTAAAAAATAAAATTTTTCAAATAATTATTAACTCATTATATTAAAATCAATAAATAAACATACATATGAATATTAAATAAAAATATTGAAATAATTAAAATCATGACCTATTAGTGCACATATGAGATAATTTGAAAAATACAATAAGACGTATAGTTTAAAATTTGATAATATTAATTATAAAATTTTATTAATTATAGACATCGTATAGGTATGAAATTGTGAATATTATGAGTACAAATTATGGATGTTATTAACATGAAATAATGGATGTCATGTGTATGAATCTATGAATGTTACGAGTAAATTTATCAATTGAATAAATTAATTTAAGAATTTGATATTTTTTTAAATTCAATTATGATAAAATTTAAAAACATATGTGTTAATTTTATAATTACTTATGCAATAACTAGAAAATAATATGTGTATGGATGTAATATCTAATAAACATGAATTTAATTTATAGATATTAGTTGTATGTAATTATGGATGTTATGTATATAAACGCATGAATGTTATGTGTATGAACTTAGTTAGTACAATATAATTATAAATGTACATAAAAAAAAATTAAAACAGTTTATTATCATACCTCATCAAAGCTAGTGTAGTTTTTCATATTCTCGAAAATTGATTGACTACCAATAATCTCGTCGGGTGAGTCCATCTGTTATTCAAATTCTTCAACACTTTTTACCATAGGTACCGTATTAAGGTCGAATTCAAATGTCATACTATTTGTAATGATAAAGATGATTTCTTATAAAATTCCTTGACCTATTCTAATTGTGCTTGCAATGGTATTAGAGTTGTGAATTTTGAATGAAAATAATTGAATTAATGGAAACAAAATCATATTAGGGTAGTAGATTTTGTATCTCTCCATTAAATAATGATAAATGACTTAACAAAAATAGAAAATTAATTACAATAATAATAATAATAATAATAATAATAATAATAATAATAATAAAACGTGTATGATAATCAATTATAATTATTGAATTTATGTGATATTATCGTATTTCTATTAGGCGAAAGAATAAAGCAAGAATCAATTACAATGATAAATAATAACCGTTATTAATTATTATTATTAATCTTTATATGAATATACCAGAGGAACTATATATGCTATTATGTGTGTCTTAGGACAATTAATGTCATATAATCATTTTTATTTTATTCTTAAATATAAAAATCAAATTATAAAAGAAAATATTAAGTATTGATTACAAGAATGCCTAATAGTAAGGGATAATGATATTATAATTAATATTATTAATAAGTAGAGTTGATAAGAATATGATAAGTGAAATGATAAGTAGAATAATAAGAGAGTGGGCTAAAAAATAAAACTATTATTAAATGATGTAAATGAAATATATTATAAAATTTTTTCGCTAATTATGGCTGAAATTTTTTGGTTACCAAACTTTTTCTTTTTCATAAATTTTAGGTAGAGTTTTAATCGGAAATATTTATAACCAAAGAAAATTAGCCAAAAACAGTTATAACTTGTATTAATGAATGTTAAATAAGACAAATTCTGACTATTTTTTTTCTGCCCTAATATTACCGAGTTTTAATTTGGTCTTCAAACTTGCGGATTGATAAGTACTTTGCAAATGAAAAATTATGCTTATAAATTTCTTCATTTCTTTCCATAACTTGAGTTTTTAAAACCAAGCTTGAGGAGGACGAAGTCATGTAAACAGTTTCAAGTAAATCACCATTAAAAAAGGCATTGTAAAAGTTAAATTGCCTCGAGAGCAATAGATAAAATAATTCGAATAATAGTAGAACAAATTACAGGACTAAATATTTGAAAATAATCAATACCCTTAATCTGATTACATCTTTTGGTAACAAGACGCGCCTTATAATGGTGAAGATCCATTTACTGCATATAATAGTAGCACCATGAGGAGGAGAAACCAAATTCCAAGTCTTATTAGCCATGAGGGCAGAGTATTCTTCTTGCATTGTTTGAAGTTAGTGAGAAGATTTTAATTCTTGAGCAACAATTTTAGTGTATTTTGATCTAAATTTTGACTATTTGCCTCAGCAGTTAAGGCTCTTGGTCATGGGATGAATGTTAGTGGCAGAATTGTTCAGATCAGAAGGCCTAGGTATTTGGATTTCTATTCCAGAAATAGAAATAGGTGCAGATTTACTAAAGGAGTAGATGAAGAAAGAGTAAAAACAAATTATTATGCAAACTCAATATTAATGACTTGTGCATTTTCAGTAGTGGTGTCTTGTGCAGTTTTAGTATTAGTGACTTGTATAGCAAGATTATCACAGTGTGATGAATGTAAAGCAGAATTAGAAGGAGGATGGGATATAAAATCTGAAAAAGTAATGTTGTAAGAATTTGAAGTATGAGAATTAAGGTCAGTCATAGTAGTAATTATTATTGGACTATATGGATATATACAGTTGTCTCATTGAGTTCAAAATTCTTGGATTACATTGGTGGTATTTTTTCATGTTGAATCTTTGCCTTGTAATTATTATTCAAGTAAAGCGAGAATTAAATCTCTGAATTCAGTCCTTAAAAAGAAGTATTAATTTAGTCTTTTAGGATAGTAAACGATGGATATATGATATTTTTTTATCAATTTATCAATTAAAACTTAACGGTAATACTTATATGTATTGCATCTGTGTAAATAACAAAATATATGGACAATTCCATTTCGTTTCACACTATTTATTTATAGAAGGACATATATATATATCTATCATTTGCTATCTTAGAAAACCTAATTAGTACTTTCTTCTTCTTCAAGGACTTATTAGTCTAAAATCAACATTTCTAAAGATTTAATTGTCACTTTATTTTTATGATTATTTTAAACCACGCACTCCACATGCCCAAAAATGGTGTCTATGTTTTTTGTGGGTACACATAACATTGGACTCAAATGAAGGGTGATTGAAATTTTCCATTTTCATTTACCTTCATATGAACAATATTACAATATTGAATATATAGTGGTGTAAATGATATATATTTTATATATAGTTGTTGGTTTTTTGTTGTTTACGGTAATTTTAAAAGGTAAAATTCGAACCTCCAATATTTAATTACGCGGACGAGTGAGCTGACTATTCGACCAATTCAAATTAGTTTTATATATAGTTGTTTTGCAATGTAAATTGACACCAAATCTTATTTGATATATTTAATCCACCATGGAAGTTGTGATCATTAATTTTTTTAAGCCAAAGGCCTACTTTTTAGTCATTCCTTTAATCGTTGTGATATTGGAAGAGATTATAATTACTTGTGCTCTGAATTAATTTAGGTCTTTTTTTTTTCCCCTAAAATTAAGGTCTTACAAGGTGAACAATTATGTGCATGTTAGGGAAATTTTTCTCGGTTGGCTATTGGGCTTCAAAGAGAGGCCTGTTAAAGGCCCATTAATGAAAGAAAGAGAATTTTACAAGAATCTAACGAAATCCCTGATCTTGTTTGTTTACATAAAAGTATAAAACTTAAGAGCAGACAATATGGATAAACATCTTAAAGAGATTATGACACAAAACATTAATTAATAGTGCATGAGGACAAGGGATTGTGTACTCTTGGTTTCTATAATGTACAAATTACATATTATTGGTAAGATGCTCTTATTGTTATGAACTTCATAATGAATAAAAATTTTTTACTTCTTAATTTAATAGGCTAATAATTAATTTATCACGAATTTAAAAATTTGTTATTGATTAATAAATTATTATATGTACAAAGCCAAATTTAAAACGGTGACACTTATTTAAATAAAATAAAAAACTAACCATTAGACTAATCTAAATCAATTCATTGAATGGAGGCTTAATTAGCAAGAAGTTGCTTCTGTTGATAAAGGGCCTACTCATTTAAAATAACCCAAACTCCAAACAATTATTGCGTTATTTTGTAAGCCTCACACCCCAGAATTCTTATAATTGTTAGGCTTGCAAAGCGTAGTGCTTTAGGAAGCATGTCAAAATCACAATCATATAAAGCCATTTTATGAAAATTATCCACTAGCCTTTGTCATTGCTTTCTTCTATTTAGCCAAAGAATATTACATTCAGAATTGGTTGGGCCCTGCATGCAACTAGTTAATACTTAATAGAGATGCATTCCTTTATGTTTCTTATTTTTCTAGACATACAATGGTTTAAAATGTAGTAAAGACTGAAGAAAAGAGAATGATTCCTCTACTAAAATCGGATTTTCAACAACAAGGGACTCATTCATGTTTCGTTTTTTATTTTATTTTATTTATTTAATTTTTAACTTGATATTTTTTATCCGTCATTGCATGCACAAGGCGAGATTTGAACCACCGGCACTTGCTTAAGTAGACGAGTGAGTCAGCTCACTCGACCAACCAAGTTGATACTTTCTTTTATGCATTTGACCTCTTGTGGATAATAACACATTTTTTTTTTGTGTTGATCACTTCCCACTAAAATATTTAGCGTACTAGTCCTCACCAAACTTTAGTAGGTATCAATTTGATTAATTTTGAGTTAAATAAATTTTATGCTACAATCATAGGTTTTTATGTTAAATTATTTCCTAACAAGTGCGCCAAAATTAGTAGGATAAAGTCGTCAAGTAAAATTGAATCTATATGAAAAGGAAAAAAAAAGTACACCTTTTGCATATCTTTGAATCAAGAAAATTCATCATAGCAGTTCAGAAACCGTGCCAGTTAGTTAATTACCTTAAGGAGTGGATAATCTATCTCTGCTTTTCAACCTGTGAAGAGGATATGAAAACGATTGATATGGCTATGAAGGGAACCAAATCCTCGGTATCAAAAGCAAACTATAAAGTTAACTAAAACTCAGGAATAAGCCGCCATATTCACCTAAAAGTGAACAATATAATGAACTACGCCTTCCTTTTTAAAACCATACAAAAAATGCTTTTTAGTTACGAACTAAGTCAGTTATTACATATGTTATACATATATTTATCCATAATTATAACGGAATAATTAAATTTTTCATTAACATTAATTTTTAGTTGCCTTTGTAATTTTATACTATTATTTGCATTTTGATATGAATGTGAAATGATCTTTTTATATTTCTATAGCTATATTTATATGAATGACTGGTTTTATAATAACATATATTTGAAGGATTTAGTTAACATATATTTTGAAAGTAGATGTTAATTATAACTTCATAAATTAAGAAAATTTTATAAAAAGGGTTTATAAAAAATTTTAATGTATTTATTTTAGAAAAATACTAGGAGTTGGGCGTGTTCATGGGTCGGGTGAAATTGAGTTTGTCCTGATCCAGATCCGATCTTAAATATACACTGGATCTATTTTTTAAGACCCTAACCCAGTTTTAGACCCGATGAAACCTAAATATTTTCGAGCCACAACTATACCGGGTCCAAACCAGGTGAAAACTGGATCTTTAAAGTTTTAACAATAATTTATAAATAAACTTATTTATAAAGAAATTTATTTATTATGCACTTATTTATAAAGAAGAAACTTGTTAATGAAAAGTTGATATTTATATTTGAACTTGAATTTGATCATAAATTTTAATTTGTTGCTTCTTTAATCTATTTTTTAATTCAATAAATATGATTAAAAATAAAACAATAAGTTTATAATTAATATAACATAATATTAAAATTAATTTAAAACATATATATCTTTTTTAGTTTCCTTAAGGTGCACATGGGTCGAGTGAAGTCAGGTTCTCATTGACCCGAACCCGACACAAAATAATGACCGAGTTTATTTTTAAAATAATTACCTGACCCTAAACCCGGTGAAATCACACAAAATTAGCCCCTAAAATATTTGGGGCCGTGCCGAGTCTTCAGACCGAATCGGGTCATGTGCACCTCTACTAGGAGCCATTAGATTTATTATTTTTGGCCATCACTTAATCATTAACTTAACAACAATGTTAGGGAACCAACTCTATATAAGCCAAGAATCAGCCAACTGGTAATCGGATGTTGATACTAATAGGCACACGGATGTTTCTTTTTCTTGTAAATTGGATGGTTTTGGATATGATTTCTATGTTTCATGTGTTACTCATTAATAAAACATAATTAATTATATGGAATCAACTCTGTTCTGTGATTTTCTCCTAACACTAACGTGGTCAACAATAATAACAAACAAATTAAATTATAAATTAATAAAACTAATTATAATTAATTATGTTGTTCCATTCTTGGCTGATTATTAGTTGGTTCATATATTTTTCCTTAACTTAATTTTTTTAGTCTAGTTTATTTAGTTTAATAATCCAACAACATACTTTATTTTATACTTTTAAAGGCTAACTGATAGTCAAAAATAATAAATTTTGATAACTTTCTAGTATTTATTTGTATTTTATATATAAAATTAAAAATTAAAAAACTTTTATTAATAATAATTTTAACATTTGCCCTTAATATTTGTGAACCCCATATTTAAAAGTTTATTTTCAGTAATTATAGTTTGTCTACACAAATGTTGAAAATTCTACTAATTATAGATACATAAAGTCTTGCACTGTAGGCCTTAATAATTTTGTCTTGTTTGAAGATGGTTGACAGAAGAGTAACAGAGGTAATAGGTTCTCCATGTTAGATATAGCATAAGAGAAGAATATTCGCGGAGCAACATAGCATGGAAATGAAGAGTGAAGAAGTCACGTAACGTGGAGCAAAGCAAAGCAAAGCAAAGCAAAGGGGTCACATGATTTTAAAACTCACTCACTCACTCACTCACATGTTTGTTTCAACGACCCTTTTCTCCTTCCTTCCTTTTCTGCCACATGTTCCTTCTTCCATTGCATCATGCATAATTCCCCCGTTGCCATTCAATTCTTTGCACTAAACTACACCAAATTTGGACCCACACTACTTTTCCTTTTCCCCCTCACAACTCTTTCACCACTACTCACTCTTTTTCCACCTCTTCTTCTTCTTCTTCTTCTTCATTATTATTATCACTTCACAGTTCACACTACTCTTGTGTTGAGACTGAACAGCAAACATGACTGATACTACTGATGATATTGCTGAGGAAATCTCCTTCCAGAGCTTTGATGATGATTGCAGGCTGCTTGGTAATCTCCTCAACGACATTCTCCAGCGTGAAGTTGGAACCACTGTTGTTGACAAGCTTGAGAGGATTCGTGTGCTTGCTCAGGTCTATCTCAAAACACTAACTTTTTGCTCTTTTTAATACCCTTTTCTCTTTTCTTTCATGGGTTTTGATTCTTTTGCAATTTGCATGCTTCTCCCTGATTCTAAGGGGCTTTTTTCCCTTTTCTCTTCAAAAATTACTTATTCTGCATTTGGTGTTTGATCATGGTGCATGGAAGAGGAAGTTGACATGATAAGGAGTGATGTGTGTGTAATGAATGATTATGCATATGGTGGTGTGAGTTCATGTGAATTTTTGGTCACACTAAAAGGTTTTTGCTATGTTTTTCTTGTTGGTTAGAGTGGCTGTAATATGAGGCAGGCAGGGATTGTGGACATGGCTGAGATGCTTGAGAAGCAGTTGGCTTCCGAGCTATCAAAGATGACACTCGAAGAAGCTCTTACCCTAGCTCGCGCCTTCAGCCACTATCTTACTCTCATGGGAATAGCTGAAACTCATCATAGGTGATTTGGTTAACCAATTGTTGGTTTTTCTGGATTCTCTTGGTAAATTGTTATTGTGGTTCTTTGATATATCATAGAATTATGCATATAGCACAAACTGCAACAAGTACTGCTTTCAATCTGTGGTGGTTTTTTAACTCTAATTCTGTTTATGCAGGGTTCGGAAAAGAGGGAATAATATAGCACAAACTGCAAAATCATGTGATGATATCTTTAACCAGCTTGTGCAGGGTGGAGTTTCCCCTGATGAACTTTATGACACAGTCTGCAAGCAGGTTTATTTTGATCTGTACTTGTTTTATTTCTCATATGCTGGTCTGAGAAGCATAGAATCCTTGTGTTTTCTTTATGTAAACAATTATTTTCTTATTATTTGCTAATATTCCAATAAGCAACCTGTTCCAGTTTCTTTTACTCTTGATTTCAATTTTATCTTTTCTGCCACAGGAGGTTGAAATTGTTCTTACAGCTCATCCTACTCAAATTAATCGCCGTACCTTACAATACAAACACATTAGAATTGCTGTGAGTTTTTTCTTACTTGTTTGGCCTTAAGAAATTTTCAGAACAGCAAATATCATAGTAAGGATTGTCTTTAACAACATTTCCCACATCCATGCAGCATCTTTTGGATTATAATGATCGACCTGATCTTACCATTGAAGATCGAGAAATGGTGATTGAGGACCTGGTAATTTCCATGAACTGTATTTTCACTCTATAAAAGGCATCACACTGTCTTAGGATGAGAGATAATCGGTTTAACTGTTAAGTAGGTGGTGTGGTTCCTTTCTTGGATATGTTTCTTCAATTCACATTAATCATGATGGATTTTTCAGGTGAGAGAGATAACTTCAATATGGCAGACCGATGAGCTTAGGCGTCAGAAACCCACTCCAGTTGATGAAGCTAGAGCTGGTATACTGATCTGAGTATTGTGTTTATGAAAGCTCATGAAAACTTTGGTTCAGTGAAGAAATTTTTGCATAGACACTGATTTTTGCTGTATTAATTTTGAGTTTTCTTAGGTTTGAATATTGTGGAGCAGTCACTCTGGAAAGCTGTTCCTCATTATTTACATCGAGTTAGCAATGCCTTGAAGAAGGTTGGTATGTTCAATTATGGTCAATCAGCTATGCATTTTTCTAAATTCTAATATTTTCAATACAATATATCATCTTCTGCAGCATACTGGGAAGCCACTTCCATTGACTTGTACTCCCATCAAGTTTGGATCTTGGATGGGAGGCGATAGAGATGGAAACCCAAATGTGACAGCAAAGGTGAGCCTTATTACCATCCTCTCAATTGCCACATGATTTTGCTTTTCTGAATTGTTGTAAGAGGATACTTCTCTTGCTAACTTTGCTTTTAACGGATATAATAGGTCACAAAAGATGTATCCCTTCTATCCAGATGGATGGCAATTGATCTCTACATCCGCGAAGTGGATAGCCTCCGGTTTGAGCTATCCATGAACCAGTGCAGTGAGAGTTTGTCAAGACTGGCACATGAAATTCTAGAAGGTTTGCTGGTTGAACTTTATTCTCTTTGCTGAGGTCTATCAAATGCCAATGGACATAGTCATTCATCTTTGTTTTATATTAAGTGACCACCAAACTGTCTTTTAAGTATTAAAACAGATCCTTGTGTGCACGCAGATTTGAGTTATTTAAAATCACTTCACTTCTTTCTCTACAGAAGCTAACCTTGAGAATCGCCATGAAAATTGGAATCAACCTGTGAGTAGAAGTCAGTCACTTCCAAAACAACTTCCAGCAAGAGCACATTTACCCTCTTTTGCTGGTACACACAATAATGTTCATAATTTATCTTCCTAGTTCTTTGTGCATATCATATATCTATGATATCCATATTTTTGTCTGCTAATACATCACAAAGATATTTTAATTTCTTTTTTAATCAGAAAAAATTCTCCTCTCTGATTAACAGAATTTTTTCCCTCTTGAGAAAATAGGAAACATCATTCATATACAGTTTGGAATATATTCTGAATTCTTTGCAACATTTTGTAGAAAATGGTGAAGCTCAACATCCCAGACTAGACATTCCAGGACCTGATCACTCACAACACAATCACAAGGTAGATCATATCAGTAATCTACTGATTTTAAGTATTTCTGGATTTACAATTGCTTCTTGGAAAATATGTATTTTTTTAATTGATAGGAAGGTGAGGTTTCTTCAACTCTATTCAAAATCGGCGAAACTTCAGCGAACTCCGGGGCTTCTGCAGCTGCAATATCACCTTCTTCTTCATTCAACTCCATTCAACAACTTGGTCAAAGGAAATCATCTGCAGGGTCCCAGATAGGAAGGTCCAGTTTTCAGAAGCTTATGGAGCCTAAGCTCCCTCAGCTTCCTGGAATTGCTCCTTACAGAGTTGTCCTAGGAAATGTAAAAGATAAGGTATCACTTCATTTTATTCCAGTGGTAACTGATAAGTCCATAAAAAATGACTATATTGATGCTGCTATTCAATATCTGCTTGATTTGTTAGAGAAATTATACATGTTGACATCAAATCTATTGACTCCTCCAAGGTTTTGAGAATTCGGATGCTTATAAATATAGCTCCATGTTGGTATTTGTATAATAATCAATAAAGAATATTTGTTTGCCTGGTAAGGGAAGAGATGTGCATATAAGGTTTATTTCTGAATCGTCACTAGGACTAATTCATTTTTGCATATTGTTATGGAACTCAGAGGTTCTCTCTGTTTGTAATTAGTATTTTGTTAACTTTCAAATGTCAATCTTATAATGGCATGCATATTCTGTTGTGTTTGTTCAGCTTGAGAGAAGTCGTAGACGGTTAGAACTTCTTCTTGAGGATGTTTCATGTGACAATGATCCTTTGGATTACTATGAAACCACTGATCAGCTTTTGGAACCTCTTCTCCTGTGTTATGAATCTCTGGTACTCTTTTGTATCCCTTGTTCTGTTTCCAAAAAGGTTATCTGGAATTGGTATTTGACAGTACATTTCCTCAGCAATCATGTGGATCTGGGGTGCTAGCCGATGGTAGACTCGCTGATCTGATTCGTAGAGTTGCTACCTTTGGAATGGTGTTAATGAAGCTTGACTTGCGTCAGGTATGAGTATGACTTAAATGGCATGCGTACTTTGGCTCAGGAATTCATTTCTGGCCTGACACTAGAGTTGAACAGGAATCTGGGAGACATGCTGAAACAATTGATGCAATTACTAAGTACTTGGATTTGGGAACATACAGTGAATGGGACGAAGAAAAGAAACTCGAGTTCTTAACAAGAGAGCTGAAAGGGAAGAGGCCACTAGTTCCTCATAGTATAGAGGTAAGATGCTAAAGCTCAAGATATTTATTGTGGAATGGGAGAACCTCCTTTTGTATTTTACAAAAGGAGAGAAGTTGATAACAGAGTTGACATTAAAAAAATTTGTAGGTAAGATGTTCACATATATATTATGTTAAGCAATCTAGTCAGACATGTCAAACTATTAATAGTTTTCAACTATTATCTTTACATGAAAACATTTTCACGTGAGTAGACACCATATTTCTTTGTTTAACTGAATTTACAACTCTGATAGACACAAGTACTCAATCACGTTTATGTTCATGATCAAAGAAAAAATCAGACAATAAACATTTCGACCCTCCAATGCATCAAATAATATGAACTTTGAATAACTCGTTTTCTTGTCTACATTCCTGACTATTTCTTATTGGAATGTTGCTTTGTTCTTTTAGGTTCCTCATGAAGTCAAAGAAGTCTTGGACACCTTCCGAATTGCTGCTGAGCTAGGGAGTGATTCACTTGGAGCCTATGTGATATCCATGGCCTCAAATGTAAGATTACTTTGCATTATATAAACAAGTTGTTTCATTATAGGTTCCTTCCAATTCTCACATCGCCTTTCTGTCTTCAAAGGACACAGCATTGATTAAGGTGGTTATCATTATCATTATCACTGACAGGGTTGGAGTTTTCTCTTGATTTTCAGGCAAGTGATGTCCTTGCAGTAGAGCTTTTACAGAAGGACGCACGGCTTTCTGTTGCTGGAGACTTGGGAAGAGAATGTCCTGGTGGAACGTAAGTATGAAATCTAAGTCGAGCTTCTATCTTTTCATTTAGCCACCTTGCTATGGTGAAGAAGCTTTAACTCAGGGGCGGAGCTAGAAATTATTTTGGGAGGGGCTAACATGAAAAATATAAGTTAAAAAGAAAGAAAAATTAAAAATTAAAAAAGGGTTAAACTAAAAAATTAAAAACTTAATACATACATTTTATTAGTTTGGGGGGGCCATTGCCCCCCTTGCTCATAACGTGGCTCCGCCACTGCTTTAACTCTATTTTCCAGTTGTATGTTTGTTAATTGAGTAGTAATTAAACTGCAGGACATGCCTAAACATATAAAATATAATCTGTTGAACACTCTACTCGTGCTATTTTTACTGAATGAAAAATATTTTAAGGCTGCAGTGCACAAAGACATTTTGTGATGCTTGATAATGAGTTTATGATAACTTCAATGAATTGTAGTCATAGTGTTTGATTTTTACCGGCATGCATCTTGGTAATCAGGTTGCGGGTGGTCCCTCTATTTGAAACTGTGAAGGACCTGCGAGGAGCTGGTTCAGTTATCCGAAAACTTTTATCAATAGATTGGTACCGTGAACACGTCATTAAGAACCATAATGGGCATCAAGAGGTACCTAAGCTAGATCAATTTCATTTCTTGTTACAGCTATTATGTGATGACAATACAATTTTGTTATGCAGGTTATGGTTGGATATTCAGATTCTGGCAAAGATGCCGGCCGCTTTACTGCTGCTTGGGAACTTTACAAAGCTCAGGAGGATGTTGTAGCTGCTTGCAATGAGTATGGTATTAAGGTTACACTGTTCCATGGCCGTGGAGGGAGTATTGGTCGCGGTGGTGGCCCGACGTATCTGGCTATTCAGTCCCAACCACCTGGCTCCGTGATGGTAGGCTAAGCCTTGTTCCATGGAATCCATTGTACGCATTGTACAAATATTCCATACTTTCCTGCATAGAAAAGATGATACTATAGTAGTGTCATAAATTGTTTGTATTTGAATGTTTTATTACAGGGAACACTAAGGTCTACTGAGCAGGGAGAGATGATAGATGCCAAGTTTGGGCTGCCACAAATAGCCGTGAGACAACTGGAAATATACACAACAGCAGTGCTACTTGCAACTCTTCGGCCGCCTCATCCGCCGCGTGAAGAGAAATGGCGTAAAGTGATAGAAGAGATCTCGAATATCAGTTGCCAGTGTTACCGCAGTGTAGTGTATGAAAATCCTGAATTCCTTTCCTACTTCCACGAAGCCACGCCTGAAGCAGAGCTTGGCTTCCTCAACATAGGCAGCCGGCCGGCAAGAAGGAAGAGCTCGAAAGGAATCGGACACCTTCGCGCCATACCGTGGCTATTTGCGTGGACACAGACCAGATTTGTGCTTCCTGCATGGCTAGGTGTTGGTGCTGGATTAAAAGGTGCATGCGAGAAAGGCCACACTGAAGAGCTAAAAGAAATGTACAAAGAGTGGCCATTCTTCCAAAGCACAATAGACCTTATTGAAATGGTTTTGGGGAAAGCAGACATTCCTATTGCCAAGCATTATGATGAAGTTCTTGTGTCCAAGGAGAGGCAAGAACTCGGCCGCGAACTACGGAGTGAGCTCATGACGGCGGAGAAGTTTGTGCTGGTGATTAGTGGCCATGAGAAACTTCAACAGAATAATAGGAGCTTAAGGAGGCTCATTGAGAATAGACTTCCATTTCTCAATCCGTTGAACATGTTGCAAGTGGAGATACTCAAGAGGCTAAGGCGTGAGGACGACAACCGAAAGATCAGAGATGCTTTGCTAATCACCATTAATGGAATTGCTGCTGGGATGAAGAACACGGGTTGATTTTGATTCTCAAGAATCATGAACTTTAGGTGCTTATAGGGACTTACTAGAATTGTGCTCTATTCAATGAAAAATGCAAAAATGTCACTTTGTTTTTAGAAGCATATGAGCACCCAATGTTTCAGTGTTTCACATGTTCCTTGTCTTTCCAGTTTCCACCTATCCCCATTATGATGTCTATTATGGTTTGTAATGTACTCAGAAAACAAAACAATAAAATAATAATGTGATGTAAATTTAGTTTTCCCATGCTGCTTCATGTATTTCTTTACTCTCTAATAATTTTGGTAGAAAAATATGTTTTTTCTTCAAGTGATTATGAATTCCTGTAATAGCTAAGCCCTCTATAGCCACCTTTTTATCAGCCCTGAAAGTTATAACATTTGCCACTATGATGTGCTTCCTCAAGTGAAGGAGTGCATTAAATCTCAGATAATTATTTATTAAAGTATCGTTTTTGTCTACAACATTTGAAATAAGTCCCAAAGTTGTCCCTAACGTTTCAATCGTCCTATTTAAGTCCCTAACGTTTCAAAACTTGACTCAATGTTGTCCTACTGTTAAAGATCCGTTAACAGAATTAACGGTGGGACGAAATTTAGACGATTTTGAAATGTTATAGACTTAAATAGGACGAAAATGTTGGGGACAAAAATGAATTTATTTAGAATAAAATTAATGTAATTAAATATAATTTACTTAGATGTGATTAAAAAATAATTCAATAACCATGTACCGTAAAAAATTGATATTATTGAAGGATAAAATTAAAATTTATTTATATGTATCATTTTTGTCCCCAACGTGTTCGTCCTATTTAAGTCCCTAACGTTTTAAAATTGTCTCAATTTTGTCCTGCTGTCAATTTCGTTAACAGATTTCTAACGGCAGGACAACATTGAGTCGATTTTAAAACATTAGGGACTTAAATAGGATGATTCAAACGTTAGGAACAACTTTGAGACTTACCCCAAACGATGGGGACAAAAACAATACTTTATTCTTTCATTTTCTATGTTGATTTCTCCCAACACCCCTAAAAGGAAGAAAAATTGAAATGAAAAGGGATAAACAAGAACAAGAATATTGATATTGCTCAAAACTATGTCCTATAAAATTCTGGTCTTCCAACTATGCCAAGAGGATCCTTAAAATTTGCATGCCCTTGTCTAAGACTATAATAAAGAGTAATGATATGAAAGATGGAACAAAACCAAGTTTTTTTTCCGGGTGAGTTGGACAACATCTAATTCTTGATATTAGAACATCATAAATTTAAGGTTTAATTACTCTGCAGGTCTCTATAGTTTTACTAAATTTTTAATTAGGTCTCTATACTTTTTTTCTTTTCATTTAGGTCCCTATACGTGAATTTTTTTTTGCAATCAAGTCCCTGTTAACGTTTAACGTTAAAAAAAAGTTAGTGAGTTGTGAAATGACTTATTTACCCCTTTCTTCTCCCTATAAACAGATCTATGTCTGAATTATTTGAGGTTTCTCTTCTTCTCCTTTTTTATTTTTAATTTTCATCTTCCCCAAATTTATGGATCAAAGTCAAGGAACCTCATTCATTCTCTCTTCGGGAAGCTGTGTTTTCAGGAGCTCCAACCCGAAGGAAAGAAGACACCTGTATTTCTGTGGAGAGGTAGTAACCATCCGCCGTTCCTCAGCCGTTTCTGACCATGGTAGGAGGTATGTTACTTGTGAGAAGATACCAAAATACAATTTTTTTTGAGTGGATTGATGATTTTGAGTGGATTGAGGTTGATGACGGTGCAAAGAATAGGTGGCCAAAGAAAAAAGAAAGGCGGGTTCACTGTTTTTGTGGTGACACTTTGAGTCTTCAAATTTCAGAAGCAACAAAAAATCCTAATAGAAGATTTATTTCTTGCCCTAATAGAAGATGTAAATTTTTTGAGTGGGTTGATGAAGTTGGTGCAAGAAGTAACGTGTCTACTGCTGCTGTTGGAGTTGTTGGAACACAAAATTCTGCTAAGTTGGAGGGTGAAATGTGAAAATTGGATGCACAAGAAAGAAAGATAGAGAGACTAAACATGGAAATGGAGAGATTAATTGTTGAAGGCAGAGAAATAGATGCTTGTGTGGGTAGATTATGTGATGAGTTCAATATTCACCAAGAACAAGTTGGGAGATTGGATGACAGTATGAAAATTCAATGTAAAATGCAATATATGCTATTTATGTTTTTGCTACTCTTAATAATTGAAATGTGGTTTGCAAGATTTTAGAGTTATCTGTGCTATGAAATTCTATGTAACAGGTTCTATGGCTTCAATCCAATTAAAGCTAATTATGTTTAGTTTGAATGAATTTTGCATTTTGATGTATTTTATGTGTGTATAACAATAAAATGATAGTTGGAAAGAAACTTTATCAATGTGAATATTTAAAATTTCACAATTGACAACTTGCAAAAAAAAATGACCCGATAATATGCCACATATATTTTATTAAATAAGTGTTCCTGTACCCCTTACTAACACAAAATATCACAGCATAAGTGGTCATATATGTCACATACCTAATCCAAAATAAAGGTCCAAGAAGTGCAACAATTAAAAGTGGTCCAACCTAATTCCAAAATATCAAAATAGTGGTCCTATCCACATAATAAACAGTCGCCACAGAGACACAATTGAAAACAAAATATACTATATAATAGCAATCCCAATAACCTTAACTATAAATTTAATCATACTTCAGTCATCACTTAGGTCTATATGTAGAGTAGGTGCCCCTTTTTGCTTTTTCACTCTTACCTTTAGTCGCCCACTTCTCCTCACACCAAACACTTTTGTCTTGGGTAAAGATTAAGAAGATGCTTTAGGTGGTTGCTGAGAATTTGCACTTGCCACAACTAGAGGAGGCTGGGAGACTGACCCTTCAAGAGGTAAGGCTTGTTGTAAGGTGGCTGTGGTTGGAGCCTGAGAAGCTGAAGTTGCAGGTATGGAAAGTGGCTGAGTAGAGGCAACAACAACAGGTGTGGTGGATAACTGTTGTGAAGATGCAAGTGTGGTGGGAAGTGGTTGTGAAGATGCAGCTCTACCCCTTCCTCTACTCCTTTTCCTGCCCCATCACTACATTAATTAAAAAAGAAACAGAATCCATGTAAAATAGCATCATCACAGCAACAACAATCAACAATCAAGAATAAACAAAATTCATCATCCAATGTCATATTTTTAAAAATCTACTCCTATGCTTACTTTTCTTTTATATATTATTTTTCAACCATAGTAGATCCATTCAAGCACATAATTAAATTTTTTTATCATAATCAAAATCATCTCAATTCAGCATACATCCAGAACATGAAAAAAAACAAAATAATGATTGTGAAACCATCAACACAATTTATTATTTAAACATAAAAACTGTCATTGTTGTTCCTATCTTGCTTAAAGAAAAGACAAAAAAAAAAGTAAACAAAAAATAAGTTCAAGAATCTTATTATTAGTACCAATCAATTTAAAAGCAACGATACAAGATGAATCATCCAATAAAAAAAAAAAAACAAACAAGAAATAAGAATAGATATATAGATATTAGATACCAATACTCCCTAATTAGAGCTTAGGCAGCATATTAGCATTACTTTTAATGAGTGGGTGTGGGGCTTTCAAAGACCATACCAATGTGAGTAATATATTCAATTGACTTAACATGAGCACATAATTCACTTTAACCAAACAATAATATGAACATGCAATTCACTTAATGCACGCGCGCACACACACTTCACTTCAAATTCAATACTTCATCATGATCATCAGCTATATCCATCTATGAATGATCATGACTTTGGAGAGCATGATATATATGGTTAAATCGGTAATGCTTATACATTCAAAAAAGAACCGTCAAATTATGTATTTTCCAGAATAATTTGCAAATTTAAAAGTAACGCTCCAAATTAATTAACGCTGTTAAGAGAAACAAAACTAAACTATTGCAAACCATTAAATCAAAACAATCCCTATACATAAATATTGATACTGTAAACTCTAAATAAACCATTAAATCAAAACAATCCAGAAATCAATTCAACAAATACATAATCAACTAATGCCATAATTTTAAAGAAATAAAATTAGCATAAATATCAAATTTTAAAACTGAAAAAAGAGAGACTTTTTTGGTTACCTGTTTGCAGACAGTTCGAGTGCATGGAGAAGGAGTAAAGGCACAACGCGGGGATGGGAGGCCAGGCGCTACGAGGCTCGGCACGGTGCAGCGCGGTGACGCCAGGCGAGGAGCTTCACCGCGAGGGACGGCGACGCCTTGGATGGACAAGTGCAGAGGGAAGGAGGCAACGGACAGCACACCACCATGCGTTCGTTACAGTTGATGCCAGACACGGACGCCGCCGACGGACCAATGCAGAAGACGCAGGAGACACAAGAGATGAGAGCAACTTAAGGGTTTTTTCTTTGGGATGAAATGTGAGGGGTGCTTTTGGTATTTGAGAAAAATTCATATTAGTTCCAACTGGCCACTCCAGCTAAATGAGAAGAATATTTTTTTTTACCAAGAATATTCTATTATGTTAAGCATCGTACTGACGGCAGGGACTTAATTGAAAAAAAAATTAAGGTACATGGATCTAATTGAAAAGAAAAAAAGTATAGAGGCCTAATTAAAAATTCGGTAAAATTATAGAAATTCGCAAAATAATTAAACCTAAATTTAAATATACTACACAATACACACTCACATACACAACACTTTTAAAAAAATTTTAGTTACTACTTTGGTTTCAACCAATTTCAAATCCAAATATAATTAATTGTTCACCATGGCAATACCTGGACCACGGAACAAAAGAAAGTTGATTCTGAGTCCTCAAAGTCCTATGTGGCCTCCAAGATTTTGTCCAACTTGGCCCAATATGGGTACACTTCCAGCTCCAATAGCCCCTTACTTTATATGTTAGTGCATTATATTATCTTCACAAACTTGATGGTGATGGCATCCTGTCATCTCAAAAAATATGTTGACAATATATTATCTAAGCCTTTTAGTTCTCAAGCCCATCAAACATTATATTTTGTAATTTCATTTTTGAATTCTAAGTCTTTTATTAGTTAAGTTTAAATTAAATCAATTAATATATATTTGAGAAGAATAAACCTAAGATCTTAAAGTTTGTCAAAATGTGAGGTCAAACTCATTTTGCAATATTTATTTATTTAATTTGTGGGTAATTATTTATAATTTTGACAATCAAATATAACCAACAAATACGATTAAATTAATTGAAAATTAATTGTAAGACCGATTTGATTTAGGATAGAAATTTATTATCGATGAACTGATAAAACAAACTAGTAAACTAATCAAACCTATTCAATTTCTAAAATAATAAAATAGTAAATAAAAATTATTTTATATATAAATATATTTTATTATCTCCACTTTCTAACTAGATGTGAGATAAAATAAAGCTGCTCTTGCATTTTTGAAGGGTGAGAGTTACCATTGTAATTTGTAATCTACAACAGCCTTCTCAGTCAATGATGCATGAAATTTTTTTATTTTAAAGGTAATGAACCTTAGCTCACACGGTATTTCATGCCCTCTTCATTTTAAAGGTCAATTGAGAAAAAAAATTGGTAAATATGTGAAGAGTGTGAATATGTATTATACCTAAAATTATGAATTGTCTAATCTATTTGAGATACCCAAAATTGGAGGTTGTCTAATTCACCTGAACAAAATAATATGGTAATAAAGGGGCACAAGTAATGCACCAAAGAAAAACAAACATATACAGAGAGTACAGAGAGTACAGAGTAGCCTTTCAGGTCACAGTTACTACATTTTATACATTAACTTTTACTTTCTCTTTTAAGTTTTATTTTATTTCTCAGTTGATCTATTGTAGTTGAACAAGACATTAGTGTGTCCCCCCACATAAATGGAATCATATAAAAATTGTTACATCCCCTCTTGCTAGCTGCTAGCTACTTAGCCATATCTCTCTCAACTTTCCAAATTTGCTTGTCTTTCCACAAAAACCAAAGATGCTGCATGTTGTTTAAAGGAGATACCATGATGCCAGAAATTCATGACAGTGAGGTTCAATCAAAAGACAAGATATAATTGAAACGTGCCCCTAAGCAACAAACAAATCAGTATATATAGTGGTGTCCAACCAATGTTTGTTTTATTTTATTTTTCAGTACATGTTCTAGTGCCAATTTAATTAACCATGCCTAATGCCTATATATATATAGCATTGTGCTAAATACTAATGCATTTTTATTATTATCATTTAATTTTTTTTATCTTGGAATTTCCAATTATAATTATATATTTAATTTATTTGTTTGTTTTACTGAGTGAAGTCATTTCATTTTGTGCAACTATTAATTTTTTTTAGGATTCTGACTTCCATTATCCTAGCAAAGAATATAGGGTAATAATGTTTGATATTATAGTTTATTAAATCAGTGCTAAGTGGCCAAACTCAAAAAACAAGGACAAGGTGACACATTTGCTCACATGTAACAGAGCATAATAACCTATCAAAACTTTCAAAGGTCCTTTTCAATTAGAATATAAGAATATATATATTCTGTTCATTAACAGTTTGGAATATATAGTTTTATAGGAAATATTATTTTAATTATAATTCAGGACAATAAAGTCCACAAAATATGTATCATAAATTCATAATACATTATTATTAAGGAAAAAACTCTTCCTTATATATGAGCCTCTGGTGTCAAACTTTGATGGGGTCAGTTTCTTTTAGACAAAATAGTGATGAGCTAATGATATCGATAGATACATCATTATTATTATTATGGAGACTCAATTCATAAGAAAACGTTACAATGATGAGACTGAGATATTTTATTTTAGGTCACTTGGATAGAAGTTTCTGAAGGAAATTTCAAAGAATAAATAATGTACAATATAATGATTACGTATCAATATATATATATATATATATAGCAATTTAATTTGTAACATATACAAGTTGGCACTAGCTGGATAGAAAGGTTATTAAGACACATACATGATATGACTAATAAAAGGGTCCACTTTGGCATGAACACACTTTGATGCAATGCAACTTAAAGATATTGGGTTAGTCTTCAATTCCTTCCTACTCTTAATAATAATGCTTGGAGTAGTGTTTCAAAGTCCAACTTTTATTTTTTGCAAAAGCCTTCGCTTCTTGCCTTCCACTACCGCTTTGAAGTGCCAGCTGAACAACATACTGAGTTTAAAAGAAGTAGTAATGCTAACCAACTCGGATTGGTTTAGTATTTAGCTTTTTAATTGGTTTAAGTAAGTATTAAAAATTTAAATTTTATTTTATGTATATAGTAATTTATTGAATAATAACAATTTTTTAAATAAAGCTCAAATTTACGCGAATTAATTAATATGTTAGGTTAAAAAATATCGTAGGAGAAAAAAATAGTATTGTTATTCCTACTTTATTTTAGAATCTATCTGAAGTATCAATTTTAAAATTCAATTTAAAGATAAAGAAAATAGAATAATAATTAATGAATACTTCACAATTTATTGAATAATTACAAACTAGGTATTTAGAAATGATATACTAAATTTTTTTCATATAGTATCCCTTAACTTTTTTTTATAGGTATTTTTTAATAATCTGACAAGCTAAAAACTAACCCATTATAAAGTTGAATTTTTATTTAAGAATTTATTATTAATCAATAAATTATTACCTGAAGCGAAATTTAAACCTTTCATTTTTAATTATACATTAAGAAACTAATGTGTATTGTCTAAAACTGAGACATTCAAGTCTAACACGAATGAGATCGAATAAGTCTAAGTATGGAGGAGACGTGATGGCATCTCTTCACTAAGGACTCTTATGTTTTTTCTTATTAGATAGGATTAAGAAAATTAGTTCATTGTGAATTATGATCCACAAGCACTAATACGAATATGAGACAAAACAAAATACTAGACATCCAGACATACAGACATAAATTTTAATAATATTTTAATATTTTATTGATATTATAATATAAATTAATTTTTTAATTATTTTTATTGTTTTTATAATTATATAAATATTTAAAATATTTTTAATAAATAATAATGTATATTATTTTTAAATTTATTTCAAGAATATATATTAAAAATAAAATTAAACACACTAATATGTATGTAATAGTTTTTTTTTTGTGACTAAATAGAAAAGATAGAAAAAAAAAACAAAACCAAATTAATTGGCTAGATTCATGTCTAAATTTATTAGATGTTGAAATTCACTTTATGGTTGACTTCAATTCGAGTGAATGTCCGCGTCAGAAGCAGCTACTTTAGCCATACAATCCACAACACTATTTGCATTTCTCTGAATTAAAAGAATAGAAACTCTCTAATTCTAATTTATAGTATTTAAGTATATTTAAACGTGTCTGGAGAATAATTTATTTTTATAAAGTTTATTAGGTCATTAATTACATTTATTTTTTTATAATTATTTACGCAATCAAAATAAAAAATAATTATTTTACTAACGTATGGTTACATGATTAATTAGATATATGTGTAAAATTATTAATAATACATCAACGTTAAATTCTAGTGATGTTTTTATTATTTTTTTTAGAATAAAAAAAAGTGTTATGACGCATAAGCTGAGGGAGAAATTTGAAATTTAATGTGAATTTCTTTGATAAGAAACAACTTCTTGAAAGAATAGACTTTTAATTAAACATCATTTTTTTCATAAACTTTAATTTAAAACTCTATCTCACATGTTATCTATCTAGCTAGCTAGTAGTTCTAATTCTGGTATTTCTTGAGCACTCATTTATTTGAGGATTTGAATCCTTTAAGGTACATGCTCCATCGCTGTGTAAAAAGAACTCTATTAGCAATCCAAATTCTTACTCAAAAGGCTAGCTAGAAATTAACTTAAAGAACTAAACCAAAATCCTCTTTAAAATGGGAACGTTTTTTAATGAATATGCCAATACACTACAATAAAAAAACATTTTTAGTAGCATATTATTTTTAACGCTAATAATATAATAGTTATTATATAATTATCATTATTACTATGTTATAATAATAATAATAATATATTTTTTGTGACTATTAAAAAAATTGTATTGACAGTTATATAAGTATTACTAAAATTTTTTAGTAATAAAATTTAAGACATCTAATTTTTGAATACCAATAAATATATTAAATATTATTTTTATTATTATTAAAAATAAAATAAATAACCGTTAAAAAAAAATTCTGATAGTGAGGTGGTGGTTTTCTAATAGAACAAGAAATTAAAAGGAGCTGAGGGGGGAAAAGAACAAACAAAAAGAAGTGGGTTTAGAATGAATACTTGTCCCCTAATAGCATAATAAAACTGGTGCAAATTAAATGGCTGAACATAAATGTATCTAAGTCATGATGACCAAACCCACTTACAAGTGTTCAATTTGCATACCCTTCAGAGCACAACACACTATGAACGAAGCTAATAATATAAGGCCATTCACTACTTACAATTATTCTAACCTTTGATGAAGTTTTTTTTTTTTTTTTTCTTTTGGTATTCACTTTTGACGAAGCTTTTAATTTGGACCTTCCGGCTTTCCCTGTTAACTAACAATTAAAAATATAATTATTTATATATATATTTTTTATTTTTTTCTATTATCAATTTATCTTTTTAAAAATAAAAAATAATATAATAACATAATATCAAAGTATTATGATCTAAAAATTTAAAATTTAATCTTTATTGATTCTAAAAGAAAGAAAATATAATATCATAACATTATTACTATTTACAAATAATTTTATGACACTAAATTAGTTATGGACTAATTATTTCATGACATGTTATAATAAATGAATATGCCACAATTTACAACTTATCAATATATAATAGCTAGTATAAATATAAGATGATGAATAGAACTATAGAAGGGTCTAATGCATAGTCATAGGTGATGAGAAAGATGTCCCATACATATAATTACTTTATTGAAAGTACCACGGCGATGCATGCTAGCTAAGTCACTGAAAAAGAAAACAATATAGAGTGTATCTGGACACAATGTATGAACTCTCAAGATATCCAACAACTTTAATGGGACAAACATTTTCTCTTAGTGGCATTGCTTCAGACTTTGTCATGAAAAATCATATATGGAGAGAAAAGGTTCAGAGACAAGGTCATAAATCATTATATCTTAAGTTCAGTACCTTTGTCCTATATATGTCTCTTCTCATCTTCACCTAATAATAGTGATTTTTCACTGTTTCAACAACTAGAACATACCCAAAGAAAATACTATGTGCCCAAAGAAAAAAGGCTAGTACAGTAGGATAAATATATAGTTTTCTTTGTTGAATTACATTTTTATAGATTATATAGGGTGCTAGAGATTGAGCCCTGGTGTGAGGTGTGAAGTGTGAACTAGTAATTTTCTTTTCTCACAGTATTCTTGAGTTTGACAGATTAAGGAATAATTTATCGCAAATCTGAATTTCGACGTTGATGGCCAATAAATTATTACATGCACAAGGTGAGATTAAAACCTTCAATATTTATTTAAGCAGACGAGTGAGTTGACTACTTGACTAATTCAAATGGACTAATTAGTATTATTAGGATGATTAGAGTAAAGATCCAATCCGGTCCTTGTCCATTTTTACGAAAGACAACACGATCTTTGTCACACAAAAAAAACGGACACTTCGGTTCTCAATCTTTTTATTTTGGGATAATTTGATCTATTTGTTAAAAAAATTGTTAAATAATAACAAAAATTAATTTTGTGGGGGTTTATTATTTGTATTTTGTGGGGAGTTTTAAACTCCCACAAAATTCTTTTTAATAATATAACTAATTACTACCATTACCTTCTTCATCCTCATTATTATCACTCCTACCTCTATTATTTTTATTGTGTAACCATACTTTATCATCATCATTATCTCCTATACCGCCATCATCACCAATACCAATATTATCAACATTAAAGTTCTCTTCTTTCATTTCTTATTCGATATTATTTTTTTTCTTTAAAAAGTATTGTACTACAATTACTTTTTTTTGCAACATCATTTTTATCAATGATTTTTTTTCACTTAACTATCATTGGTGAAGAAATTGTTTAAAAACAAATTTATTAATAGTTTATGGAAGTTTAAAACTTCCACACAAAAAAAACCCACAAAATTAATTTCTATTATTATTTAACAATTTTTTTAATAGAAGAACCGTATTATCCCAAAATAAAAAATTGAAGATCAAAGTGTCTCTTTTATTTAAAAAGGAATCATTTTGTCCTTCGTGAAAATAGACAAAAACCAAATTAAATGTTTACTCGGATGATTAAGTAGCTTTTGTTAGTCCATTTAGGCCTAAATCCGGTTTTGTTAGTCCATTTAGGCCTAAATCCGTTTAGGCTCCCAAAATGGATGGGTTGGTTTGTTTAACTTGTGGGTTACTCTCTCCCATCCGTGTTAAAGTATTTTTTCATTTTTAATTTAAAAAAATGTTTCAAAATCATTGTCTATTTTTTATGTTAAAATGTTGTTGTATTATATTTCTTTTTTTAAATATTTAGATGTCGTTAAATATTATAAAATAATTTATTAAAATTAATCTATTATTCTTTTCAATTTGTATGCGTGTTTTTTTTTTATTTTTGAAAATGAAAGTAGTATTTATTTACATATAAGTATATCGCTAATGTTAACTATTGCTATATAATAGTGTGTTTGATGACCTAAGATGGATTCATAAGTGGGGGAAAAAAAGTCAAAGAGGACTCGGCATTAATCGATTTAATTGGGTTTTGGTCCACACACTTGTCTAAATATGTCACTGATTGCATGACTCTATCCTTCATAATTCTTTATTGCTAATTATGACGTTCTTTTGTGCTTTATCTCATTCACTTCGAAAAAACATCCTCATTAGCTAACCCCTGAAATATGTTCCTGATTAATTAAAAGTTGTCAAAAACAATCAAAGAGCCAACTAGTAATAATTAAGCTTGTAACCTATACACTATAGTCAACAAGCCAAGCATGCCTTTTATCATTTAGGGCATGGATTATTTAATCAAACACATGACATTGTATATGTGTGCACTATGTTATTATTAATGAGTTTAATTTTAATGGACTACTAATATAAAATATTTTATATAATTATTATTTAATTATATTCACGTAAATTATATAAAAATTAGTCATTTTTATTAATATGACGTTATATAATTAAATATATATATTAAATTATTTTATACTAAAAATATATTAAAATTAAATTCTATTAATAATAGGGTGTTATTGGGATTTGATTGACTGTATATTTGATTACAATAGCATTGTAGAATAATTTCAAAATATGATCATTACTACTTTATGTCCAATGAAGTTAGCATTATAATAACCTGAAATCTTGGTGGGTTATGGCCGGCCTAACAATTTTACCATTATAAAAATAATGAAACTCATGAAAAATAGGTCAACCAACAATTAAGCTAGCTAGTGTAGTGTAATTGATGATTAAATAAGTGTATAGTTGAAAACAAGTGTTATACTATTTGTATATTCGTACAACAGCATGCGGGGATAAGAAGCTGGATGGTCCATATATATCAATTATATAAATTATTATCATCCAAGTCTATTATAGTTTGAACTTTGTAGTCGACAAAATTCTTAACTTCTTCCACATGTCACATTCACCAAACAATAAAGAAGCTAAAGGTAAGTTAGTGACAATGGAAATTAAATTTATATTCACAAGCTTGTGCTGTGTGTGCAGTATACAATTACTAAGTTCATGCAATAATTTGACATGCAAAAAGTATATAATCAACTGTAGTGTATTCTATTGAAAAAAGAAAAAATGGTTTACTCTTAAGAGCCAAAGATTGCTATTTGTGAATTAATGTCATAATATCCAGCCATGTAACATAATATTTTAAGAGAAACTGTTGGGACTTGAAAGCAGCAATTTTTAGTTTTTTTTATTATTATTATTTGATTAATATAAATATTAAATTATTTTTAATAAATAAATTATATTAATTTATATGTATAAAATTTTAATAAATACAAATATAAATTATATATTTTTTATGTATAAAATATTTGTAAATATAAATGTAAATTATTGATAATTAAATATTAATAAAAAATAATAATATTTATTGGTCATATAATATTATATAATCGATTATTATAATTAGTTGATTAATTAGCACTTGTTCGGTTTTTATTCCATTACGTACTGTACTACTACTGTTAGGCACCTAAGATATGAATTCCTTTAATTTATTGTCATCTGTCACAAACCTTCTGAACTATACAAATGATATAATTCAGGATCACAAATTAAAATCAACAAATATTATCCATTCTAATTTAAAAAAAAAAGAAAGAAGAAATTAAAGGAATAATGAGTACTGAAATTCCCACATTCACTTAAGAGGAACGGACCATGGTTCTCCAAGTGGAATAGGTTTCCACCTTCAACGTATAGATACGAATTTATATTCAAACTATTACTGAAATGACAAATCAGTGAAATCACAGTTTGATCCCATTTCTTCTTTGCTGGATTGCTAGCTACTTAATTCAAATTAGAGAAGATGAACCTTACGTGTCACACTTTAGTTTTATGTCCATAATATTCTTCAGATATTGTACAAGTAACAAACATCTACTCTTAATACACTTGATAACTATTTGCTTTGCTTAAAATTATTTTATAGTAATGTCTTTAATTTGACTAGCATCTATATATAGCTTTTGTGGATTCCATTGTTTGGAGATTTTTTTTCTTAATTTTGCATTTTAAATATGTATAATATATGTAATTCCATTTCATCACATACATGAGAAATTTTCTAAATTAGGCAATAGAGTGCAAGTACTAATAATTTGTACAATGCAATGAATATAACTCAAATATGCGGAGAATTATATATACGCAATATAAAGTTTGAGAATTTAATTGTATTGAAATTGCTTTTCCAGCAAGAAGAATAATTATTCAATGATCTCATATTTCTATCGTCTATTTGGTCAGTCAGATAGAGAGAAAAAAAATAAACGAAGGAGAGAGTGGGAATAAGTGTTTGAGGACAAAACACGGGAGGATGACGATCATGTCACGAAAGAGAAAAGGGGAGCGTGAAGATGGGCGTGTATTCGGTGTCAAAAAATTCTTTTTCAGAGAATTTTTTAAAGATTTTAAATGTCTCTTTTGGAGATAAAGTTATTGGTGTAGAAAATTTCAAGGTCTTTGCACTTGTAGAATCTCTTTCTGGAGATAGTATAGTGACGATGGTAGGTAAGTAGGGTAATTCTCAACCTTTGTGTGTTAGCTTCACAAAAGATGCGAAACTCTACTTAGCAGAACCTTATAGAGATGTCTTAGTAATCAAAGTCTTAGATAAGAATTACAGTTACACAACTCTTTCACATAAGTTTTGAATGACTTGTCACATCAAAGATGTCTTCGATTGTCTAGACATTGAGTTTGGGTATTTCCTAGCGAAATTTGATGGCGTTGAGGATTGGGATGAAGTCATGTTTGGTGGTCCGTGATTGATAGAAGGGCATTATGTTGTTGTAAAACCATAGTTGTAGATTTTTGGCCATGTGAAGAATCCTTTGAATCAACGCTTGTATGGATTTAGGTTTCGGAGATTCCAATCTGGTGCTACCAAGAGCAGGTTATGATGTGCATTGCTTTTGCAATAGGTGTCCAATCAAAGTGGACATGGTCACTAAATTAGCAGAGAGAGGAAGATATTCCCAGCCTGTGTTCAAATAAATCTGGCATTACCAGTAATCTAGAATATTATTATGGAAGAGGTAACTTATGCAGTGGAGTAAGAAAGTCTAAATCGGATATGTGCTTCTTGTGCACGTTATGATCATGATAAGGCACAATGCTTGGGTAGAAACAAATCGGAAGAAAAGGGTGTTGATCCTGGCACCGCCAAAAATTAGGTTAGTGGAAAGTCAACGCCAATTATTAATAAAAAATTCGAAGATCAAATACAACGAAATATGTTGTAACAGGTGTGCTTATTGGCGAGGATCACAGATCTAATATGAATGAAGATTTATTGGCTAATAACTTGCATGAGGTTAATGTAACACCCTAAGTTATGCAAGGGAGGAGGAGGTACGCGTGAAGGGGAAAATGAGTAGCACTAAAACATTTGAATATGAAATAATATCTTAACCATGAGTACGGTTCAAAATGAAACACTTAGAGGAAATTATAACCAGAAAAGAAACTAATTACGTCCTAAACTAATCTCGTCGAAGAAGCTCCCATACTTGTATCCTATCCTATCCTTGATCAGGACCCTTCAGTTATTCACGAATCGAGGTACCAGAGATCTCCCTCCAACACCTTTCGCGCAGTGAAGATCCGGTTCCGTTGGGTGGGGTGAACCAAAACTCGACGAGGTGCCGAAGTGGGGGAAGAGGGCACATATTCCACCTTTGGACTTCCGCAAGGGTCCAACTCCTCCTCTGGATCCTCCTCCATGGTGTCTTCCTTCTGGCTAGGGTTGTCGGATTTTCTCTTCCTCGGTTTCGGAGTCGGACTCAAGGTGTACCACCTTAAATGACCGCTTCTTAGATGCTGAAGCGTTCCTATCTAGGAAGGTTACGACGGGCAGCTGGGGTTCTTCTTTCACGAACTCTTGACCTAAGTAGATAGTTTGGAGCACGGTAGTAGTGGTCGCAACTACCCACGCGTGCTTTTAGGGGTCATACTTAGAAGTTACCTTCGGGGGCACTGCGTCGTCTCTATCCGATGTGCCATGTTCCTCTGGAAACAGTATGGGAAAAGAAAGGGAATGAGAACCTAACGTCTCAGTAGGAGTGCTATGCAACACCTCCATATCCATCTCCAGTCCTCGTGCGGGATTTTTAAAAAGAGACGTATAATACGGCATGTAATATGCATCTTTCTTGTAGAACATGTGTGCAAAAAGGAAAAGCATATAGGGAAAATCTAAGGATAACATCCTAAGTAACATCAACATAATCATATATAACTCTTAAAAAAAACTAAAAATCAAACTTTCATTCATGCTTTCTTCTTTCTTAACTTATAACTTTTATGGAAGGTATTGAGCTCAAACCGGTATAAAACGAGAGTCACCTTCCCTTACCGAAGGTTCTTATCTCGAATGTCTTGGCGATCACCTTCCCTTACCAAATGATCATCTCGATCGATCACCCTCCCTTATCGAGGGATCATCTCGATATCTTGTCTTTGGAGGTCACCTTCCCTTACCAAAGGGTTATTCCCTCAGTTCAATTTACAATCAAGGTTATTTAGACATACACAAGAAAAGAATTATATCAACAAAGATATCTTATTATATAAAATTGATGGGAGTCCCCTTCCCTTACCGAAGGTTCCCAAAAGTTTGCCGATCACCTTCCCTTACCGAATGATCATCTCGATTATCTTGTCTTTGGGGGTCACCTTCCCTTACTGAAGGATCATTCCCTCAGTTCTTAACAAGTAGGATTATTTAGGCATATACAAGAATGGATCATGCAATAGGAGAGGCATATATCATGATAAAATAAGCATGTTTGAATAAGATTTTATACGAAAGTAGATACTCTCGTCCCTAGAGGGGTATTAATAATATAAAATAAATTTACATTATAAAAATAGGATATTTTAAATAGTTGAATAAAATAGTTATAAGAGAGCATTTACTTTTTAACTCAAGGAAATATTAATATTAATCTAATGGTATAAAAGTCAATATAATTTTATGTAATAAATTGGGGGATATTAATTAGCTGAATAAAACAATTATAAGGAAACATGTACTCTTCACCCTAAGAAGATATTAATGATATAATGTATAAAATATAATCTAAGTGCATATTGTAAGAAAGTGGGTATTTGACTTGAATTAGATATTATAAGAAACATGTACCCTTGATCTTTAAAATAAAGGAGCAATAATAACATAATGATATAAGGGGTCATTTAGTTGCATATAATAAAATAGGGTTCCTTGAACAAGACACAAAAAGGAGCATGTACTCTCAACATTAAAGGAATAATAATAATGTAACGGTATAAAAGGTCATGTAAGGACACATAGTAAAATTAGGGAATGTTAAATAATTTAATAAAACGTTTTAAATGGGCATATACTCTCGACATGAAAGGAATAGTAATTAAAAGGTCATGTAAATGCACATAGAAAAGATATGGGATACATATTAATGGATTCAAGAGAGTATAATTGACATAATAGATAACCATGCTCAAGGTAGATGAGAGATAAGCAAAGAATAATTCATGTCATAAAATACATGAAAGATGATAGCCATGCATGGATGGAAGAAAATAAAACAGAGCATACTACATGTCAATATAAGTAAGAAAGGCATAATTCCCTACACTTTTTCTTAACGCTTCTTCGAGCTTGTCTCTTGTATTTGCCCACAGAATATTATTTCTTTGTAGAGAGAGAAGGGAGATGATTAGTATTTGAGAGGAGTGATTTTCTACCTATGGGTTCTCCCCTATTTATATACATCTGGGGATAGGGTGGTTGGGATATTTTAAATTTGAAACGGAGGGTGATTACTAGGTTCCTATCCATAAATTCAAAATTCTAAGCTTATTTTCTAACTGATTTTCAAATTCGAATTTGATTTTGTTTATTGGCGAAGATCACAAATCTAATATGAATGAAGATTTATTGGTTAATAACTTGCATGAGGTTAATGTTAAAAAGGCATGCAGGAATGAAGAAGTGAACTAGGAGCAAGTATTAAGGAAGGAAAAATATAAGTTGGGCCAAAAATAAATTTTTAAAGCCCAAGAAAAGGATACTCAAGCAAAGGTTTAGTTAGGAAAGTAAGGCCCACGTTGCATACTCTTCATGCTGATGGGTCCGCTTTTTCACAAGCCAGTGTCAGATTTCAAACCGTGTCGCGAGTGAAGAATGGAAATGTGTCTGCGATGCCGTCCTTTCATTAGACCCCAGCATAGCCCCGCGACTCCTCCCTCCGAAAACGGCCAAGACCATCATTCTTATAGAGCTCGCCGAAGGAGAATAATGGAAGCACGATGGGGGGACGCTTCCAAGAAGGTTGCTTTAGCGGCAGTACCGTCGAGGATGGAAGTCTCGCCATCGAATGATGCAATGAGGGAAGATAGGAATAAGGGGACCGCCTATGAGAGATCGACAAAAACAACATGCGAGGGAGGCTGTCCCATGATTCAAGCCTCATCTTGAGGTTGGTAAACCATTTTTACATTCACTGTTGTTCTATTATTCTATCTTTATATTATGGATAGTTTAAATATAATAGTTTGAAACATTAGGGTGCATCTAATAAGTTAGCCTGGGTGAATTGTAAAAAGTTTGTTAAAAAATTTAAACCTATCTTTTTTTATTGTGGTTAATACTTATTGCCATTTTCAACACTTAAAACTGTTTTAGAAAAGACTTGGTTATCATTATATTAGTACAGTGGAGCAATAGGACCTAAGGGGTATATGGTTCCTTTGTACAATGCCGGATACTTGCTACAAATAGGTATATGCTTTTGATCAGTGTGTTATGGTGGAGGTTCAGTTAGATAATATGATTTGGAGGTGTAGTGGTTTTTATGATAGTCCTCATTTTAATACCAGAGTTCTTCTATGGGATTATCTTGTGTCCCATTCCTCGTCTTTTCTGTGGTTTCATAAATCTAGAGAGTAGTGGGTGAAATTCAGAAATAGAAATACCAATTTCTTTCATGTTTAAACTCTGGTGTTGAAGTAGCATAACAAAATTCATGGTCTCTTTCTCTAGGATGGGGTGTGAAAAACAGATTCTGATGTCCTTTGCAAGGAAGTAGGGGTGTCCATGGATTGGATTGTATCTGCAGATCCACGGTAAATATCCGCATCTGATCTGGAAATTTCGAATATGATTCGATTCGCACCCTTTGTGGACCGGATCGCGGATATCTGCTCTACATCCGCGTATCCGATCCGCGGATTCGCAGATCCGCACAATAATAATTAAAAAATAAATAAATATATATATATGTTTGGCATTATATTTACTTGTTTGTATGTTTTAGTTAGTAATTATTATTCATATATTGTATTATTTTATTTTTGTTATTTAGAAAGAGTTTGATTAAAAATATTTTAGGAATAAATAAGTTTAAAAGTATGAAAAAAATATTTTTATTGAATTTTTTTACATAGAAATATGATTAAAAAGAGAAGATTTAATCATGCGGATATATTCAATATCTGATATCCGATATCCGATCCGCACATTTGCAGATCGGATCGGATCCAGCACTAAAGTGTGGATATCATATCCGATCCGATCCGATGGAAATTGTGCGGATCGGATCAAATTTTTGACCATATCTGATCCGATCCGATCCGCGGACACCCCTACCAGGAAGTTGAGTCATTTTTTAAAAGCTTATTCGGCTAATTGGTGGATGTAGATTTGAGATGTTTTGGTGAAGTGTCGCTTCCTTCCCTGAATGAGGACACTTATTATAACCTTACAACGCCAGTTACATTGGAGGAAGTTAAGTTGACTATTTTCATTATGCATTCTTTTAAGGCATCGGGTCCTTATGAGTTTCATGCTTTCTTTTTCAAGAAATATTGGGAGATTATTGGTTTAGATGTTTGAACTAGAGTTAGTAAAGCGTTATCTGGTATGAATGTTGATCCGAGAATGATGAAAACTCTTCTAATTCTTATTCCGAAGGTAGAAGCTCCGATTTCTATGAAAGATTTCAGACATATCAATCTCTGTAATGTGGTTTACAAAGTTATAACAAAGGTCATGGTCAATAGACTTCGTCCTCATCTCACAAACATTGTTGGGCCCCTTCAACTGACAACATCATTATTGTGCAAGAGGTTCTCCACTTTATGAAGAAGACGAAGTCCAAGAAAGGTACCCTGACCTTTAAGATTGATCTGGAGAAAGCCTATGACAGACTTGATTGGAGGTTTCTAAAATATACCCTTGTGAGTTTTGATTTTTCTCCTGTACAATCAATCTAATTATGCGTTGTGTCACTGCCTCTTCGTTGTCTATCCTATGGAATGGGGATAGATTAAATAGCTTCACTCTTATATGGGGACTCAAGCAAGGAGACTCGATGTCACCATATCTGTTTATGTTGTGTAAGGAGAGATTGTCCTATTTTATTAATCATCAAGTTGATACGGACTTGTAGAAGCTGGTTGCTGTTTCTAGAGGGGGGTTTAAGAATTTCTCATTTGATGTTTGTCGATTATTTGCTTCTTTTCTGTAAAGCTGAAAAGAAGCAAGTTTAAAATGTAATGGTTGCTTTGGATAAATTATGTAGAGCCTCTGGAATGAAAGTTAATATGAAAAAATCTAAAATGATGTGCTCCAAGAATGTTTCAATGACAAAGAAAGAGATTTTTATTGGAGTGCCATCTATTAGATTCATTCAGAACTTGAACAAGTATTTAGGGGTTTCCGTTGTCACTCTCGGGTGGTGATGTAAGCAGCGTTCACTGATGTTCTAGACAAGATTCGGGGGAGACTGGCTAGCTAGAAAGGAAGATTGGTTAACAAGGCGGAAAGACTATGTTTGATCAATTCAGTAGTGATTGCTATTTCTTCTTACCACACGCAAGTATCTTTCTTCCATAAAGGGATATCTAATAAGATAGAATCTATGATGCGAAGCTTTCTTTGGAAAGATCAAGCTAAAGGTAGAGGTATGAATTTGGTTAGTTGAAAGATATTTGTCACCCCTAAAAAGTTTAAAGGTTTGGGAATTTGAGATTCATTTTGTGCTAATGTTGCTCTTCTTAGGAAGTTAGCTAGTTTGGTAATTTTTTCATCATCCAAACAAATTATGAGTTCAATTATTCGCAGAAAAATATCGTTCTTTTCTCGGAGATTGTTTTAGTCAATCTCAAGACACGGGCTCTTATGTTTAAAAGAGTATATGTAAAACTTGGGATCTCTTGAAAGATGACTTTGTTTGGTGTATTGGAGATCTAAACCAGAATTTTTGGTTTTCTAATTGGAGAAGAGAGGGGTAGCTTTGTCATGAGATGGATTATATTCATATTTCTGATTTGGATATCCGAATCTTGGATCTTTGGTCATTTGGATAGTGGCACCTTCAAAATATATATTCTTCTCTAAACCAGTTTTTGCAAGGCAACATTCTTTCCTATAATTCGAATGTGCAAGCAGGTTCAGTGGTAGGATAGTTTTGATCTGGTGCAACGTCAAAGGTTTATGATTCTTGTAGTGGTTACTTATGGCTCAGTAAGAAGAAATTTGGTTGGGAGGACCAGGGGAATTGGCTTTGACTTTGGCGTCAGCTTGTTCCGAAAAAACATAAATTCTTGGCCTAACTTTGTTTTAGGGAGGCTCTGTCCACTGCTGATTTTCATTTCAGGAGGAGCATCTCATCGATGGACAGCTGTCCACAATATTTTCTGGCCAGGAATTGGTTGTTCATTGTATTCGGGATTGTTCGAAAGTTCAGCTAGTTTGGCAAGCTTTGGAGATTTCTTCTCAACCTCTGCATTTGATGAATTGGTTCTTGCTTCATAGCAAAAAGCGCCCTTTTAGATCATTTTCTGGTATATGGTGAATTTGGCATTCCAGGAATAATGAGATCTTTCATCCATATGAGTCTTGGCTCTTGAATAAGGTGACTAATATAGCTTTGTCTTTGGAAAAGGAGCTTCGAATTTTGAGTTGCAATGAGTTTCTATTCCCTCTATCATTAGTGGCTCTTGAATTTTTTCTCGATGGGTACTTCTAAGATTAATTGTGATGCAAGTTATCCTGATACTGATGATTGTGTTGGTTTGCCCCTGTGTTAGCAAAGATTGGAATAGAAGTTGACAACGAGATTGTTTGAGAACGATTGAGAGTTGTAATATTTTGCAAGGATAATTATTTGCTATTTAGAAAGGATATCTTTTAGTCTAGGACTTGCGACAAAGAGATGTTATTTGTGAAACGGATTGTATAGATGCATTTACTCTTGTCAATCATTTTCAGAATAATTCTAATTTTGTTGATTTTTTAGTGCTGAAAATCTGAGACATCATATATTGAAAATAGCGTATTGATCTTTAGTTGATCTTAAGAAATACAAAGTAGCGGATATCATGATAAAAACGGCAATGAAGATTCATACTCATCAAATAGAGCTTCCATTACCTTAAAAAGAATTTAAAAATAGTATTAAGTGAGACTATTCTACTTCTTAAATAATTCTTTATTCTTTATTTTTTCTTTTTTATTTGTTCTTTTTTACTTTCCAATCACCAAAAAAAAGTTGGTCATTCAGATTCTTTTCATTCGTTTTCCAAATTCTTTGGTATAATAATCCAACTCAATAAGATACTTAACCCAGAGAAATGACACTTCCTAGCAAATTAAACGGCTAAAAAAGGCCACAATAGTGGATCTTATTTGGCGAAATTAATCATGAATAATACAACACAAAATAGGAAGGAGATAATGAAATCAGGTATGACAACAGCCGCATAATTGCTTAAGGTCTAAGATATTTTGATAATTTAGCTAACATTAACAATTACAATTTCGTGTATTGAAATTTTTTTGGAAAAAAAACCTTTAAATTAATCTCTAAAAATTTCTAAATCGAATGTTTTAGCCTTAATAAATTTTTATATATTCTCTATAAATCCTTTAAATAATTAAAAAAATAATTTTTCTAATCCAATATTATTTACGTTTATGTCATGTTTCTATCTAGTATAAATCACAGTGGAGTATTGTAATTTAAAAATATATACATAAAGGTGATTTCTAATTAATCTTTCCATAAATAAGGGTTAGGTATGAGTTGTCTAATTATAATTGGAGAAATTTAAATGTGTTATCATGGTTAATTCTAACCATTTCTCTAACTTCAATTTTAAAAGCTAAATCACTAAACCATGATAAAATTTATTTTACAAATTACAACAGTTTTCAAAGAAATCTTATTTTGTAATTTTTTCAAATTTTCTAGAGCATCCAATTTTTTTTAATATGTTCCAGCCACAAAAAATTTAGAAAAAGTTGTTACGATCGCTGCTAATCTATAAGGGTACCTATATACTTGTGTATACATATATTAATTAATTATTAATTAGTTTAAATAAGAAATTAATTTTAGTTTTTAAAATTTAATTTGTAATATATTTTTTAGATATCATAAAATAAGATATTTAGTAAATATATATTGTGAATTTTTTTTACGGTATTTACTTAAATTTTTAATATAATTCATCCACAAATCGACTTTATGACGCTTGAATTGGTCCACGGGAAAAAACACCAAGTTGACAATGAAGCGAAAGATTTTAAAAATGACATAATTGTTTGAAAATAAAGAATAAAAAAAATCGAAGAGAGAGAGTGTAATTATTATTTAGGATATACTGATAAATTATTAAATAAACTATGGTACTTTTTAAAATTTGAAAACTGAATTAAAAAAATAAAAATAAAAATCAACAGATAGAATATATAAATAAGGAAAAGTATAAGTAACCTTCAGCCAAAAATTAAATAAAACTATATTAATTTATATCAATAATTAATTAATTTTAAATTTTTTAAATTCAAAATTTAAAATATTTTAAATTGATTAAGTAAACCTAATTAAAACTTATAAAAACCTTCCTCTTTTTTCTCACATTAATCTATCTACTTCTAACAATCACAAATTCGAAAAATATATAAAAGAACATCCATTTAATATGAAAAAGAAACATTCTAATACTTAGTAGAAGAAACATCTATATATATTAACTCGTAAAAATTTTGAATTCATCCAAAGGTATTTGGCTGGGTTTTGGCTGATATGTTTTTGGTTCCCTAGCTTTACTCTATAAATAAATACGAGTACCTTCACTAAAAAAATATGTATCGGAAAAATGTCGGAAAAAAATTGCAACTAAATTGTTTCAAAAGTAAATGCACAAAAAATTTACAATAAAAAAAAATGGTTTTTATTTGTGTGGCTGGAACATATTTAAAAAATTAGGTATTCTGAGAAATTTAAAAGAAAATTACAAAATGAGATATTTTTTAAAACCGTTCTAATTTACAAAATAAATGTTAGTATGGTTTAGTGATTTAGTTTTTAAAATTTAAATTAAAAAGATAGTTAGTATTAACTATGATGATAATACATTTGAATTTCTTTAATCATAATTCAACAAGTTATAGAGGATATCTAATATAGTAATATTCTATTTATGAGAGAGTTAATCGTATTGGTTATATTATCTTATAGTATGGGAAATTGTTTATTTTTTTATTTTGGTAAAAAAAACCCCATATAATTGGGGAAGCTGCACTAGCTAACTAGCAAGAACACTGCAAACACAAAACAAAACAAAAAAACGTACTGAACATGATGGTACCAGTGGATGCTTCACTTTAGTATAGCAACAATTAATAATATAAGTCACCAAAGTTTAATTTCTAGCTTTTAGATTTGCAACATATAATGAGGCTTCCAGTGAAACCGGGATTTGAATGCAAAAATAAAGACGGTGGTGGACAATTTTGCTGCTTTCTTTTTCTTTTTGGCCGTATCATTTTCTGAATTTTTTTTCTTGATTATATTGACATTATTAATTGATTAAATTATGCAATAACAAAAAATATAGTATGCCAACATATTTAAAAAAAATAGTAAGCTTAGTATATATATATATATATATAAACTTCTCTTTCTGTGTGTGTTTTTTCTCTTTAATTTTGTGTTAAGAGTCCTGTATGTCTTGGTTTTCTGCTTGGAGATATTTGTTGTACATAATAATTAATTAATTATATTATATATACATTAAAAATCAGATATAAAATTAATTATTTGTATAAAATATATGATGAAATATAAAATTTATATTAAAAATTAATTAAATAATAAATATATTTATATGCATAATATTAAAAAAACACACTAAAAATATATTATAATTAATTTAGTAACTGATTTTTTTTTTGGAAAATAACATTTTTGTAAATCAATATATAGCTGCTCCAATATCCTTTGGAAAATCAAGCTATTATTAAATATTAAAAAGAATAATCCAGGTAGTTTAACATTTGCCCTTAATTTCCTCAACAATTGCACAAATCCTTTCTATGTAAATTAAATCAAAGCAATGCTTGTGACTATTTAATAGAATGAAAAATTATATAAAAAAAAAAAACTTGAACCATGAATTGATGAAACCTTTGAACATAGAGAGATACCAACATTCTTTGGTTGCCTTGAAAGATAGATAGAACGAATCACTAGTCCTTTTTATTTATTTACACCTAACCTTACCCTTGCATTTAGTAGTGCATTTTGTCCTGCTTCTTCTTTTCATTTATCAAAATTGATGCAATCATTCAAATCATCTTTCACTTATTAGGGTTTCCACGTGAGTTCACTTTGCATAACATGGTAAGCTATGTTTGGTGAAGAATATGATATGATGTTTTCATAATTCAAAAAGTTTTTTTGTTGATTGATGGGTCCGTCGGCAAGTGTTAGGAGACACGGATTTTGATCAAAACAGACAAATAATTTAAGAAAAAATATAAATAATTATTTTTTAATTAGTTAATATTAATCAATTTAGAGTATAAAATTAAGAGTTTGTGATTTAGGTTTTTGAATTTAAGATAAACAAAATAATTTAAAAAAAATAACTAATATTAGTCGAAAAGAATTAATTATCTAACATTACTCATAATTTAAAGACCAGACAAGGATTAATGGATTACAGAGCGGTGCAGATTTAGAACATGCTGATATATAAAATTATGAAGTGTGAAATTAGTCCACCAATTTTATTCTTTTAAAAAAGTTAGTTGCGAATTTATCACTAATAGTATGTTAATATTAATGGGTCCATTTATTTTTGGTAACAAAGTGTTTTCATGACTTTTTGCATCTGTTGGTTCGAAAAAGTTAAGATATCATTTCAAATTTTGCGAGTATATTTCCAAGTTTGGAGTTTTTATTCAAATTTTATTGAGAATTTATAGATTGTCTAAAAATACGTTTCAAGTCATTTGAAAGACAATCCACAAAATTTGGTTAATGGTGGGGATAGAAGACAATAATTACCAATCACATTTGATGGACAAATTTAACATTAAAATTTTATTTCTAAATAATTCCACATGTACAATAGACTGATTTAATTAATTAGTTTGCTCAATTTATTATAAAATCGAAATTACAATTATTTCTCAATTTTGATATCACTCATTGGGTCATTGACTCATTGTGGGGAGTTGTTAATCACATAGAGTTTCTTATATATACATTAATTCGTCACGTTATAACTCAATAATATAATTATATGATGGTTGATTGGATGAATTTTGATATGCAAAATAATATTTTTAAAATTTAAATTTTTACTAGAAAATAAACTTTTTTTAAATTATTCTTTAAAAAATACTATCTCAAAAAATCAATCATCATATATTGTTTATGTATAAATATATATGTTATTTTATTTATTTTTAATATATATTTATTTTATACATATAAATAAATTTAGCAATTAATTTTTTATATACATATAACAAAGTTAACATAACGGAGCCTCGTAATAAAGAAGGGGATATGGCCTACTCTAAATTTTAATTTAAGTAAAAGATAAATAGATCTTTAACTTTTTGTTTTGTGGATATTTTTTTCTTTAAAATTTAAAAATATTTTTAAGTCTTTGAATTTTATACGACAAATGGATAGATCTTTTCGTCCATTTGTCTCTCAAAAAACAATGAGATATTAGTAAAGTGACGCCTCACGTATTCGTTACAAAGCTATGTGTCTATTACGGTGCTGATGTGACATGTTCCCCAAAAAAATAAAGGATAAATAAGTCCTTGCACTACAAAATGACAATATTTTGTGGTTTTATGGTTCTGCAATCTAAGAGAGGATGGACTAGAGAGAGATTAGATGAGGGCCAAAGGGAGAGTAAAAAGAAAAAGGCGACAGGTGGTGGTTCGGTGGTGATCAGACATGTGATCACCAGAGGTGAGATAAATGGCCAGCGATGATGTTGATGAAGATAGTAGTTGGAGAGTGAGAGAGGTTGTTCTTTTTCTTCTGTTTTCGTAAAGGGAAAGAAAGAGTGAAAATGTGAGGTAGAACTGGGAAAAAGGGAAAAGAAGAAAGGAGAATGAAGTGGAGCAGGCCGCGGTGGTGGCGTGGACTGTTGGCGATGAAACAGTGAGAGGCGGCGATGATGTGGGATGACGAAGAGGAGGAGAAGAGAGAGGAGCGCGGCAATTCGGTGTGGCAGTTTCATCACAGATGGTGAAGGCTACGGTAATTCTGGAACGGCGATGGAAGAGGAAGATTATGGTTGTTGGGGTCTGAACGGCAACTATGGAATGGTGGTGATGGTGAATCGGAGGTGATGGTGGTGAGAGGAGGGCGACGCGCAAATTAGAGGGGAAGAGAGGGGAAGAAGAAAATTTGAAAATGAGTTTACAGTTTTGGAATTTCTTAAACGCTGGGGAGTTCGTCAGCGGTCGTGGCTGGAGGTTCATGAAGATGGAGATAGTGATGATAAAGGGAGAATGAAGCTGCGCGTGATGAAGAGTAAGAAGGAATTTTGTCTTGTTTAAGGCTGTTTTTGAAATGATGTTGTTTTGCAGTCGGAAACTTAATTATCCCGTTTTAAAAAAAGTTTCATCCACACATGTATTCGTAAGATCAGATCAGTATAATGGGACTATGTCAGACTTTTTTATTGGTTTCGACAGACCCATATGAATGGAAGGATTCTTTTGTCCAACTTTTAAAAAGATAAAAAATTTAAAAGTATTTTCAAATTTTGAAGGACAAAAATATATACCAAAAAAATAATCAAAAACTTATTTATCTTTTACTTTTTTAATTTTTTTTATAAATTATATATAAATTTTAGTTTAATTTTCTAAAATTTTTATTTTAGTGTGAAATTAATTTTTGTCTTTTTCTATTAAAATTAATAGCTCCCAAACAATCATTTATTTAATCTAGTTCTGCCTCTAATCGTTAATACATATATTCTTTTAAACTGATGAATCGGTCTTATGAATGAGTGGGTTTCACTAAATCGAAAATTTTAGAAAGTATTTTACTGCTTAATTAATTGTAAATTATAGATGACTGGAATATTGAATAAATAATCAACCAAATTCCTCTATTTGCATATAATTACTTAATTCATATGAGTATGTTGAAAGTTAACTATATGATAAGACTAAATTACTCACACTTAAAATTCCAACAACACGCTATGTATATACGAATCAAATTCATAAATTTCTACTATTCACTTTCAAAGTAGCCAATGTATTTAATTATAAAATGTAAATATGTCATGTTTCAAAGTATCTAATATATAAGAGGTGCGTAAGCTAAAATAAAAGCCCTTGTAAGTTGTAATTAATGCATGTAAACCGGTCCACTCACATTCTAGAGCATTTTTAATACTCTATTTTAATTTTATTTTATTTTAGATTTCAAAAAATATTACATAAAATATTTATGAAATTATATATTATAAAAATTTATTTAAGACTTAATGTGATATTTGTCATTCTAATATTTTGTCTTAATTCAATATAAATTTTATATTATTTTTAATTATTTTATTTGATAGTTTATACAAGTGATCGTATTTAATTGATTTTTTAAAAGTGAATATGATTAACAATTTCGTACACGTCTCAAACCTTTGTCTACGTGCAGTAGTTTAATTTCCATTATAAAAAATTTGGAAAAACTATTGAGCACGATGAAAATAAATAAATAAATTAAAGTAACTACATATAATAAATTTGGTGTTTAGATAAACTCCGAATCACTTTGGATTTCTTCATTTAGGAAAAGATGAAAGCATGCAAATTCTAGGATTATTCTATTTTTGTAGTTGACAAGTTTGACGGCAAAATGGTCCTGATTAATCCTTATGATGAGCACGTAGTATATATTAATAGTGTGATAAAAAAATATAAAATATTTAATGTGGTTAGATACTTAGATTGCTTAGCGTTTTACCATTTGTTAGAATATAATTAGAATTAATTATGATCAATTAATATTATTTAGTATATCTGAATATTTATTATAAGAAATTACAACTTTATTATTACGATTCTCTTAGTATTTATAAATATCATTTTATATTGTAATATTTTACATAATATAAATAGACAATTTAAATACACACAAATTCTTTTTTTAATTTATTCTTTTATTTCTAATACCCTTTATAGATGAGTCAAGGTCCATTATTAGTTATTATTATTATTAGTTATTATTAATCAGAAATTTTTACATAGTTTGTATTTTTACTATTCCCTTTCAAAACTTTTAATCTCGTTTAATTTCTTGAGGTAAATTAAATGAATTATCAAAAAGTTGTAAAAATCAAATATGATGATGAATTGATGATGGGATGTATTGGAAAAGGATGATAGTCTAACAATCTGATTCTTTTTCTTCTTAAATCTTAAATATAATAATGAGGTTATTTATAATAGAAAAATGTTAAGAATTTAATATTTTTTATTAATATTAGTTAATATTTTATTTTCATATTATTAGAATTTAAAATTTAGTTTTTAGTGTCTAAAATTAATTAAGTGTTAATTAAAAATGATAAATTTTATTATTCATATAGTAGTATTTTTTATAATTTCATACAAATAATTATTTATTATTATTGATTTTGTTGATATTGTTGGTATTGCAGTAGTAGAAAGTTTTGATATATATTATGTCATAATATCATTTTTTTTAGAAATTCAAATTAATAAAAAAATATATAAATAATTATATCTTTGAAAAAATCAAATTATATAATATTATGACTAATTAATATAAAAACATAATAAGCTATTTGTAAACTAAGCTAGTATACTTTTCTTTTAATCAGCAGTTAAAATTAATAAGTTACTCAATTTAGTGGAAGGTGCATTTTCACTCTATATATACAAGCAAGAATTACGATGCCAAATCCTTCAAAATAATCATAGGATCATAGTGATGGGGAGCTGTTAAACATATATAAAGCAGATGCAACTACTTCTAATACTCATAAATTTTAATTTATTTATATAAACAATTGTAAAAGAAATTCCTTTGACCATCTTTCCTTGTATCAGTAGTAGGGTAGCACAGCTTTAATCTTCACCTTTTTTTAAAGTATGTCACTTATAAAACTTACATATATATCCTTTTTCTCGCAAATTTTAAGGTTTATATTTAAGATTCCTCATTAATAAATACTATTGGTTTAGTAAACAGTGAATAAAAATGTAAGTAGCACCAATATTTTAAAATAATAACTAGAATAAATAGATAAAAAATATACATAAAAAATTTAAAATAGATACAAATATATAAAAAATCATAAATATTAAAATACATTCAAAAGATTATTTTTAATAGATAAAAGTACTATGTTGTGAGTTTGTAAAGTCTGTGATGTATTTTTGTCTATAAAAAATAATTTTCATTGTGTACTTTGCAATAACTAGGCTAGTTGGGAATCTACAATGCTCCAGCATTTTATAAGTCTATCGTAATTCAATGCTTGTGTACCGTGTGTTTATTCAGTATTCTTTCCTTTTGGGAATATAGCATGCATGAACAATACCAAGCTATTGTGCTCCTTGTTATTATATATAGAAATTATAATACATATGGAATCAAATAGTTTATTTTTTTAATTTATAAGAAATATTAGAGCGTCATTAGAATTTATTGTTTTTGGTTATTAGTTAGTTATCAATATTTAAAAGTATAGAATAAAGTATGTTGTTGAATTATTAGTCTAAAAAAATTAAACTAAAAGAATTAAGTTGATAACTAAATGATGAATAAAAAATAAAAATAATAAATTTTGATGATTTTTTAATATTTTTTATAATTAATTTTAATTTTAATTTTAATTATAAACATACAAATTAAAAATAGTTACTTTTATATAAAAATAAAATTAAAAAATTTTTATTATAAAAAATATTAAAATTGTATATAATTATTTAATAATAATTGAATTATAACTTGTTTAAATTTAATTATTTTTAAAATATTAATAAAAATATATATTTTAATTTTTAATTTTAAGTTTTTTATTATTATATATATTTTTTTAATTTACGTAAGATTGACTTAACCAGTTCAACTATGAATTTACTATCGATTTAATTAATAAACTAATGAACTAATAGTTGATTGGTTCAATTATCAATTCGACTATGACAATTATAGCCAGTAATTTGTGAAGCATGCAATTATTCTACTTATACTTCGAGCAAGAAAACTTGTTAAAATATGCGCTTGTTGAGTATAAAGATTGTGTTCATGGAATCCATTATTTTTTTTGTATATAAAAAAACAAAAAAGTCAAAGGCACCCGTTCAAAATAAAAAATATCGAATAATTAAATAAAAAAATAATATATAAATCAAAACACCAAACTTAATTTGACTTACCGTGCGAAAAAAGAAAAAGAAAAATCAAATAAAACCCTAATAGTTAAAATGAAATAAAACAAAGACAAAACGAAAACAGAAACCTAATAATGAAAAGAACTTAAGCAGAAACACCAACCCTAATGACAAAATAAATAAAAATCCTAATAAACCAACAGAACGAAACAAAAACTAAAATTAGGTTTTAATTTAGCAATTTAACCTAACGTATGATGTCAATTTTAATTAATTTCCAATAAATGGTGCCAAAAATTTGATGAGCAAAAACAAAAGTTCATAGATATTGACAAGTGCATCGAATCATTTAAATAATATCACAGTGAATAAATATTATTTTTATGAGAATTAAAGGATTGAGCATGCAATTATCGAATTAAATACTAGGGTTTTAAAAATGTTCATGTTCTCAGAAAAATTAAACCTTGTTAATTTAGTTCTAAAATTTGCAAACCTTTGTTCACGATAAATTTAAAGTAACCGATTTTCAATGTCTCGACTCATTAGTTTCTCTTTAATTGACCAACCACCAATGTCTTAGTCGATCGACAAATTAAAAAGGTTAAGTTAAAAAATCTGATTAAGTTTTTCAAGGAGAAAACATAATTTTCGAGAATAGTCCTAATCCGAATTATATGTCACGTATCCTAAATTAGGGCAATAAAAAAATCATGTATTTACGTCGCTAGTTGATTTAAAAACTATGTGAAAGAGTTTTCAAGCACGATTTGAAAATCCGTTCTGTCAAATCAGCAAATAAATTCATGACGAGATTAACACATCTGTCGATGTTACTAATCTTTTGTTGTTGATGAAGAACGAAATACTCAATCATAAATAGATTAACGCAAAATTTTAAAATAAAAGACAATCTAAATTAATAAACTATTGAAACACAAACAAAACTCCTAACACTTTAACAAAGAATTAGTGACTCATGAAAAAATAATTAAAAAAAAACAAAAGAAAGGGAGAAAAAAAGAGACATTGAGGGATCCAAAAATCCTCCCCTTACCGGCCTACTTTCTCTATGTGAGCTATCTCACTTATTCAAATCGTAGGTTTCTAATAATTCCAATTCAAATTCAAAACTAAATCTTATCTTAATTAGAAGTAATAAGATAATATTTAATCAATTCAAATTTTAAAATTTAAAATAGAATCAAATTCAAAAACTAATTAATTATAAAATATTTTCTAATCTTCAATTTAAAATTATATCATTAAAATGGGGCCTATAGAGATTAATCATTGGAAAATAGCTTTTGATCAGGATGTGGCACGCTAACTTTACTGTGTGGCATGTCTTCTTGAGCCTTGAGTTGAGGTGTGGCATGCCCTTCTATGCACATAGCATGCCTGGCTGAGAAACGAACTTGTGCGTAGACATAAGCGTGTGCCTATGCATACGATAACAAATTTTTTTTAGAGAATGTTGCACGTCCTACTGTCTCTAGATATCATATGAAATTTTGTATACGGTGATATAATTAAAATTGAATTGAATTGATAACGGGTAAAATGAGAAGAGGATAAAAACATAAAAAATAAGAAAATATATATTATCTGAATATTTTTTATATTATTGAGTGATAAAAAAATGTCCTATGCTAACTAACTATTATTTATAGAAAGGTTTGTAAATTGAATTGAATTGATAATGGGTGACATGAGAAAATGATAAAAACAGAAAAAATAAGAAAATATATATTATCTGAATATTTTTTATATTATTGAGTGATAAAAAAACGTCCTATGCTAACTAACTGTTATTTGTAGAAAGGTTTGTAACATCTGTTTAACCAACTAAATAATTTAGAATAGGAAAAATATACGGAACCAACTAATAATCAGCCAAGAATGAAATAACATAATTAATTATAATTAGTTTTATTAATTTATAATTTAATTTATTTTTTAAATTATTGTTGACTACGTTCAAAACATGAGGGAAGATACGCTAGTAATAGGAGAGAATCACGGAACAGATCCTTTGATTATTAATTATTAGTTGGTTCTATATAATTAATTATGTTTTATTAATGCGTAATACATGAAACATAGAAATCATATCCAAAACCATCCAATTTACAAGAAAAAGAAACATTCGTGTACCTATCAGTAGCAACATCCCGTTAAAGTTATCGATGTCTCTGATTTACCAGTTGGCTGATTCTTGGCTTATATAGAGTTAATTTCCTAACATTGTTGTTCAGAATAATATTTATTCTTCTAATAGTTGAGCTAATCATTCTCTAGAGTATTACACCTCTTTTGATCTTGATTCTTTACAACTTCATCACTAATAAAATGTAGTAATGATTTTTCTTACATTACATTCAATTCCCTCATTAGTTAGAAACCAATTTTTTTCCCACTCTTCAATTCCTACAAAATATATATATTATGGAAGTGGTCGGAAGATTAAATGAAACGTTGTCAAATTGTGAACCAAGGTTCCAAATTAAAGTTGGCGTCATTTATAAAAGAAAAAAGGTATATAGAGCAACATTCGAACACTTGGCACAGAGTCACTTGTGCTTAATTATGATACAAAGGAATAACACAACAAAGAGTGTACCCTACAACTACAGTTGATAGATGAGAAAAAGCAAAAAAGGATATACGTGCGTTCTAATATTATTTTCTTCTAAAATATTTTAAAGGAGAGAAAAGTAATGTTATTAGAGAATCCTAAGCGGTGGTTTTGATGATGGGTTGAATGCACGTTGACTCTATATATATCTTAGGTAATGCGTTTTTAAATGATGCCATTGCATAAGAAAGCAAATTAAAGATGCATGAAATACATTAAATAATTGTGGAATTAGAGGAACCACTAACTCCCTAGCTACACTTGCTATTCAGATAGAGTAGTTCACAACTTCACATCACCTATACAGACAAATTAAATATTAAATATATATTTTATACGAATTTGGGTAATATTCTCTCTTTCGATCGACAGCTAAGTTATTAATTAGGTTAAATTAGACTGACTTAATTATAACGTAATACAGATTATGTTTTATGGTGCGCATTAAAGTTTTATATTACTTCTAAAAAAATAGTTTTTTTTTTGACAAAAAAATATTTTAACTATCAATAATTTCGACTACAAAAACATAGATAGATAAATTGAAGTTGAAGAAAGATAGTATAAAAAACGTCAAAATCGAATTTAAAAGTAATTATTACTTTTTTTTAACATCAAGACTTATTGTTTATCTTTCAGGTTAAGTGAAGAATATGAATGCAAAATTTAAGAAACAAGTTGAAAAAACATGAAATTTAAAGACTAAAAAAATGTAGATGTCAAAATTTAGAAGACAAAATTTTTCATGATTAAGATAAGATTGTGACTGAAAAAAAAAAGAAGTAAAACAATGAACAACATGCTTCATGACAAGTACATCTCCATGGTCTATTAATATATAGTAGAAATTTAGAAGAGTTATAAAATTTCTTCAACAATACTAAATCATCGTAGAGATCATCACAGATAACCCTTCACCAAAATTTTTAGTCTCCCAATGCAAGAATATAGAGTACAAATGCATATCAATGTTGAAAATCCTTTTTATTTGCTTTTTTTTTTATTTTCTTTTTTCATTTCTTTTTCTTTTAGTTATTTGCTTTGCGCATTTTATTTTCACTTCTGTTCTTTAAGTATTTTACTTTCTTTCGATTGTAATTTTAAAGCTTCAGTTGTTTTATTGTAATTCTTTATTATTTACTACTATTTGAACATTTCATACACGAACTTAAGTAATTCTCGAATTAAATTCATTCTTTTTCGTAAAAAAAAAATTCTGTTGAAATTACTAAATATCGAGTGAAACAAAAACAAAACATAAATATTTCTACTTTACCATAACCACACAAAAAAAAAAACTTAAATGTTGTTCCTTATTATTAAAGTTACTTTGTACAGTTGTTTTTCCCCATGAAGTAACCTTTTAGAATTTAGTCAGGTCTATTCCTTAATAAAATGTGGCTAATTGCTTTCATGATTAGACTCGAGAGTTATCTGAGGTTAGAAGCTCAAATTGAAATTAAAGAGAAGAGAACATCGTGATTCCCATAAAAGAACTTAATGCTATACACACAGAGACCATCCATGAAATCAAAGTAGCTATTAGACATTATCTCCAAAAAAACAAATTTTCGCTACACTACTATATATATACTTCACACGAAAAATCTCGAGCTTTAAAAAATTTATTCTACATTCTAATAAAATATCAACTAATGGATATCGGTGAATCATAAACTGAGTCAGTTTAATTATTTTCATAGATGAAACAGGGTGCATATCCATCCACTCTAGAATAATGTGTTTCTATATTTAAAAACAGCATAGTTTTTCAACAAGCAGTTCTGATAGTATAATCTTTCATCCTAATTTTTAATACACAACTCATATTATTATAAGAACAAAATAGAATTCTACAAAAAATAATAATAACAACAAAACAAAATTTCTAAAATTTTAGAATGCAACGAGAGATTTTTCAGGATCTTAGAATATACTAAGGATCCAAAGCTCATGTGTTTCCTAGTTATATTAGGCAGTGAATGAGAACAATCAGAAATAAAAAACAAAGGTTTTAGATAAATTTATTTGCATTTATTTAACATTCTTTTAGGTTCTTTTTTTAACCCAATTAAACATGTGGCATAATCTGAATCAATATTAATTAAATATATAGGTAAAATCTGAATCAAAATTCTTAATTCTAAACAGCCACAATTAAAATAAATTAATCAAATATATAGATAAAATTTGAATGAAAATAACCTGAAAACATAATCTGAACTAAGAATATATTTATAAATATTGAGAAAAATAGGATTCGAATTTTGTAAGTGATAAGAATGAAAACAAAAAAGAGCAATATGAAAATACGAACCAATGACAGAAGAGAGGGCGCGATAATTAAGATTCGCGCACGGTGAAGGAGAGGAGAATAGTTGCCAATGATGAGAGGAGGTCATCTGAGCAGCCACACAACTCAGAGACGGCACAGACTCGCACGGTGGATACGAGAACAGGGATGGGTTACGTACATCGAAGATGAGGGATTAGGACTTAGGAGTTTCATGCACTGTAAAGTAGAGGGGAACGGTCGACGATGGTAAAAGAACCGACTCCACGGTGACATAGCAACGCACGGTGTGTTTGAGCACAGGAGTTCGCAGGTTCCTCTTCTTTATAATTTTAGATAATTTAAACTGATTTAGGGTGAAATCACTATATTAAATTGGGGTTAGCGGCAGGATTTCATGAAATCGACGCTAAATTCTTAATAATGAAAAATTGCAGCCGATGAAAAAACAGCTTGCAATTTGCCGTTGCTATCTTCTGCCTCTCTTGTAGTGAATCCTAACCTCCAAGAAAAAAAATCTTTAAAAAAAAACAAAAACAACAAACACAAAAATTTATCTTATTAGATAAGATTGATTACATGAATCAGACGATTCTATTAAAATATATTATTTTCTCAATTAAAAGAAAATGCATCTTATTTTGAATTATAGTTGTTTATTTATTTTTTCTCTGACTCTTCAATTATTGTAGGTAATGTACAAGAATTGAATTATGAATCTGCTTTCATAATTACTATAACGCGAGCACGTAACGCGCGTACTCCCATTCTTATTGATGATTTTGAATATTTGATCGAAAAGATAGATATTTAGAATATTGTAATATATATATCTCATTTCATATCCATCACAATATACTATTATACTCCATTGATCAATCACCAATTGTCAGGTGAAACGTAGAACGAATAATGAGAATATCTTCATGTGTTTCCCAATTATATTATTCGTCCTTCAAACTTTTTCAGAAAACCCCCAACCCCAAACCAGGTAACAAAAAATGAATAATTTCTAATCCAAATTATATATATATATATATATATATATATATATATATATATATATATATATATATATTGTTGGACTAAAAATAAAATAAAATTTACATCTTTGCTATATATATATATATATATATATATATATATATATTTATTTTATAATAGATTAATAGATACTATTTAAATACTAATATTTTCTTAATAATCAATATGTATTTTTTTATTTTGTCAATTAAAAAATCTAAATACATAATTACTTAATAATAATTATATTTTTATATGTATGTCAAGAGTATTAATATATAAATAGTATATTATATATATAATAAAAATATTATTTGTACACTAAAATTAACCACTAAAATCAACCATCAATATATTTGTGTATAAATACATGTATGCGTGGTTTAATTTATTTTTAATGTGTATTTATATTCTAATATATATTTTATACTGGTGGCTGGTTTTAGTGACTGATTTTTATATACATGTAGTATTACTCTACATATAGTTGTGTAATCTAATGGTCATTTTTTGGTCTCTTATTTAATAATCATTTCCACCTATGATGTTAAAAATACCATTTTGTTCTAATAACATATAATTACCTGGTTATTGTTGCAGCAACATAGAAAATTATAAAGGGTTAGGAATGAAGTCATGAAGAAAGAGAGGTTATAGCGATGGTGACTCCATTTGCAAAAACCATTGCCTTTTATGGGAAAGAAGACACTAATTTCAGCCACTATCTCTACCAATGAATGGATACTTGACACCTATAAAGTCATCGCCGTCCCCGGGGAACTATGCTTTATAAATAAATACCCTATAAAGAGAGGCCATTACAACATCTACATATTTTTATTTTATTTAATATTCCTGTAGTATATAAATATAAATTTGGTTATTCTCTTTCTTGTATAAATCAACATCCAAAAAAAATAAAAATAAAATAAATATAGACATATTTGACACGTTTGGTTTGACCAATAGGATTTAATTTGAGAGGAGATGATATTACATTTATCAGTTGTTCTTTATTTTCTTTTTAATTTTTATTTTGAATTTTAAACCTAAAATACTTAGTTAGAGTCAAAGGATTATGTCCACTTTAATTAATGTACAAATTCATCTTTATATTGACTTTTGAATTTTAAGGACACTTGTAAAAAAATAGTTGTCTTATTATTTGTTTTCTATATTGGAGATCTTCTACAGCGAAAATACTGTTATATATTATTATATTCTTTTTGTTTATTTTATTTTCAATAAGTACAATAGAAGATTTTTCCTTTTTGATGAAAGCTAAGGAGATTCGTGGCATGGTGAAAACAATTGAAAGAAAATACAAAGTAGAGAGAAATTAAATTGAAAAAGTAGACAGATAAATCTTGTTTGGTTAAAAGCAAAAATATAAGGATTGAGATGGAACTCCTTTTTTTAATGGGATATGGATAAATATATTGCTTTTTGGCCTATCTAAAATTGTGCTTAACAAACTTACGTACAGAAAATTGATGGTCATCTAAGAATTTTAATTAAGCTGACGAGCTTTTTAATCAATAAATTGCGTATATGATTGTTTTCTCTTTTCATTTTCTATTGCATGTCACATACAATATTAACACAAAAATGAAAACATCTCAGATGTATGTAGAGGAAATCATTTCTTGACTACTATATGAATTTTGGTGAATTTTATAGTATTTTTTATTGTGGTGTTTAAATTGTTTAATTTATTTTTATAAATAAAAAATAAAATATTTAAAATTTATTAAATATTATCTATATATATATTTTTAACAAATTAAATACAATGTTATAGATATTATAATATTAACCCTTTTTATTATGGTAATGTTAATATACTCTGAACAAAATAAAAGGTATAATATTTTTTAAAAATTAATCTATTATTAAAAATAAGAGAAAAAAATATTAAACATCTCAAATTATAAATTTTAAATTCTAAAATTAATTTATTGATATAAAATATAATACTCTATCATGCACGGACACTCTAACATGGACTTCATACACCACATGACCAAATATATAAAGTTTAAATCTTACGAGGCACACATATATATATATATATATATATATATATATATATATATATATATATATATATATAGTCTAAAAGACTAACTATCAAGATGTAGTTAATTTAGAGCCAATTAATTAAAAAATAATTTTTATTTTTAATTTTTAAATTTAAAAAATTAAGATAGTGGAAGTTGGTGTTTTACTTTTTTTTTTTAATGAATTTATTTTTTAACTAGTCCGTTCTAAGTTGATTATCCTCTAATTGGGTTCTCTAGTGGGATCGTATATATATATATATATATATATTATACATAATATAAAATATCTTTTAGATAAATTATAATGTTATTTTAATATTTTATTAATATTAAATATATATTAATTTTTTATTTTTTAAATATTTTTTTAATTATATAACGTGTTTAAAATATTTTGTATTTTAGTAAATAATAATATATATTATTTTTAAATTCATTTGAAGAATACATATTAAATAAAATTTGGAGAAGATTTTTTATTTTTTTATTAAAATAGATTAGATATAAAAAATATGTGAATAAGACGAATATTGATAAGTGTCGTATGTAAAATATGTCTGATGATAACTTAGCAAAGTATCTGTACTTTATAAATAATAATAAAAAATTAAAACTTATTTAATTAACAAAAGTTACAGAACTTTTTATTTAATATATTAAATCTAATTAACTTTTACTTTTTTGAAAAATCAAAGTTAAAAGGAAAATTCACTACCATAGTCAAAACTTCAAAACAATAATAGACCGATATCAAAAAGCATTATGCAATCTCATACTTTGAGGACAAGTGGATATCACGAAATCTTATAATGGGCCCCTCACGTTCTAATTATTATTATTTAAAAAAATAAATTAAATTCTTACATAACTTTAAAAATCTCTACTACTTTTTCCCCCAAAAAATTACAACGGAAAAAAAATGAGGAATCAAACAAATGTTCTAGTTCCACGTGGCAAGGTGCAGTGCAATACCGTTATATCCATGAACAAAAACACATAAAAATGCAAATACATTTCCGTATGAAAGGGAAAGAAGAAAACATTGGGCAAAGCACAAATGATATTAAACACCCAAAAGAAAGAAACACTATTGAGTATTATTCCTTTATTATACTTACTGACACCAACACTTTATCTTTTTTTTTTCTTTTTGAATTGTTATAGCATAATAATATAGCAAGCATAGCATAGTATAGCCCAACAAATAACAACATATGATTCAACACCTAATAGTAGTGACAGCAATGCAAGATTAAAGAAACAGTAGCACCATTCCTAAGACTATATATTGTTACCATTTCCAAACACATCTTTGTGTGCTTCTCGTGCCTTCTCTCACTTTACACAAAAACACCCCTACTACTCTTTTCTTTCATGTGACTCTTCTTCTTCTTCTTCTACTTCTATTCTTCTTCTTTTCCAATACTCTCTCATCCTTATTCTTTATCCGATCTTAACTACTTCATTGTAATAATATATATATATTTATACTTAGCTTGCTGATCAATGATGCCCCCAGAGCAAGAAAGCAATATTGCACCCAACATTAGTCCTGGTGATGCTGAACCGGTGGAGGGTTGTGCTGCCACCAATAATAACAAAGTTATACCAAGTTTGGATAATAATAATAATAATAATAACAATGATGCCATTCATGATGAACACCATCAACCAACAACAGCAGCAGCAGCAACAGCAACAAGATTTTCTATTCTTCAACAATCTTTGCGTCCTATTACTCTAAAAGTACTCATCAATTAATCTCCCTCTCTCATTTTCTCACATTTATATTATATATACATCTGTAACACTTGGACTAGTTTATTTTATATACTTACATAATAATAACATCTCATACTACTAAAAAGTTTATGAAACCAACTTTTGAAAAAGAAAAGAATCGTTTCTATATAAAATTAATCAAAACTACGACTACGATCATCTTTATTAATCAATGATAGAAGAAATTGTGTTCATCACGCTACTAAGATTTTTGTGTTCTTGTGTTTGCAACATAGTTTGAGGACGTATCATACAGCATAAGCTTCCCAAGGAAAAAGAAGAACGGCTGCTTCATGCATCAAGAGCCAAAGCACAGAAGGAAAATACTCAGCGGCGTCACCGGCGTCGCTCGTCCCGGGGAGCTAACGGCAATGCTGGGGCCGTCCGGGAGCGGCAAGACAACTCTCTTGACCGCGCTCGCCGGTCGCCTCGTCGGAAAAGTTTCCGGCTCCATAACTTACAACGGCCGCCACGACACCGCCGCCGTGAAGCGCAAGATAGGCTTCGTCTCCCAAGACGACGTACTCTACCCTCACCTGACCGTCCAAGAAACCCTAAATTACGCCGCCATGCTGAGGCTCCCGAAGACGCTCACCAAGGAAGAGAAGCTTCAGCATGCAGACGCGATTATCGCGGAACTCGGCCTCACGCGGTGCCGGAACAGTCCCGTCGGCGGCGGAGTGTCGATTATCCGGGGAATCTCCGGAGGAGAGAGGAAAAGAGTGAGTATAGGTCTTGAGATGCTGATAAACCCTAGTTTGTTGTTTCTCGACGAGCCTACGTCCGGGCTGGACTCCACGACGGCTCAGCTGATCGTGTCGGTGGTGCGAGGGCTCGCCCGCGGCGGCCGGACGGTGGTGACGACGATTCACCAGCCGTCGAGCCGGCTTTACAGGATGTTTGATAAGGTGGTGGTGCTTAGTGACGGGCACCCGATTTATTCCGGTCAATCGGGTCGGGTCATGGAGTATCTTGAATCCATCGGGTATGCGCCAGCTTTCAACTTCGTCAACCCTGCTGATTTCCTTCTTGACCTTGCAAATGGTGAGTGTAGTGATGATTTGATTTTGACCTTAGTTAGCTTGATTATTGGGTCTATATTCATTAATTATTCAATTAATTCAAGTATAGCGATGATGATGATTACGACCATGATATATATATAACATCTTGGATTTTTTTGTGGGATTTTGTGGTGAGATGCCGGTTTCTCAAATTATATTTGTCCTGTTTCGACTTATACATGCACTCTCATGCATTATATTAATTAAGGATTTATTTTATAAAAAATATTAGAAAATCATTAAAATTTATTACTTTTAACTATCAATTAGTTATCAATATTTAAAAGTATGGAATAAAATATATCATTAAATTACTAAATTAAAAAAACTACAATAAAAAAGATTAAATTGATAATTATGTAATAACAAAAAATATAAATTTTGATGGTTGTTAGAATTTCTCTTATTTTATTTGCTTAGATATGGTTTCTATATAAAAGTAATAAGTATATGGATCTGGCGATTTTAAGTTAGATAATATTGAAAGAGATAGTGATTGACACTTGTGACTTGTGGTCATTAACTATCAGGTGAAGGTTCATTTTCAAAGATTTTAAATAATGGTGGTGAGATAGGATTTAAGGTCTTCTCTGAAGCTAGCTAGCGAAACTTGTTTGAAACATAGATAGCAATAGCTATAACGAATAATGGGTCATTAGGAGCAGTAATTTGATTAGACATAATACCGAAATGGGGTCAATTTTTCACGACATGTGAGCTTTTTCTTCTGTTGGTAGATAGAGATCAACACAAGAAAAACTTTATGTTGTAAAAGGAGTTTGAAATGGTCCGAATCTCATGATGGCTAGATAAAGTTTTGTGAAAGATAGATAGATATCTGTGTGCATGTGTGTCCATGTTTGTTTAAAAAAGAAATTACTTAGCCTATTAGCTGCTTTGTATTTATTAATTACATTTGATTTTCCCAGAGATTAGCTTGTCTCCAAATCCAACCATAAGTTCTTTGGCATAAGAAAATTGTATAGAAGAATTTCTTTTTCTTTTTCTTTTTTTCCTCTTCAATCAAATTAAAGGTGCATATTTTTATTCTTTCTATTTTTTATTCAGTGACATTACTTTTTGCTCTCTTCTTTTGTGCTGTGCTAGGGGTACTTATTCTTATTTTGAAAGCAGAATCTTTTTTATTGGGAGAGGAATTTTCCTTCTCAAAAACATAGCCATCAAGCCACATGAACAATTAAGTCCCTACCCAGTGTGGCACTACTAGCCATTATAGGACTACTAAAAAAAGTTCATTTGATTTTTAAATTATGATGAGAAATTGAATTCAATTTCTTAGAATTAAATGCAGAGCATATTTGAAGCACAAATTCTATGATGGTGGAAACATCTTGAAGCATTGTACTATTAATTTCTATTACTTTTGATCATATGCCACAAAAGTCAATAGTGTCCATCCATTAATCTTTTACACTCTGCTTGCAGGCATAGTTGCTGATGTCAAACATGAGGATAATGTTGAACATCACGAGGATCAAGCATCAATCAAACAGTCCCTAATTTCATCCTACAAGAAGAACTTGTATCCTGCTCTTAAAGAAGAGATTCAACGAAATAATATTGACTCGGTAATATCATCAGGAACACCAAGAAGTAAGTCAAAATTTCATGCTCTCTTTGAATTCTTTTTCCTTTATTACTCGCTTCGTCCAATAATAAGTGTTAGACCGACAAAACTGCCAGCACTTATTATTCGAGGGGGTTATACTAATGTATAAACACCATGGTTAAATTATATCATCAATCATTCTTGGGTAGGTTCTGATAATCAATGGAACACAACATGGTGGGAGCAATTGAAGGTGTTACTTAAGAGGGGTTTACAAGAGAGAAGGCATGAATCCTTTTCTGGCCTTCGAATCTTCCAAGTTTTGTCTGTATCCATTCTCTCAGGGCTTCTTTGGTGGCACTGTGATCACTCACACATACAAGATCAGGTATTATATAAAACCATGTTCTGTTTTTTCTCCTTTTTATGTGACAACTCAAAGTTGAGAGTAATGAAATTGCAGATTCATGCAGTTACATTTTTTTCCTCTCAGATGTTAAAAGTTTTTTAAACTAATAAACTGATTGCAAGAATTACCAACTAAAATGTTATTTGATGCAGACAAATTTTAAGACTTGTAAAAATTAAATTTTCTTAGTACTTATAACAAGGTTGCATTCTTTGACAGGTTGGACTCCTTTTCTTCTTCTCAATTTTCTGGGGATTCTTCCCTCTCTTCAATGCTATCTTTGCATTTCCTCTGGAGAGGCCAATGCTTGTGAAAGAAAGATCATCAGGAATGTACCATCTGTCCTCATACTACGTGGCACGAATGCTCGGAGACTTGCCAATGGAGCTTGTCCTCCCTACAATCTTTGTAAGCATCAGCTACTGGATGGGAGGACTAAAGCCTTCAGTAGTGACATTTGTGCTAACCCTCTTGATCATGCTTTTCAATGTCCTTGTATCCCAAGGAATAGGCCTAGCACTCGGCGCAATCCTCATGGATGTGAAGCAAGCCACGACTCTAGCCTCAGTGACCATGCTGGTGTTTCTCTTGGCCGGCGGCTACTACATTCAACATATGCCCCCCTTCATAGAATGGTTGAAGTATGTCTCCTTCAGTCACTACTGCTATAAGCTCCTTGTAGGAGTTCAGTATCCAGAAAATGATGTGTATGATTGTGGACATGGCTTGCTTTGTAGAGTAAGAGACTTTCCTGCTATAAAGTGTTTGGGGATTGAAAATTTGTGGGAAGATGTTGCAACATTGACTCTGATGTTAATTGGATACAGAGTTGTCGCATATTTAGCTTTGAGGATGGGGCAGCCTCACTGACTAACAATAAGGACTTTGAATTGTTATGAACAGATTTAGAGTTTGGTTTTTGTTTGAATTTCCCACCTTATGTAAAACTGGTGGGAATTCATTCAAATTGTAAGCAGAATATTTTAATGCCTTTTTGTGATTATTAATTATTTGACATGAAATGAAGCAATCAGAATTGGTAGAGAAACTTGTGTCCAAAGTTTTTTTTCATCATCTAGTAAGAGGACAATGGTCTATTTTGCTGGCACAAAAAAGGTGGTTTTGGATCTTCCTATGCATGTGATTATTGTTGGAATTTGGAAACTTAGTTTTATCAAGTAAATGCATATAATTCTGTCAGCATTTGTGTTTTGTCTTGTCTATTTGTCAAACCAGGACAAGATTGAAAAAAAAATAAAATAAAATAAATTTCCCATTCTTTTTGTTATTTCTGCACTAAAATGGATTCATTCAAAGATGTTATGTTTGGCATGAAAATATCTGTTATATTAGTTGTAATTTGTAAATATCTGTATTATTATATTCCTATGCTGTTCTCACTGAATTTAATACAGAGCATTCTCCTTGTCAAGAATATATGGGACCAGTTTGATGAAATCTAGCATACACGCTGAAGTAATTTTCTACATGGAAAAAATTGTAATTACAGTATAGTATTACTTCAGTGTTTATGTAAAACGAGCTGTTACATCAATTTAAAATCTGGATACTCAATAATTTTGTTGTTTTTAAACATTATTTTAAATGGTTGTTCTGGAGACTTAAACATGGTCCCTTCAAGTTATAGTTCTTACCATTTCTTTAACTACTAAACTATAAATCTTTTTGCTTTTAAAGTGTCATATAAAAACAATAAAAAGCTAGCCAACAAATTGGGGGGCTAATATATGTTAAGAGGTTTATAATTCATAAAATTTTAGCCCATGCTAATCACTAGTCAACTGAAGGTCATCTCACCTACCAAACAGAAAAAAGGGTTTTACATTAAACAATTAAAGTTAAATGCACATCAATTATATTTTTCTTTAGGTTCTTGGATAATGACATGCATATATGCATGATGAGATATCTCTGTCCTTGCCTTTACCAAAAGATTGTTTTAGTTGTTACCAACCAAAGAAAAAGAAAGGCCTAATTAATGAAACAAGAAGAAGGGATTGAGATTAATGCATGTGCATGTCTAAGCAGTTCAATCCCTACCACATGGTAGAATATGAATAATGATCCAATTTGCAATAATAATAACAATTATAATAATAATAATAATAACATAATATCTTCGAAATATGCCTTAGGTGAAGCTAGCTAAGCATCAGATGCTGCGTACATACAACAATAATGAACTTATCCGTAATATGACGCTTCAATTTTATTCTCTACTACAGTAGTAACAAATTGGTGTAAAAATATGCTCTAATTAATCTCATCACCTATAAATGGATGTACCTAGTATAGTAGAAAATACATAGCAGTGATCGAACTAAGGTGAGAAACTCTTTTCTTATAGTGTGAAAATGGCACAAGCACAACCATCATCAATCAAAATCGAGAAACCATCATCAGGGCCTGTCAAGAAAGTAGAGCATGTAGCCAAAGCCAGTGCCACCGCTCCCAAAGCTCCGGTCTCCATTAAGCCACCTCCAAAGAAAATTAATGAAAAGTCTCAAAATAAGAAGAATAATTCCAAGGTACACATAGATAATAGTAATACAAATAACCTTCTTCTGATCTCTTTGTTGGAATATATTAAAATTTATTAGATTACGTTTTTATTATTTTAATTTTTTTGGTACCTATAAATATTTGTGTATATTATATTATTGTACACAACTTCAATACACACACAATTTTTTTCTACTTCTCTTTCTTATCTTTCAAATTGTGCCAACAGAGATAAAATAATATATAATTTTTTGATGGTGTATTTCAGGGGCAACAAGCAGGAAATAAAGGAGGACAAAATAAGTGATAACGAATGAGAGAAATGTATATGATGAGTTTATATAAAGAATATAATAGTAGCAAGCTACTTGGTTGTTATTATGTGAAGAGTCCATTAATAAGGTCACAGGGATACTATGATATATGGTGCTCTTCCATGAAGTTTATCTGTATGTAGTTCTATGTATACTATGACATACACCAACTTCACTTTGCTTTATATCCATGTATGTTTATGTTCCTGCAGGCGTGGCCTAATAAATAAAAGATACTTATTTTATATATGTTGACTAGAGATGTGAATCTGAATATTGTTACCTTACATATCTTTCATATGAACCTATAATTCAATTATATTTCGAGAAGAAGAGTTGCCTCCTTTATTCGTAATAACCAAATGGATAAGGTATGTTATAAGGGCACCACTTTTTTTTTATTTATTTATTTAGCCACAGTTAAAAAATATACTTTAAAAACATAAATTTATAATAAAAATATAAATTATGAATAAAATTAAAGATCTAAGAAAAGAAATAATTATATTAAGAAAAAATTTTACTTTCTTCCCTTGAAAGATGTTAAAATGACACTTTCTCCCTTCTATTTATAAAAAATATATTTTTCTCTCTTATAACTTTTAAAAAACTTCTTCTTTAACCCATTTTATTTTTTTTTGTGTTAACAAATGTTAACTTTATCTATTTTTTTAAAATTATTTTTTTATAAAAATATCCTTTAACAAAAATTTTATTTTTTTTGTCATTAAATTTTGCTTACCAAAATATTCTTTAATAAATTATTTTTATTGATTAAATTATATTTTTACAAAATATTTTTTTAAAAAATTAATAATAAAATTATTTTTTCTAAGATACCTTTCAATAATTTTTCAATTATTAAATTATGATTTTACTAAAATTTTCGTTAACAATTATTTTATATTTTACTATTAATTTTCTGATATCAATATATTTACTGTCGGTAAGATTTTTTTATTTAATGTTAAAATAATATATATTGATATAAAAAAATTAATAATAAAATATAAAAATAATTTTAACAAAAATTTTGGTAAAATCACAATTTAATAATTAAAAAATTATTGAAGGGTATCTTAAAAAAATAAATTAATTATTAAATTTTTTAAAAATATTTTGATAAAAATACAATTTAATTAATAAAAAAATAATTTATTAAAGGATATTTTGGTAAACAAAATTTAATAACAAAAAAATAAAATTTGTGTTAAAGGGTATTTTTGTAAAAAATAATTTATTTTTTCTTGAAAAATAGATAAAGTTAATATTAGTTAACATAAAACATTTAAAATAGATTAAAGAAGATGTTTTTTTAAAAGTTTTAAGAGAGAAGAATGTACATTTTACAAATAGAAAAAAAGAGAATGTTATTTTAACATCTCTCGAAAGAGGGGAATAAAATTTTCTCTTAAATTAATGAACTAATATTAATTCAAACAACGCTAAATTTCTTAAATCAATATAACATAAATTTTTCAAAATTTGAATTTTACAATACATTTTATTCAAAGAATTTAAAAATAAAAAAAATTATTAGACTAAAAAGATAATTAGCAATAAGAATTGGTAGATTAAAATTAAATATAAATTTTTAAACATAGAAAAATAATTATTAAAAGAATAATAAAAATTATAAATAAAAATTCAACTCGTAAAAAATTATTAAATTCATAAAATGAAAAAAAAGTATCAAAATGATAATATAATGAAATGGAAGCAAAAAATAATATTATAAAATTTATAAAAAATAATAAAAATAAAATAATTCTTTAATAATTTTTTTTATTAAAATTTAAGTTTTAAACAAATAAAAAAATTGGTATCAAAATCAAATTAACAATTTCAAAAATATAATAACACTTTTTAATAAAAATAATACTTTTAATTTATGTCGCGTGTCAATAATGTAATACTACATGACAATTTATTTATCGAACGAGATCAAATATCTTTATTTAAAGATATTTCCTGAGTTTCCGTCATGTTACAATTGTCCTATCTAATACATATATACGTAAACACTAGTAAATTAAAGATTTTTTTCATAAAATAAAAAAATTATTTCCAAAAAAAATTATTCAAACTTTAATTCTCGAAATTTTTTTTTGGGCATGGGGAGGGAGGAGTTTATCACTTTCCTCAGCAAATTTTATGTATTATATAAAGATCGCTGCTTTTCTTGGTGAATTTTAAAAAAATTTGTCTAAATATAAAAACCCGTGATCCCTTCTATTTTCACTTTTCACTTTTCACCTTTCACTTTTTTATCCTTCCACATTCTCATAGTCTCTTCTCTTGTTAGACTCTTCATTTTCTGTGTTTTTGAGAATTTTAAATAATTCTATTTTTCTATTTTTTTTTAATTTAATTTATTATCGTATTATTTTATGATTTTAACATGTTTATTTAATTAGATTAAGTTTTATTGTTAGTTTTAAATTTTAGTTAATTTGATAATTATTTAGTTTGATAATCAAATGATATGGTTAGTTTAGAGTACCATGTGTTAGTTTAGATATTTTAGTTAGTTTATGTTGGTTAATGAAAAAATTGATTTTGATTATTATTTCATTTGAACTTAGTTTTGGAGTAAAATTATAGTTTACGATCTAAGCATTTAGATTTTTTATATTTATTGTCGATGGTTTGGAGTTAAATTACATTTTATAGTTTAGGTAGTTCGATTAAGTTTAAATATGCTTGATAAAAAGCGAGCTAATTTAAAATTATTGTATTTTAATTTATTCTATCTTATTATAGTTTTATGGCGCAAAATATGTTAGGGTACGAAGATACCTTTTATAGACAAGATTCGATTAACCACATTTTTAGCATACTAGGCCGAGTAGTATAATTTATAACTTATCTGTTTCAAATGTTTGAAATTTGTCTTATTACTTGTGGACTCCGTTTTGTTTGACTGATTGATTTTTTTGTAGGTGCCTTAAGTCTTACGCACAAAAAAAACTTACTATAGCAGCCACCCAAGTAGATTAGGTCACACCTTGGACGAGCAAGATTTGAGTATGTGGCATATATGCTGGAATGGGATTATGACTGAGCATTGGTTTCTTCTTTGATCGAGAGATGGTGGTCTGAGTCACATAAATTTCACTTGCCATGTGGGGAGATGACTTTCACCTTGCATGATGTGGTGTATTAGTTGGAACTCAACATTGATGGAGATCTAGTCAGCAGCTACAATGGTGGGTAGGAGCAGTTCTATAATGGACGATCTATTAAGGACCTCTGTTAGGAGCTGTTAGGTGTTATTCCAGGCCCATGATAGACAGTCACAAAACAAGTGGACAGTCATTCTTACTTAGTTTTAAAATAGTATTTGCGGGGAGTTGGAAGAGCACACGACAAAAGAGCGCTTGTTACGTTACACTAAAGGATACATCATGCAGATTATTGGGGGCATTCTGTTTCCGAATGCCTTTAACTCTCAGATGCATATGAGGTGGCTGCCTCTATTAGTTGCCTTGATCGATGTAAGACGCTATCATGGGGTCAGCTGTGTTGGCGTGGTTTTACCGGTCGGTCTAGATTCTGATATGTAAACACTGAACACGGTCTCCATGTGATACATGGGATGGACAAATTGCTCCCAATCAAGTCGTGCATGCAACCATGCTGTTAGCACATGATGGCATGAAATATGAAGATCTTGAAAGTATCCATATTCACGCCTACCCTCATCAAGAAGTACTTGGTAATTCTGCTATTTGAACCCGGGCACGGTCGCTAACTCTTCAACCATGAAATTGGACCTGGACCGATCAAACTAATAAACATTCATTGTATTCACATGCTTTGAGTTGAACTTGATTACATTCATCAACATCTGTGAGAATTTAACATCCACTTTAAGTTATGCTTGAGCCTCAGAATCCTTCTTCGCAAAAAGTTCACCCAAATTGAAATAGGTCCACTTGACAAGAGCGGTGATGGGAAAATTTTGAGTAGCCTTCATCACGGTGTTGATGCACTCAGAGATGTCTATTGTCATGTGCTGAAAACGATACCCTCATCTACATACTGCGCCCACTGTGAACATGGTATTTCTTCAAACCAGCTTGTGATTGCAACATTCTCGCCTCTCAGATGATCAAAATAATGAGCAAACTCCCTATGTGACTTTGAATATGTTGCGTTAACAAGCATCTTCTTCAAGTTCTTTTTTCTTGAAATGCGTCATGAATTTGGCAACAATATGTCTTGCATAAAATGCCTGGAAGGCATGCGGTGGTTTCCATCCACTTCCATCGGCGTTCAACGCCACAGCAATCGACTTGTGCCTGTTTGAAATCACCACCAGGTATGGATGGGATGTCACATGCAGTCTCAAATAAGAAAGAAAAAATGATCAAGGCTCATTTGTCTCACCTTCGACTACAATAAACGCAATAGGCAATATGTTTGAATTGCCATCTTGAACAATAGTCATGAGTAAAGTGCTTCCGTATTTATCATAAAAGTGGGTGCAATCAATGAAAATAAGTAGTTTTCAATGCTTGAAAGTCTAAACACAAGGAGGAAACATCTAGAACATTCGATGAAACATGACACTATCGACTGATGCAAGTCAAGGCTGTGTTACAAGTTGCACCCAAGTACCTAATAAAAAATCATAAGTTTTTATGACATATAAGTAGTTACTTAATTAAGCACTTATAAGTAAAGTGGTTACTTAATTAAACACTTATAAGTAAAGGTGTTGTAATGAAACTTACCAGATAAGCACATCTTCATTGCGAATAACCAATAAGAAATATTGTTGTATGATTCCTCCTAATCTCCATATATCCTAGTAATGACACTCTGCTTTACAAGTCAAATCTTTCTATATGACACCTTGTAACAAAAGTGACTCTACACACCTCCTTGCAGAACCCTTATGCTAATGGTTGGATTTGTTTTGACCATTGTGAATATATGTTAACCATCACCTTTAAATCCAACCTTCCATGGTCTTGATCCATTGATGTTTGCATGCAAGTATGAGAACTACTGTATCTCCTCACCTCCTATTTTTCTTTCTTTTGACAATAAGCTATGCGTATGTTCCATTGACAACCAATCCCAAACTAGAAACACTTTATATCATACTTCAACTGGTCGCTCTCTTGTATCTTATACGCCACACCCCTCCTAATGTTATATGTCTTAACTGCCATAATAACTTTCTCCTTATTTTTATATTGTTGTCCAATCTCAAACTCATTGGTGGGATCACCCTCAGGGCCTCCTTGACTAAATAGACAATCGAAGTCATTTCCTCGAAATTCAATGAGAAAAAGTGATCCGACTGATCATATGGTCAGAAAATAGTAGGCTGTGTCAGTGCAATTTGTGTGTCATTGTTGTAGTTCATATTTTCCTTCCTCTCTTTCAAAATTTTAGTTGGTTCAGTTTCAGCATTTTCACCGCCATCAGGGTTAACTTGATAGGGATCCATTATTGGGTCTCTAATAGCAGAACTCTCATGACTTTTAACATCAACTTGCATCATACCATCATTAGAATCTTCGACATTTAACCCTTCTTAACTACCTTCAGGTGGCATATTTAGGTCAATTATCGTCCTTTTAATATTTCTCCTGATCGCCCCACTTAAAGGGGTACCATCAACAGAATCTGCAGAAGTTCTTCCACCCAAGACAACTAGAAAAATAAATAATTCAAATAGATGGATATTTGTCCCAACAGTTGTGCCAGACCCTAATAAAACATATGTCCTTTTCTTCATGTAACTGATACCTAATTCACAAAAATATAAAATTTTATTAAAACCCTCATCAAATAAAAAATAACAAAATAATGATAACAATTGTAATCTATATAGTATACCTTTTGTAAAATAAAGTGTTATCTACTTCGGACGGACACTACAAGAAAAACGTTGAGTACCGTCAGATTTAACATCACAGAGTAGTGACAGATTTACCGTCGATAATAACGTTGAATTCGTAGGTTAAGTAACTACTAGCGGACTTTAGTTTCCGACGGTAACCCAATTAGTTAAATGTTGTTTTTTAGTGATCCGCAACGGTTTACCATCGAATTTTTCTGACAGTAACAGTGCGTAAATTCAAATCACAAATTATCTTCCCCCTCATTTCATATTCACCCACTCTCTCACTTTCTCCACTCTGTCACTCATCACCGTCTTCCACCACCACTGCCGAGACCACCACCGTCATAGTTTCCTCTCCGTTTCCGTTAACCCACCGTCGACACCTCCTTTTTTCTCCTTCTTCCCCTCTTCTCCTTTCTCCTTGCGCCGTTAAACTACCGTTGCTCCCACCATCACCGTGCTACCGTTGCCCACCAGCCTTCGACAATTTCTCTAACCTTCGAGATCACCTTTCCACTTTCTCTAATTCCAACAATGTCATAATATCGCTATATTTTCACTTCTTCTCAGTTTTCTCCTAGTTCTGCATTTTAATTTTTTTTAAACTCTTTTTCTTTCTTTTTCAAATTATGTTTTGATCAAAGACTTGTCGTCAGTGAAATTTACTGAGCATCCGATGCTAAAAGCTAAGATTTTGCCAGAGATTTTCCATGTCATCACTTATTCTATTCCCATCAACTCTCAACCACTAAATTCATCACAATCATCAACCGTGTTTAACAGCTCGGGATTCGAGTTCTCCTCTCCTCTCGATGCGATATATAAACCTAGCATACGATCGAATTAGTAGACTTTTCCACTGTAAATTAATGCTCTATAGTACTTATCAATATAAGTTCAGAGAACCGCTTCATTGCTTGCTTAAAGGAAAATATTTTGAGTTAATATTCATATTCGTGTAAAAAATATTTTTATATTTTAATTTAATTTTTAAAATTTTAATTTTTATAGTTTAGTGTCTAATTTAATATTTGTGATTTACGTTACTCTTTAATCTTTTTTAAGATTCTTTTAAAACCTTTAAATGAAATTAGAATCAAAATTTAAAAAATTTTACGAAAAAAATTGTTAAAAAATTTCAATTATCATATTAAATAACTGTTAATTAATATAATACCCATCAATCCATCGCAGCATTCTATTAACATTTTTTATGAAAACAAGATCAAGGACCAATATGAATTACGGATGCTAAATTAAACGATCAAATAGAATAAATAAAAATTTTAAAAATCAAATTAAAATATAAATATAATTTTAAAGACCAATCTGAATATATATTAACTTATTTTTTATTAATTAATTTGCTTAAGATGTATTTTGATTTATAATTTGAGTAATAATGTGGTAGAGTATCCTAGAAGGTCGACAAATCCTTTGGCACCCAACTTTTTGGGCAGGCCAAGAAAAAAGCAAGATTACAGTAGTGAATCTTCAAGGTGCATTATATCATCCATCTTCAAAGTCAGCCCCAAAGAATCCAAGAAAAAACGATATCTCTTCTTTGGAGAATCTTTTAATTTGGAAACTAGCTAGCTACTAATGATGACGACTATATAGTAGTATATGTTTGAGTTATTATGTGCAGGTAGGCATTTTATAGTTATACTATTAATAACTAAATGAAGCCTTTTGATGCTTGGTTGTGAATGCATAACAAATTATTGAAAGGGTAGCAAACCAGCTCAAAGCACTAGCCATTAGCTAGCCAATAATAGCTACATGCATGTGTGCGCGTGTGTTCATATATGCTGAAGGTAAGTTTGGTGTGTGCAACTAAAAGAAGGCACACAATAGTATTGGAGCTTTACTAAATACTAATGGTGCTTGTACTTTGAACTTTATTTTCTTGTTGTGTACAGCTAAGAAGGAATCATTTTTAGTCTCCCAGACAAATTCAGCTTGCTTTAGTCTTAGAAAAGTGATAGATAGACTTAAATAGTTTGATATGTTTTTTATGACGCTTTTTATTTTTATTATGGATGAGAGGTTGATGTATTGCAGTGTTATGGAGAGCACATATTTACCTGCATGTGGTGTCAGGGGAGCATAACTCGAACCGAGAGAGTTAGATACAGGAACACGGAGAGTCTGTTTTTTTTTTATGCCAAGTCACATATTCAAAAAAATATTTTTTATACTAATTCGGAGGGTCCGTTTTCTTTGTATATAAAAAATACCTAATCGAAGGGTCTATTTTCACTCTCTCACAACTCGGACCATCCGATTTGATAACCCAATTTTTTTAACAGAATTCAGATGGTCCGATTTCTTGCACTATGTTTCAGCCAAAAACTGTTCTACATCCATGTATAACACCCCATCTTCCATATTAATGCATAATACACACTAGCATGACATATCTAAATTAATGAGCTTTTTTATGAATAAAATTTTTTCAAATGTGAGATGTTATAAAAGGAAAAATGTAATGATTTATTTATCTCAAAATTACAACAGTGCACTTTATTTATAATCAACGGATTGAGATTGGTTTATTATTTATTATTTTATTTTGTAGGTCATAAATCAATAATTTTTTTATATTTTTTATTTTTAATAAATAAATAAATCGAGACGGATCAAATTTAAGATATTTGAATTTTTTTAATAAAATGGGTTATGATAATTTAGAATAATTTTAGAATTAATGATATAAGAAGTTGTAAAGTTAATTTAAAAAAGAGATCGTATAATTGCGGATGTAATAATCAAGAGTATAGAAGAATAATTGTGTGATTTTTGATTTACATAAAATTTAAGATTAATTTTTGGTGTACTTAAATAAAAAGAGACAATTATAAAAGAAAATTAATTGTGTCAATTAAATTTAAAAAAAATTGTTTATACTCTCTTATAAGTGAGTGTCTAATTAAGTATATAATTTATTATTATTTATAATTTTTTAGATACGTGACATTACTGTATATAATTAATAAAAAATAGTAAATTTAGACAATTTTTGGCTAATTTTTTTAGAGGTAAATATCAAATCAGTACCTAAAAAATTCTGACGCTAACAAATGGTATTTGATCTATGTTATTGACAAAATGATCCTAAAAAAATTTTAAAATTTGACAAAAATGACCAACCGTCAATTGAGTTACTTGGAGTTAAGGTTTTAAAGTGACGTGTCAGTTAATAATTATAATAATTACAAAATTTACTCACTTTTAATTTTTATAATTTTAAAAACACCTCCAATTTCAATTTTTTGAAAACCTAATCCCCTTTCTTCTGAAACTCTCATCTCTTCCCCTTCCTCATCATCCACCAATTTTCTTCTTCTTTCTCAATTAAATCCTCTTTATTTTCATTTGTTGATGAATCTACCTTCCTCCTTCTTTTTACATTTTTAACCAAAGATGCTTCTCTCGTACTCAACTCCTTTTTCATTTTTCATTTTTTTTCTCATATGCCATTAGCTCCTCCAAAAGCTTCTCCAAAAGCTTCTCCACCTCGTAGTTCTTCTTCTCCTGTTGATGTTGTTGATCGCCACTTGACCCACCTGCTACCTCCGATGCCAAACTCAAAATTATCATCAACACAACTCACAAATAGGTTTGCGTTGATGGCACCACCAACACCAATAGCTCCTCCATGATTCAGATCGTAACCAAACTCCAAATTGAGGTTCAGAGTCCTTGCCTGGTTGTTCATGTTGGTGTTATTGGCATCACCATATTGATACAGAGGAAGATGATTACTCGATCTTCGAATGGGAGGAGGAGGAAGGTTTGGAATAATGTTGCGAGATTGTTGAATGGAGTGTTCGTCATCCTCGTTGGGGAAGTTCACTTTAGCTTTCTTTCCGCTAATCTTACGAACTTCTCTGTCATAGGCCCTGGCGGCTTCTTTGGTGGTGTTGAAGGTTCCAAGCCAAATGCGAACACCTTTCCTTGGATCGCGAATCTCCGCGCCTTCCCAATCGCAAACTAAACCATTGTCTCAAGAACACAGGATCTTCCATGCGAAATGCCTCCGCAGCAGATCTCACCCCCTCTGCCGCTACCACCACCACCACAACCACAACTACAACCAGAGTCTCGTTAACCACTACCTCAATCCCAAAAATGGCATCGTTGAGAGGAAAAAGAAGAAGAAAAAAAAAAGATTAGGATTTTAGAAAATGAGGATGATTTAGAAATTATAAAAATTAAAAGTGGGTAAACATGATAATTGTTAACTGACGTCACCCTAAACTTTAACTTCAGGTAACTCAATTGGTAGTTGGTCATTTTTGTCAAATTTTAAAACTTTTCGGGAATCATTTTGTCAATAACAAAGATCATGTACTATTTTATTAGTGTCAGAATCTTTCGGGTGCCAATTTGGTATTTATTTCTTTTTTTTATTTACCAAATGTTTTCTATAATAAATAACTTTAAATCTCATAAACTGAGTTTAGTTTTTATCATTATTAGTGTATTGACATAAAATTAGTCCCTAAACAATAAACATGATTCATAAAAAAAACACACACACAAACACTATCCATGCATTATGTAACAGAGCATTTTATCAGTAAGAGATCAGACACACAAGCACACACAAACATTAGAATCTTATCCCATTGCACACTTACAAAGAATTGTCACCAAAGCAACCTATAAACTTGCTATACTAATACTAGCACAATCATCAGTTCAATTCACTATTAATCCAGCTCAACACAAGTCAACGAAATTCTTGTCGTTAGAAACACTGGACAAACTTACCTGAACCAGATTAACTGAGTGGATTAGACTAAGCAATTCAACAAACACATGGTAGGCATACCAACCCAACAAGTATAGTTTAATTTTTTATTTATTATCATATATGATCAAATCTAGAAAGTATTAGTAGGGATAGTAGGCTGCTTGTTTACCTCGTTGCAGGATTAACCAATCTAAGCAGAGAATTATTAGGAACAACCACATCAGAAATAGGTGTCCTCAATGCCTTGTCCTGATTCTCAAGACACTAATCAGTCAATTTCAACTAACACTAATGGAAAAAAAAAATTAAGAGATTTAGTACTTGCGTATTAATCTTCATTTGTGAGAAATCGAGAAGGAATTATTTGATTTTTAAAGGTGTGCTTCTAAATCTTAGCTTTTGATGACAGCAAGAACTTGTTGTTATCAAATATGGTGATTGTATTCTCCAAATTGAAGAGTTACGAGCATTGCTATGATCCTATGGAGTTAAGAATTCGTAATTATAACCTAACTTCATAACAAATTTAATGATCAATTACGTCTCTTCCAAAATCCTAGCTATTTGACTTTCATTTATGCAGAATTTCAAAATCAAGTCAAACGAAGTGTATTTATCAATAAGTCTTACTATGCAGAGAAGCTATGATAATCAAGTCAAGCACCGAGAAGAAGTGGAGGACGATGGCTAGCACTCTATTGCAGAAACGACGAACAATTGTGATTGTGATGATGATCTCCACCGCTTTCGACCTCCTGGTTCCTCAAGTTTTGAATCCCCAGTCTACAGTTACAACTTACAAGTTGGCAGCAATTTCAATCGGAAAAGTAGATCTGAGGATGATGCAGCAACGGTGGATCTGGAAGTAGAAGACCTTGGCGACGGTGGATCCAAGACAACAACGCAGATCTGAGGTGGAGGATAAACGAAACAGGAATAGAGATGCGATTTGAATGAGTGTAGGACGGACGGCGGTGGCAAGGCCTATGGAGGCCGTGGTTGATAATGGAGGAAAATGAGTTCGATTACAGTGACGGAGAAAAATGTATTTTCTGAATAACCAAATGGAAAAGCATAGGTTACTAACAAATTATCCGCCAACTTCTGCCAACTATTATTTATATTTGTGTTTTATAGAAGTGTATTCGTGGATATGTCTAATAATTAATATATTTTAAATACATATATAAAGAGATACATCCAGAAAATATATCTATAAAAAAATATTTTTATTAGACACATCCACGAACACACTTCCATAAAACACAATTATAAATAAGAGTTGGCAAAAATTGATAGATATATTGTTGGTAACGTAGCGGAACCGTAACCAAATCTCAACACAGGAACAGTTTTTTTTCTTTCTTTTTCAATCAATTTAATTTAGGAATACTTTTACTGACAATAATTACCATGGTCGTTATTAATTTAAAAAAATAAAAAAAAAGTAAAAAAATTAATAATTTTGTAATAATAATAATTGCCTATAACTTATGTTAATAATAGTAAATATATAATAGTCCCAAAAATATAAATTAAATAAAGAATATAGTTAAAGATTTTTAATGGTCTAAAAAATGGGAGGTTGAATCTATGATTTTTTTAATTTTTTAAACTTATTTCAAAACAAATCTAGAAACTTGGTTTTTGTTTGGTCTGTGTAAGTAATTAAATAAAACACAGTTTCGTTTTGTCTCATAAATTATAGAAAACAGAATTAGAATAAAGATAAAGAAAATAACACAGCTATGTATCTTGGTTCAGCCACCATTTTCTTCATTTTTTTTAAAATAGTGGTGTAGAAAATAGAAAAAAATATGAAACGATTAACTTGCATACAAATGAAAACAAATTATCTTTAACCTTTCACCTTTGTTTAACAAGCTTTTGATTAATTTGATTGGACATTATTTTTTTAATTAACTTTCTCTTTTTTTTTCTAGTGTTTGAGCACAAACTGAACTGAAGTTCACTCTCTATTTCTAACCAACACCCGAAGAGAATAAAGCTTTAGGGTTGCTTCACTAAAGCTTGATTGGCATTAGATTTGATTTGTTTTTATCTCCATTCAGCTGCTTTAGATTTCCATGATTTGGATTACAACGAAAATAAATTGGACCATGTACACTAAAACACTTCGTTAAATTCACTTAAGATATTAACCCAATTAACATATTTGTCATCGTTAATGTATTATTTATGTTTTCACCTCAACAATAGTAATTATTTTATTATTGTCGTTAAAAATTTGTCACTAAAAATAAATTTTATTGTAATGTCCTGAACTAAATTATTATTAAATGATTGAAATCTAATCCCAAATATCAAACATGAACCTGCTTAAAATTTTGAAGGCACGGAACATTTCTCTCCATAAGGAGATTGTTAAAATAATAAGAACTTTTTTCAAAATAAAACGTAAAACAATTTGAGGTAAATCTAACCAGGAGAAATCAAGATAAAACTGTACATAATTAACATCATTCTCATGGTCGGTAATACATCCATCTCATGTATTGATTGTTTTGAGTTGGACTTGTAAAGAAATTTTGAACTGATTTATTACGTGAGTAAATAATTATTTTTAATTATAAATAATTTAAATATCGATAAAATTAATCATAAAAAATTAAAATTAAAGTTATATTTATAAAAAATTAAATTTATTTGACAAAAGTATTTAATTATTAAATAAAATAGAGGAGTGCATATGGTTTTATATGTGACAAAAAAGTGTCTTTAAAACCTAAAGGTAAATTCTATTGCACCGCTATAAGACCGGCTATGCTTTATAGTACGGAGTGTTGGGCGACTAAAGGGGAGCACGAACATAAGGTGAGTGTGATAGAAATGAAGATGTTGAGATGGATGAGTGGTCATACGCGATTGGATAAAATAAGGAACGAAGATATAAGGGAGGAAGTTGGAGTAGCACCCATTGTGGAAAAAATGGTTGAATCGTGTCTCAGGTGGTTTGGACATGTGAGAAGAAGACCGATAGAACATCCAGTCAGGAGGGTGGATGAGATGGAAGAGGGACAAGGGGCGAAAGACAGAGGAAGACCTAAGAAGACCATCCATGAGGTGGTCAAACGAGATCTACATGTAAACAGTCTCTCTATAGCCATGATACATGACAGAGCACAATGAAATCGTTTGATTCATGTAGCCGATCCCACTCAGTGGGACAAAGTTTTGTTGTTGTTGTTGTTCTATTAAAAAATAAATTAAAATATCCATATTATCCCTATTTTATTATTTTCAAGATTTTAACTTTTTTCTTATTTTTTTTAGACACTATTATTGTTAGTCACTTGAAGAAAAAAAAATCACATCCCTCTAATTTTACTGTTGTTCATATCTTCTCCTTCACCACTACTATATTTTCTGTATCTTCTTTTCATTTTTTATCCAAAGGAAAGTATAAAAAGACAAAAAAGAAAGTAAAACTTAGATCGGAAAAAGGACAAGGCGTCGTAGTTGACCACAATCTTCGCCAACGACGTCTTCTTCATCCTTTTCTCCTTAACTATTTTTCCTCTTGGAGCTTTCCTCTCTTTCGAGTGAGCGTGAAATCGCGGCTGTGGTTCAATATCTGCAGAGATGGTTTGAGGCTGCGTGTGTGTGAAGCCGCTGCTGTGGTTCAATGTTAACGACAGTGGTTCGAGTCGTATTTTCGGCCTCTTCAATATCGGCGGCAGTTGTTCTTGTGTGTGTGAAGTCGCCACTATGGTTCAATATCGATGGCGGTGGCGATGGTTCCTATGTGTGTGAAGCTGCTGCTGTTGTTATGTCGGTGGTTTGAGCCACGATCTCAACCTCTTTAATGTCAGTAGCGGTGGTTCATGTGAGGAGTTCTAGGGTGTGTGTGTGCGGCAGTGGTTCGAGTTGCCGCTGCTGTAGTTCAATATCGGCGGCGGTAGCAGTGGTTCGTGTGTGTAAACTTAATTTTTTTAGGGTGGTTAACAAAGGGAGTGTGAGAGAGATAAAGAAAAAATATTGAAAATAATAGAATAGGATAATCTAGATATTTTAATTCATTCTTTAACAAAATTAATAAAAAATTAATGACTGAATAATTTTGTCAAATATAATTCATCTTTTAATGATATAACTTTAATTTCAATTTTTCATAGTCAGTTTTATCAGCGTCTAAATTATTATAATCAGAAATTATTATTTATTCTATATTTTATTTAAATTTTCAATTTTTTAAAATTTTTTATTTAGGTAGCTCATCTAAAATTTTAACATATGAATTTAAATAATATTTAAAATTTTTAATTAATATTTAAATAGAATTCCAAAATTTTTGAAATACAATATATACAATATAATTGATGGAAGAACTATTGATAAAATAAATACCCCAAAATATAATAGTGTGACAAAATACAATACATTAAAATAGTATTGTGATAAAATAAAAACTATATTATATTATAATTATATTTTAATAATTTTGGAATACTATATTTTATAAATTTATATATAAATACAAGTATTAAAAATTTATATATAAATACATGTATTAAAAATTTGGAGCACTATTTAAGTACTTTTGTTCTCGTCCTTGATAAATCCTTGGGTGCATCGATCCCATTCCCTCCCTTTCCTACTAATTCATTATATGATCCAATAAATTATATACGCCGCCATAGATGTAATCCAATACAAACTACCTATAAATTTTGGATTTCATAAAATCCTTCACCTAGAGATTTTTTTATTTAAATTATTTAAATATAATATTTATGAATATGTTAATCTAGAGCATATTTATGTATTTGTGTTTTTTTACATATTTGGAGTATAGAGATACCAAAATAAAATAAAAACACAATTCGAATATTTTGTACCTATTATACAAACAATTTGAAAATAGGTACATAAATTAGGTGTATTGTCTTTAAAATACAATCTTAACAAATTTTTCTGACACTGTATTCAGGATATGGTCATGATAAATTTGGTGGCACTATACCCGGTACGCGCTTAAGTAAATAGAGGTTTTTGTATCCTAGATATATGATAAAAAAATAGATGAGTACTAGAGACCAGTATTCAGGATATAGTCATAATAAATTTGGTGGCACTATACCCGGTACGCGCTTAAGTAAATAGAGGTTTTTGTACCCTAGATATATGATAAAAAAAATAGATGAGTACTAGAGACTAGTAGAATTTGTGATGTTTAACTATCAATTAGTCATCATTAATATTTTTAATGGTATGAGATGACATCTAATAATGCAGGATTAATCATTTTTCTTTTGATGGTTAAGTGCTGGCCAGATTTCAACAAAAGTGCTGGCCCTTAGACTTTCTCTAAAAAAATATTTGTATAAGCAACTTTTTAGATCATCTATTATGTATCTATCTTTATTCTATTTATTCTTGTTTTCTTTTTTTTTTCAAAAAAATTGCTAGTAATCAGTTTTTTCTTTTGTAGTAATTTATCCTAACGGGATCATTAGAAATGGTAATAAGAGACTAATATTTGAGTGCAATTCAACTGTGATGCTGTGCATTTTTTGTGTTGATTCTCTAGATGCTTTTAAGATTGTCATATTGATCAACGTGGGAGTAACCACTTCGAAGAAAATTTGCTGAGTAGCATATAGATTCCTATCAGCGCTGTCTAGTGCAGGTTTTACTAATAGGACATTTTGGATTAAAGCCGATAAACACGTTAGTATAATGTTTGATGTGCATGATAGACTAATGCCGCAACATGTGATGGAGTTATATGCAGATGTTCATGATGTGTTTGGTGGTTCTGGGCCATCTTTTTCAATACCCATGCAATCCCGGTCCCAGCGAAACCGTTTCACTTTGCCAATCTACGGAATAAGTTGACGTAGAGTTGACTGAGTCTGATTTAGATTATGTTGTCGACACCGGGTCATCCAATGATAGTGAGTCGTCTGGGAAGTATGTGCCGGATACTCCAACTGGTGGAGGTGTTCAACTTCTTCTTCCTCTCCCGTTGCCTATTCCACGGTTATTAAAAGTTCTCACCCATTATCACACTCTTAATTTGGATGCGATGCAACTAACGGGCCCTTTCAATCTCGGCAACGGTGAGGATTACAACACAAATAGAAGGGTAAAATTTTGAGTGGGACAAAGGTTGATGAGTAGAGATGTTGTTCTCTTGGCAGTGAAGAATTAAAGCATTCGAAGAAACGCCGAGTATAGGGTGTTGGAGTCAGATATGTTGAAATACCATTGTCAATGCAAGCAATCCTCTGTTGGGTGTCACACCCTTACTTTTAATACCTCATGATCATACTAAAAGATTAGACGTTACTTACCTTTAATTCTTTAAATTTAGTACTATATGTATTTAATATTAAGCCTTCACAAATACAAATGGCATTTCAATTCTGAAAACGAAAAGTTTTTACTTTAAACAACTTAATCACACAATTATATCCACATAATGTTAAATACGTAGTCTTATTTACAATTCCTCAAACACAAGTCTTATCCCTCTAAAAACTAATACAATAAACGACGAGGGAAAAATAAAATCTAAGAATAAACCAAATACAGAAAAAGAAAACACATATATACTTAAAGCTCCATAGTTCGGTTGCGACTTCGCGCCAAAGCTTCCTGAACTTGTCACTGAAAAAAAATTCTGTAGGAGAGTGAGAACATCATCCTCGCAGGTTCTCAATTGGAAAGAGAATACCATCAAAGCAAAAAAATACTTGCAAATATAGAATTAATTTCATTATAAAAATAGCTTATCCTTGAAATAATATTTTGGAAAAGCTTTATGGAAGAACCTATTTTGAAAAGTCGTAAGGAAACTCCTTTAATTTACAAATCAGTAAAGTGAATAGTTTAAAGATATTAAAAGGACCAAAGACGTGCCTGAGGGATTCCTACCCAACTTACATCGCTCACTCTTATCCAACCAATTCATAAATTAGAATAATAAAGCAACACCTAATCCATCCTGCCTCAACCTCCGTCATCATATATCAAAAATCACCCTCATCACACCTCTACCAAAGAGGGTCTCTCAGATACATACACATACAAATCAGACAAAAAACACAGATAGGACACAGATACAACAAGTAGAGCAAGTAGCAGATAGACACGGTTAATCATTTAGTCAAACCAAGATAATGCACACTCAAGTAAAACATACAAATGCATATGATGCATTCCAATCCTATGGCTGATGAGCTCATCTGTCGTTATATAGCCAACCCGACATGTCCTAGTAGCTAACCATTGGACAATCGCTCTGTGCGTGCATCCTCAAGCTCAAATATCCATGGGAAAAATCCTCAAGCTCAAATTCATATATATATATATATATATATATATATATATGCATGCCCATGGGAGAACCCGGGAAGTTAAAGTACCCGGTCACATCTTACGCCAGAGGATCAACAAAGTATAAAATCTCAACCTGGAGAAAGTGGTGGCAAGCCATTGCATCTACCCAGAAAAACTCGTGTCTCAGATATTCCAAATACATATGCCATATGAATATTTCAATCATAATTCTTCAATATCCACATTATTCTCAATAATGTCTCATTCATCACCAATCGTGTCATCAAAAACATAACCATCATCATCAATTATAGTCATCATTCCACATCACTATAATCAACCGGAATCATCACCATACTTCAATCATACTTAATCATTATCCTCTCTCTCAATCTCAAAATCATTATTAAACCTCAATCAAAACCAATTGTCAGTAATCACATCTCAATTTTAAGTATAACCTTCAAACAACTTACCAAACTTACCTCCAAATCAAACATCACACAATTATCATCATATTCCTCAAAATAACTCTCTTTCTCTCCACTCCAATGTTTAATTCTATTAAAACCTCAAACTCATTCTCATATTCCCAACCCTTGAATTTATAATTAATTTATTTTTTAAAATATTTAGCTAGTTAATCAAATCTCTTTTCATTGTTATTAAAAATAAAATAAGTTAAAATCACAAATTCACCAAATCATAAAAATTCGATTCTCTTAAAAATTCTTAAAAGTATTCAAAACTTATCTCTTTTGATAACTAATTCAAACCAAAGCTCATTTTTAAAATCATAACCAAAACTTCAAATTTTCAAAAAAATTTGGACAGCACCTCCCCTAAACACCGGAGTTTGCCACCCACGGGTTCCCTCTTTTCAACCTCAACACAACAAAATCAGCCTTTCAATTTAATGTTTCCAATACATAATTCAAAACTAATCATTATCAATTTCAATCAAAGAAAACCAAAATTCAACATATTCAATCCATTTCTCCAGAAATTAAAAAATCAACCAATTCAACCACAAACATAACCTTTCAATCACAATAGAAAATTATTTACTTCACAGACATTCATCTATTTGCATTAATATACTAAACTTGACAGGTATTCAAAGCCCAAAATATTTTTAAGTTTTAAAACAATCACGTACCTCAAGGAATCAAGCCCGCAACGATTTTAACATGATAAGTCCCTTTTTCCCTCGACCCGCAATAGCAGCAGCTGCATCCACAGCTCCGTTTACTTTCACAACAACAAAAACAACTTTTATTTTGACCATGCAATTACCGGAATTTGACCATAGAATGTTAACATCGCAAAATTCTCAATAACAGATAACCAGAATGCTAGCAGTGATAGTTTTAGAACAGGGTTAACTTACTGCAACAAAATAACAAAGCAGCAGCCTCCGAACTGACTCGACAGCAGCTCCGACAGCTGCCAGAAGCTCTGGTGGTTCAGCAGCAACCTTAATTTCGACATGCAATCATCGGAACTCAACCCTATGGTACCAAAATCTCAACACCTTTAACAAACATTAACAAAATACTAAATTTTGAGGGTTTCGATAAAAAGAAATTACCGTACTTAGGAAGAAAGCCGAGACAGACCTGCGGTAACTCTGACGGTGGCGTTGATAGAGAGGGCTCCCTCTAGTGACTACCCAACAGTGGCGACAGTGAGGGAGCAATGACAGCGGCGGCGGCGACAAACTTCAGCGGTGATGGACCCAGTTTCGATGGCGGCAGCTCGTGAAGACAATAACACTCCTCCGCAACGACAACGACAACACTGGTGCAGACTCCGCAAATGTTGACGACCCTCCGTGAACCCTCTCTCTCTCCATTGCACCTCTCTTCCACGACGGCGCAGCTGGCAACGATGAGGACGAATGACGCGGGTGACGGGTTCGGCGGTGACCGGCTAGTAATGGCTCGTTTGCTCTCCTCTCCTCCCTTTCTCCATTCACTTTCCTCTTCTTCTCTTCCCCTTTATGTGCGTGCGTGTGTGTATGTGTGTTTGTGTTTTTGGGAAGGGAATGGCAGTGTGGTAAAGGGGTTAGGGTTAAAATTTTTAATTTGGGTAGGATTTCTTATTTGGGAATTTAGGGTTAAAATTAGAATTTGGTAAATTTAATAAAATTAGAGTATATTATTTTAATTTAAAATCTAATTTAATCCTTTAAAATTATTTTAAAAATATTATTTAATTATTAATTTGCTAATTATTTTTAATCAAGTATTCTAATTTAAAATTAGAGATAATATAATTAATTTTTTTTGTTTATAAAAATTAAAGTATCAAATTCCAAAATTTCAATTATTTAAAATAAATCATATAAACTTTTATTCTCTTACAATTATTAAGCTTTATAATTTTAAATATAGAAAATTATTCAATAATTATAAAATTAAGTAAAATTTTTAGTTTAATAATGAAAACTTGATTTAATTACTTTTGATAAAATAAATTTTGAAAATAAAGTCTTTAATGAATAAATAAATTGAAATTAGCTCATAATAAGATTTTTCCGGAAATTTTGGGTCTTACAACGCATGCAGAGCGTGTGTTTTGGCGACGGGAATTGGTTGCGAAGGGAACCGGCACTACGCAGAGGATTGTCGGGTGGAGGTCGCGGTGGCGCAGACGTGAGCTTGGCCTTGGAGATGCGAGCGAAGATGCACATGGCGATGCGCTGGACTATGTGGGTGGCAATCCGGTGGTCTGAGGGAAGGGGTGGGTCACGATCACGGAGGTGAGGATAGAGCTTCTTGTTGATGCGCAATGGGGAAGGGGAAAGACGTCGTATTGGAGCGGTCTATTTCTGAGTAAATTTTCATAACGGTCCCGGAGATTCACGGAATTATCCAATTTGGTTTTTGAGATTTCAATTTTACTGTAGTAGTTCCTCATATTAAGCTCCGGATAGCATAATAGTTGTTGGGCATCTTTTCGGCATTGACTCAGCTGTCGGAATGCTGATGTAATCATCCTTTGCCACGGAAGTGTCCAACAGCAAGTTGACATGACAAGATCTTAATTGTACCCAATTTGATCCCTGCCTTTGTAATTGACCCTAACCCTCTTCGCTCCCTCCCAATCTGAACGTTAACTTCTGGTGCTTGCTTTTTCCTTTCGTTCTTCTGTTTCTTCTTCCTCCCATCCACTCCGATCAAAATTCATCACAGCCAATAATCTTGCCACTTTAATCACACAAACACGCGAAACACTCTCACTGTTGTTTAGCTAAATGCACTTTAATCATCTTTGTCCCTCCAAAACCCTCTCAATCCCCCTTTCTTCTCTCTCAATTACCCTATTCATTCTCCATTCTCTTTTTCTTTCGCTCTCTTTTGGATTTCTCAAATTCTAAGGTTAGGAATTTATCCTTTTTTTTATTCAATTTTTTTTTACTCTGAGAGTTACCTACACGGTGCAGACGTGGGGGCACCCTCGCGATTTCTTCTTCAATGGAGGCCACGACTGCCGTACCGTTGCCACTATTGTTGTTGCACGCGACACCTCTCTCCAGTTGATGCCACCTTCATAACGCAAGGAATTGTGTGTTATTTCCTAGCACTATCATTCGTCGAGACACCCTGAAGACAAGGTACTGGTTTGGTGTGTCAACATCTCGCATTGTGTTTGTGGTTTAGGGGAAACGATGCTGGAATATGAGTGTCATTCTAAATAAAAAAAAAAAAAGAAATGATTCCATCTTTTTGTTTGTTTTGTTGCTAGGGTTTGGCAAGGTGTTTTGATGCTGTAGTTCTTTTTCTTTTCTCGTTTGAAAACACATGTTGTTTGGTGAGTTTTATGATGAATAGTATGGTCATCAGTTTTGGCAAGTGCAATGAAACATCTAAATTCTAAATACTTGATATTCAATTTCTAGCTCTTATTTATATTTAATTGATTATTATGTTATTTATTATCGAGGAAACAAGGCCTATACATTTCTAATATCTGATAGAATGTTGTCTCATATCAATGTTGAGTAAATTCCAATAACTACAGATACCTAAAGGCTTTGATTAAGAATAAGAAAAAGAAGAGCAAGAAGAAAGGGAATCCAATTTGAAAGTTGGGATGAATAAGGATTTTATAATGGAGGAGGGATCAAATTGGGTCCAATTACAATTTTACCACGTGTGTGGCAAAGAATGACTACATCAGTCTGATAACTGAGTCAGCACTGGAAAGATGTCCATGACCATTATGGTGTTCAAAACTCAATATGACCATTATGGTGTTCAAAACTCAATATGAGGAACTACTATGATGAAATCAGAACCTCAAATATCAAATTAGGTAATTCCGTGAATCTCGGGACCATATAGGGAATTACTCGTTTATTGCTGATCCTTATTTTTCAAATGGAGATTAATTATTGATTATTCAAATTTTAATTTTTGTAAAAATTTCTAACTAATAATTATTAATTACAGTCGTTTAAAATTGGCTGGTTATGAGTTAGTCTTCCATATACTTTTTCTATTCTAATAATGTGCTGACTCACCAAAGTTAATTGTAACAAAATTCTATTTAAAAGATAACAGCAAAATAATATATCATTAGTTAGTAGTTACAACTTGCTCAACAACTCAATATTATCTTCATCATCCTCTCTCAAATTATAGCTAGTTGCTGCAGAATTTTCATTATCCTTCCTTAGAACTACAACATTAGTCACCACATCTCTTCAGTATGTTTCTTTTGTTAGGATTTTAAGTGTTTTGGGATATGATTTGATTCTCGTTTAAATTTTCATTTTTCTTGTGTGTCACATCTTACTTTCTTGAGTTTTTTTTTCACTGTGCAATTTTCTTTGTTTGGTGAAAAAGAACTAAAAAGAACGAGAAAAAAAAAGATGAAGAATTTTTATTATTGTATTGTTGTTATGAGAGAACAACACTACTTATTTATATTAATTAGTAAACTAATTTTGAATTTTAAAATAAGTTAAAACAATTAGAATCTCTAGATGATTTTATTAAAAAAATAAAAATAATTAATTTAAAAAAAGCATAATAATTTTTTTTTCTAGAAAAGAAAGATGATAACAAATAAAAATAATATAAAAATTTAAAATAGTTGGATGGAAGATGTCAATAATCACTACAAGAAAAAGTAATATTTGTAATAAAAAATTATTACAAAAAATCAAAATTTTGAAACAAAAGAAATTTGTAACAAAAAAATAGCTATTGCAGTATGTCCCGTTACAAAAAAAATTTGTAACAAAAAATAAAACTGTTACAATTCAAAGCATGTTGTAACAAATTTTTTTTATACAAAAATCAAAATTCATTACAAAAGTGATAACAAATTTTGATCTTCAAAATATTTTTTGTGACAATATATTTTTTCTATCATAAAATTTTGTTACAAAATATAACTTGATTTTGTAACATTTTGTTTTCTTTAGTTACAAAAGCACAATATTTATTTTGTAACAATTTTTTTAATACAAATTACATACATAATTTATCAAATTAATTTTTTAATTCATTGATATATTAACTACTTTACTGAGCAAGTCAACATTTATATAATATGTAAAAACACAGATAATTCAAATATGCTTCATTTAACTAAAATTGTTTTAAAATAAAATAACATTAATGTCTATATTGATTAGTTCTACGAGTTATATTTCTTACACAAGTTCGACCAAAAGTTAAAAGTCTAACATAGATTAGTGTCTCTATGAATCAAAATATTCTTGAGTCATTTAGAAACAAGATATAACACCAATTACAATTTTTTTCATTAACTTTTATTCAAAATCTTTAGAAAAATTTTGGCAGAACCTCTCTAAAACTTGGATATTTTCACCGTCTATGGTTCAAACAATAACAACTAATTCATTACTTATTTCTCATCCAATACACAACCAAATTTATCAAACCAAATAATAGAACATTTGTCATTTATCAACCATGTCACAAGTAAAATATAATAAATACACCCATATACAATTAAACTATACTAATAATATATGAATCATCTATGAATATGTATTAAAACCATAAGAAATTTTAGGGGTACCTTTAATTGTCTATTTCTTTCGTTGTAGAAGCGCGTTATGAAAGAATTTACAATGGCTTGTTGAGTTTCCAATTGAGCTTTCATTCGAGCTAATTCTTCCTCTTGTCGTGTTTGTTGCTCTTCAAGTTTTTCTTTGAGCACATCTAGCACATCTATTATACAAGCAAAAATCAACTAAAAAAATCAACAAAGAACACTTCATTGTATCTACCAAACAAGTTAATGTATCCTCTAATTTGACGACTTTCATCTAAGTTATCACATACTTAAATGATTTAGTTAGATGATTTACATGAACAAATACAGAACTTTCTTTTGTATAATTTATTCATTGATAAATAGTAAAATGCTACCTTGCAAGGCACTCATTGCAGTTGCTGCACAAGCTGAATTCGCAAAATCCAGAAAACAAAGAATGAGAGATCCTCCACCACACTACAATGAATTAAACATGTATTTCAACGTAAAAGAAGTCACAGTAAATTTCAACTAATATTCACACATTTAAAAGTGGAGAAGCTAATAATGTTACCAATAGTACACTTACATGTTCGGATTCTTTGCTCACAAGCCTCACTTCTCTATATCCAACAAAAGGGAAAAAATGTCTAAGATAACATCAAGGAATGTGAAAAACTAAATTTTATTGACTAAAATTGAAAATGATAGTTATGACTATGATGTATCTGTGTTCATTATTTATGTAACAAATAATAAACCAACCATATAAATTAAAGGCAAAGAAGGAAAAAAACTTGACTTACCAACCAGTGATGCAAGAAGAATAGATACCCATGATGGAATAGCAAGTATGGCCTTTCAGTAATAGATATTCACATTTGTGCATGCTCCAATTAAAACTTCTTGATACACTGAATTAAACATAAAACAAATAAAAAATTATTGTCATTATCCCTTTTTAATTAAAAGAGTCGGAAAAGCACCACAGAACTTACAAGAAAGAAAAATAAAACATATAGAGAATTGAAAAAAGAACATTATTATGTATATGTTCAGCAACATAATAATTGATTTCTTGAACTTCTCACACTTCTAGCATCAATTCAAAACATAGTAATACAAGTCATTTTGAGTTTATAAAAATTCCATGAATATAACCATACTTATGAAACTAATTAGACTCGTTACATTAGACCAAAAATAATTATATTTAAGACATTTAAAATTAAGTAATAAAACTAAATAAACCATATGGAGCCATATTCAACAGCCATAAAGAATCAAATTTATCTTAGCCACAACATAATAGTACAGTCTCTGAAGAATGCTGACAACAAAGGACCAAATTTGTCTTAGTCATAACCTGACAGTGCATTATATAAAATTTCGCATATAGTGTTTTTCACCTATGACATACAAGAGTTGCATCAATTACTTACAAACAAATTCACTAACTCAAGATATCTGCCCAGATTCAATTGTATAGATATATGCATAATTTTTCTTTCTATTTTTTTTAAAGAGGAAAAAAGTGGAAATTAAATTTTGGTTATTTTATCAAACCCTAATTAACTCTAAGAAAAACATAATTCTACAACCAGTTGAAAAAAAAACATATGAATACAAATCTTATTTACCTTTGATTGGAGAAGAGAACAAGTGAGTAACAACAACAAACAGAGAAGAAAAGCAACCACAAAGAAATGGAGAACAACAACTGCAACACAAACAGGAAGAACAATAGTGACACAAACAACAAGTAGAGGCGGCACCAACAAACATAAATAGCAAGCAGCAACCACACTGACACGAATGACGACAACAACAGCAAGATGAACAAAGCATCCAACCAAAAGGTTATGAGCAAACAAAGCCACCATGAGCAGGATGATGAGCCTTTGGGGAACGAAGTCGCAGATGAGTCGACGAGGATGAGGGGAACTTCGGTGGTGTCGCGTGTGACGGCGGCAGCAGCAACTTGAACGGCGATGGCGGCAAGCTCCACAAACAGTGACTGTTCGAGCTTGATGGAAGGCAGAACGGTGACGACAAGAAACGAACGGCGGCGACTATGGGCAACAATCCCTCCTTCGCGAGTTCTCCCTCTCTGCGCGAGCTCTCTCTTCTCGACAGTACAACGGCAACTCTCTCTTCTGGGCTTGATAGTTCGGCGGCGGCGGAACAGGATGGGTGCGGCGGCAACAAGCCGGCGACGCTCTTTTCTTCTCCTCCCTCGTTGATCTCTGTGTGGGTGTGTTTGTTGTGAAGTGTGTGTTATGTCGAATGGGGATGTGGCTGAAAGAGCTAGGTAAGGGGAAATTAAGTTTTTTTTTTTTTCGTTCCATTTGGGAATTTTTGGATTAGGATTAGAAATTAAAGATTTATAAAAAGAATAAGGATAAATATGAATAGATATTTAATAAAATAGGAGAGTAGAATAATTTTAAAACCAAATACACTCTATTAAAAATATTTAAGAACATTATTTATCAATATATTACTAAGTTCAATTAATTATTTCTAATTTAAATTATAAAATAAAAATATAAAATAACTAATTATAATAAATTTTACAAAAATATTAATTAACTTCTCTAAATATTCATAAAAATAATTTAATTATTTTTAGATTAATTTTTAAAAATAAAAAATTCAAATTAATAAAATAAACCATAATTTATTCATAATAGAAATGACTTAAACTATATAATTCTTTTATTATTAAATTTTAATCTCTATCATGCAAAATATTAAATTATAATAAAATTATATGAAAATTTTGATCAATATAAAATTCAGCTTACCTACAAAAATTTTTGTATTTTGTGACAAACAAATAATTTGTTACAAACAATATTAAATTTTGTGATAAATTAATTTTTTGTTATAAAATAATTAGAGTTTTTCAAACAAATGGATATTTGTTATAAAATATTTTGAACTTTTTCAACAACTTCATCTTTTGTTACAAAATATTATAAAATTTTGCAATAAAACACCGATTCGTTACAAAAACCAATATAATTTGTAATTAAAAAATTAAATCGTTATAAAATAACAAAATGTTTTGTAACAAATTATATTGTTGTTACAAAACATTATTATTTTGTAACAATTACTAATTTTTGTTTAAAAAAATAATTTTTTGTAACAATATTAAATTTGTTACAAAAATTTTGTTACAAATGTTCAATTTTCTTGTAGCGAATTCACCGTGTGCTTAAGGAAGAGAGAACAAACAACTATCTTCAAAAAATGAGTCTATTAGACTCAAAAGGGTTAAAAAATGAGTGTGATGTATTTTTTTTTAAAATAAAAAAAAATTATTGTATGTTATTTTTTCTAACAAATTTACCAAATTAAATATGAAGTATAAAAAATTTAGAATTTACAAACAAACAGGGACAGGTGATCCCCACCCACTTGAAATTACATAGTTACAGTAATCACCTGTAACATAATTCATTAATTCATTAATTAGCTAGGTGCATGCATGCCAGAAACGTGTGCACAGTGCACTGTATACTCTATCTTGTCACATTACTTTATTAAAAAAATTCAATATTTATTGTTGATGTTCTCACATTAAGCGGTGTCATTTGTTTTTTTGGGTTAAGATGGGTCAAGGAAGCTTCCAGATGCAACACCCAATATGACTAGGCTTTGTCTTTAGACCTCATTCAAGAAGGCCCCAAAACAAACATAAGTGGAAAAGTATATCCTTCTCCGTTGAATTGGATCCACACTCACTAACTCAGGTCAGTGAACAACTTAACCATAGTTACCCTACATCCATCAGACCCTCACAATGAGGCCAGGTGTCCTAATCGAACGATCACAAACTACTATATATACCCCTCGTTCCCAATTTTAAACCCTAACTAGTGTAAATCCAATTAGTACCTTGTGATCATCTTCTGGTACTTTCCGTGAAAATGGCAAATCCTAGGGTGTTCTTTGACATGACCATCGGAGGCCAGCCAGCTGGCCGCATCATCATGGAGCTCTTCGCCGACACAACGCCGAGGACCGCCGAGAATTTCCGTGCACTCTGTACCGGTGAGAAGGGAGTTGGCTGCAGCGGGAAGCCCCTCCACTACAAGGGTTCCTCCTTCCACCGTGTCATCCCCAACTTCATGTGCCAGGGTGGTGACTTCACCGCAGGAAACGGCACCGGCGGTGAATCGATCTACGACATCAAGTTTGCTGACGAGAATTTCATCAGGAAGCACACCGGACCGGGTATCCTGTCGATGGCGAATGCGGGTCCAAACACTAACGGATCTCAGTTCTTCATCTGCACCGCAAAGACGGAGTGGTTGGATGGGAAGCACGTTGTGTTCGGGCAAGTGGTCGAGGGCATGGATGTGGTGAGGGAGATCGAGAAGGTTGGGTCCAGCTCTGGCAGGACGTCGAAGCCGGTGGTCGTCGCCGACTGCGGTCAACTGTCTTAGACGGTGTAGACCAAAGCGTTCTGATATCTGAATGTACACCTGCGTGTGTCGTTGTTTGTTTTTAGTCTAGTTTTAATAACAATGTTAAGTTGAATCGTAAAAATATTATGAGATGAGCTACTATAGAAGAATAAAAATGTGGCAGGTGGTAATGACAACTAAGACATATTTACATATATATGCATGGTGTATCTATAATTTTTAGTTATGCACTTTGTGTGGGGTTTTTCCTTTTCTGATGTTTGGGTGTTTGCTTTGTCTTTTGGTTTATGATTTTACATCCTGGGTTACTATACTCTGTTCATTCTGCATTTTGCATTTTGGTTGATTTTTTTGTCCCATCTAACAACTCCTTAGCTATCTCTATATTTCTTTAGAGCTACATTATATATATATATATATATATATATATATATATATATATATATATATATATATATATATAATTTGCAATTGATCTCATTGAAGAGTGATCATAACATTGCATAAAAAATTTAGAAGTTGCAGAAAAAGAATTGGAACCTAAGCTTGGAAGACAATCTCATGGAAAATAAATTTTCTAAGATTAAAAGTCCAAAATTTTAAGATGCAATGCAAAGCTCACAATGAGTTGGGGCAATGGAGCATCTAGGAAGAGCTTGCAAGTTCAAGGTGTGGTTATTGGACAAAGAGATGCTAATAGCATGAGCGAGCAAGTATAGGGTGAGAATTGCATTGTGAATATAGGTGTTGTTTCACGTAGTGTATATGAACCAAACTAAGCAATCTTTGTGAAGCATTACGTACTCTTCGGATTAGTTGGGTCAATAAATAAAGTAAACTTTCTAAAAAAGAACTTACTCTAAATCTTACCTTCTAAACCTCCAAGATCCTAGACTCTAATAAGATGCACTTAAAAAAATGACAGATTATTATCCACTTTTCAGGGCGCATGCTAATTTTTGATAGGGTGATGATATTGTTATTCTTATTTTTCATAATATTATTTTACATATGATTATTTTTATTATATATTTGCATAAATTTATTAAAAAAATAAATGATATTAAAATAGAAATGATAATTTCTAATTTATTTTCTCTATTACATATAAACAATAATGAAATTTACTATCCATCATTAGGGATACATGGTTAAAACGGTAGTCAATTTGGTTTTTCAAAATTTCACTCAATCAAATTAGTTTTAAAAGTTTCCAAGATCAATTGTATTCGTTCTCTTCAATTTTCCACTTGACCGTGTACCACGCAATTCAGCTACAAACCGACCTCAAAGGTCGGAAACAAACAAAACAACTTTATCTCTCAAACTGTTACTTAAAACAGACTGCACTATTCAAACACGTCTTCACCCATATCAAAAAGATACTACTAACTGCACTGACTATCGGAACCTATGAAGCCTACTACTAATTCAAAAACGTCTATAAAATTAAACCCTCTAACTCATAAAAAAGGGCAGGTTCTACATTTACTTCTGATTATTACTCTTTACTTACTTATAACTAGCACACTTACTTGAACGTCGGAGTGCTTTGTGCAGGTGCTTCTGCCGCCGTATTTCAGAAAGCCGAGCTAAGTCCGCACTCCTATACCTGAACGACGTTCAGCTCAGCTGCGAATTCAGGTGCTCAACCGGAGGCTAATAATCTCGGCTTAGTCAGGACGAAACACCACCCAAAGTTCGTTCTTTTCACACGGGTGTATTGAATTTATGTGGTTTTAAACTCTACAAAATTAGTCACCAAAAAACTCTACAATATTGAAGTTAATTTTAAAATTTTACAATATCAATTAAATTTGTTCTCTTTAATTTTTCTTTCAAATTTCTTTATTTTCATTAGGGGTGTATTGAATTTATGTGGTTTTAAATCCTACAAAATTGAGTTCAACTTTTCGAAAAATATAATAAAACTCTTACACTTAAATAAAATGAAAATTTAAATAAAAGACAAGAAAAATTAATCCAATATAAGAAGAGGAAAAATAGGTTATCTAATCCCTTCTAAAGTGAGTGATTTGATTGTGAAAAAATGGAATAAGAGTAGTGATGATTGTAAATCATAAAAATGTTTAGTAGAAGTTTAATATTAACACAATCTAAAAGAAAATTCTTATGAGTAAGTAAAAATAACAAAATTTAAATAAACGATTCTGTAGAGATAAATTTAATTTATCAAAAATTTAATAGATTGATTTAATAATCAACGCATTAAATTTGAGGGGATTATTTTAATAATTACATACCTATCAGTGCAAATTTTCAATTTATCACATTAGATAATACATATACTCGTCCCAATTAGACAAATCGGCTCGTTTGAGTCTTTTTTTTTTTAAATTTCATCATAATTTTAACTATAATTTTTATTTGATATTCATATAAATAAAAAAATTATCGTAGATTTATATATTTTATAGTAAATTATCTAAAAATAAAAAATTAATTTTTTTTATTAAAACAAAAAGTCCAACACAATAAAGTGGAGGAACTAGAGAATATAGAATTACTAATAAAAAAAATACATATTAATTCGTAATCATCTTCAACATTATCATCAACAATTAAAATGATCAAAATCAATCCACTTTTTTTAGCTCCTAGTCGACTCGTTGATAACTTCCGATACACTTGCTTCTTGATTACACTTGCTTCTTAATTTCTGAATATTCTCACATTTCTTTTTAACCATGTATTTCAAATGATAATAAAAAAATCAATCAACCACCTATAAGTTCTTTCTTCTTTATAGGTATTCCTCTTCAACTCTTAAATGTTGCTTAGATTATTCTTTTTTTACATAAAGCACAAAGCTTATCATTTTGATCAATAATACCAAATTTACTTAATCTATCCTTAGTATTGTTCCTGCCAACTAACACAAGCAAGGTGAATAACTCAACTCTTAGTGGTACCAAACTCCTCCAAAAAGAAATAGTAAAACTATAACTTCTAATGTCTTCCGAAAACATTTTAGTCTGCAAAACCGGTACAAATGAGCTAGTAGAATAAACGTCTAAACTATCAAATTTTCATACGATTCTGTCTTCTCTATCATTTGTTAATCTAACAGATTGTATAACCCCATGAAGTCAGTTAACTAATTCTAACTCCTATTGGAATAGATCCCTTCTCAAATGAAAATTCCAAATCCACTCAAACCCATTCTAGAACCCACAATCCTCTATTACAGATCCGACTTAGTGATAGTCAGTTGTCCTCTCGAAACCGAATTCTTCTTCATCCCCTACCTCCAAAAATAATCCCCTGACAATCTTATCTCTCACTTACTGCTCTTTTATATTCTGCTATGAATTTTCTCTTGTCAGTCAAATATTTGAATTCAAATCATTACAAGAGCATATAATTTTCTTACACAATGGACAATCTTATTTTAAAAAATACCACCACCACTTGAACAATAATGTTGTATTCTAAATTATTGCATCACCCACTCCCAAATTTCCTAAACGTTTTGGAATTTGCACAATTTTCTACCTCTCTAAAGGTAGCCTATGCTTGCCATCCTCATTACTCTACAGGAATCTCTCTGTAAAGAGATCAATTTCTCTATTATTCCTCTAGACATCTTATATAAGCTTAAGTAGTAAATTGGCAGACTATTAAGCACATATTTAATAAGGACCAACTTACCAGCTTTATTAAGCGTTTTGGCTTTCCACAAGTTGAGTTTCTTTTTCACTTTGTCTATAATTGGTCTCCATGTCTTGACCAATCTCAGATTCTCACCTAAAAAAATATCAAAATATTTAATTGGTAACGAAGTTTATTTACACCCCAACAATCTATACATTTTTTGTGACTATCCTTACTCGCAATTGATCGGGATCAAACTAGATTTATTGAAGTTAATATTCAAACTAGACATCATCTTAAAATATCACAAAAATCACTTGTAATTTTTTATAATCTCTTCTTCTTGAAGGCAAGATGATGGTGTAATAAAGTATATCTTAGTATGTAAAAATAGTACTAATAATATAGAAGAAGATGATGTAGAGAATTCGTAGTAAGAATTTTTTATAATCTTTTTATTTTTGGTCAAGAATATACCAGAACTTTCTAAAAAAAATTAGGTAAAAAAATAAAGAAAAATTAGGAAACTAGCACTTTTAGACTGCTTTTTGTTAGTATTTTTGTGTATTTTCTATCATGATGGACACAATGTCTCTATCTATATCTCATTTGTCAAACACAATTTTGTGTCTATGTGTCACTGTCTTAATATCTTGTCCCTATAAACAAACGCATCATTAGTTGGCATAGAATTCAATGATCCCATAACGTTTGGACTAGGGGTGACAAGCGGGGAAGCCTGCCCTGCCAAAAGCCTGTCCCGTCCCGCCTAGTGAGGTGGTCTTAGAATCCCACCCCATCCTGCCTAATTGCGGGCTGGCGGGCTAAACCTGCCAAAACTTCTCTTTTTTTTTTTTACTATTGACTACTAAATAATATATATATAATTTTACAACCATATTAATAAATTTATAATTACTAAAAGCATAAAAAATTATATTTTTTATATTCACAAACATTAAAGTCTTTGTAATTATAAATATCTAACAAACATAATTATAAACCAAATTTTCATCCAAAATAGAATTATAAATATTGTCTCCAAAGTAAAATAAACATAATTATAAATATTGTTTCTAAAGCAACATAAACATAATCCAAAATACTCAATTTTCATCTTTATACTCTTGTAAGTTGGGTTGGGAGAAGTTAGATTTTGAAAAAAAATTTACAAAAATGCCCCCTTTTAAAAAAAACTAAGCCCAGCGATGAAGCCTACCCCGCCAAAGCCTGTGGTTTCAGCGGTGTAGGTTAGGCGGACTTTTGCACTTTGGTGGTTCCAATTTTTCAGTCCGACCCACTTTTTTGGTGGATTACGCGGGCCAATCCGACGGATTTAGACCCGTTTGCCACCCCTAATTTGGACCATTAAATGGTCCAATAATAAAATATATTTTTTAAATAATTGTTAAATAATCTTTATTTAATTTTAATTACAACTTAATTCTTTATATATTATTTAATTATAAAATATCTTTTTTATTTTATAAATTATTATTTTATTATTCATTTATCATGTTAATTAACAATTAAAAAAAATAATAAAATAGATCTTTCATTAATATCGTGACTTTCATAAATATTTTGACAATACGAATCAACGAATTTTTATCCTTGATCCGTTACATCCGAACAAATTAGCAAAATTGTGTTCGTTAGTAATTCAATCGATTGGAAGTACAACAATTGATTGAATTTCACTCGACAATATGAGTTTTTTCAAAAATTAATTGATTGAAAGTGTTACACAATCGATTGAATTGAGGATTGCATTATATATTAAGCCATTATAAATATTTTGTCTTTTTATATAAATTATTATTTTATTATTTATCTATCTTATCTTTAAAATTTTATCTTTCATTTTTTTATTTTATTTTGATTTAGATATCTAATCATATTTTTCAATATTAAGATTAATAATTAGTGAATAATCTATCATTAATTTATTTTTTAATTACTTAATTTTACAATTGTAATTGTTTATCAATTTTTTTATTATCAATCTCTTCGTCACTTTTGTTTATGATTTATCTATCTCTTTAATATCTAATTTTTATGGTTCAAACTGTAATTTTACAATTTGGGTAATAATTTTTTTAAATATAATTTTTTTTAATATTCAAATGAACGAACCCCATTCATCTCTAAATAATAAAATTATTTTATTTGTGTTAAAAATTCACATTTTTTATTTCCAACTTTTTAACCAATAATTCTCCAAATTAAAAATTCTTCATTCCCTCCCCAAAGTAATAATTTCATAATAGTTTATTTACTCCCAAAATCATTTAATAAGAATTAGATAATCATCAATTTGTCTTTTATTTGGTGCAGATTGCTTTTGAAATAAAACAACTGATCAAAGAAAAGCTTAATGCTTCAACTGTAGGCATTTTGTCTATAATTCTATATCATCAAGTCTGAATTCTCAAAAATGAAAAACTATGAAATAAACTATCGTCTTTTTTGAATAATAATTTTAAAACTTTTCACTTTGTCCCATAGTACAGTAATTATGAATTTGAATCTTCAAATTGTTTCGAGACTCTGGAGACAATAATAATAGGGATTGACGGTGCAGATGACGGCACCAAAATCAATAATATTCCAATCGATTGTATTGATTTTTTAATCGATTCAATTTTTAAAAAATGTATATTGTATGTTATGTGAAATTTAATTGATTATGTTGTATTTTCAATAGATTGAATTATCAATAAGTACAATTTTGTTAATTTTTATCAAATATAACGTATCAAGGATAAAAACTCCTTAATTTGTATTGTCAAAAACTCAAAATATTTATAAAGGTTACGATTAATGAAAATTTATTTCGTTGTTATTTTTGTTTTTAATTATTAATAAACATGATAAATAAATAATAAAATAATAATTTATAAAATAGATAACAGATTTTATAATTAAATAATATATAAAAGTCTAAATTATAATTAAAATTAAATAAATATTATTTAATAATTATTAAAAAATTTAAAAAATATATTTTATTATTGGATCATTTAATGGTCCAAACATTCTACGATTATCGAATCCTATTCCTTCTTTTATTATTGGTCACATGTTTCATCTCCATTGGTCACATGAGAAACTAGATATTATTAAATTACTTTATTGTTGTTGGTATTGTAATTACTTTATTTGGTTTGAACTTTTCATCTGTTTGAATAATTTATGTTCTAATATTTTTGAAATAACTTATTGTTGTTGATTGTTGTAAGGAATTTATGAAGTCGATTCCGTTATGTTACCAATAGTATATCTGCCAACTTCTGCCAACTCTAATTTATAATTGTGTTTTATGGAAGTGTATTCATGGATGTGTCTAATAAAAATATCTTTTTCTATAACTGTGTTTAATAGAAGTGTCTTTATAGATATATGGATGTGTCTCTTTATATATGTATTTAAAATATATTAATTATTAGACACATCTACGAATACACTTCCATGAAATACAAATATAAATAAGAGTTAGCAGAAGTTGGCGAATAATATATTGGTACTTTATACTTTTCTTTATGAAGTTTATTGTTGACTGTTCTATTTTTGAAATTGCTTATTATTTTTTAAATGACACCTATTCCTCCCAGCAAGACATATCAAAAATTGACAAAGATTTGAGAAATCAGAAGGGTGTCTCCTGCCGGACGTCTGACGATGATCCGTTTCATAAGTCTTGTAAAATTCAGCATCAAGCATCTTTACCATATCAAATTCTGAGAGCCTCAATTACATAAGAGAGGGTAACTGTCCAAGTGAAGGAAGCACAAGACAATTTCTACATCCCTTCAGCTCCAATTCAGCCATGTTGTGGTATGAACAATGTTCTATCCAATCGGAAAATACTACACCCTGTAATAACTGATTTTTAGTTCTTTTAACTTTTTGTGAGCATGTAATTTGTGAAACACATCTTTTTTTTTTTATTTGGGAATCAACAATATCACTTTCTTGAAATGATGATCAGGTTAAATTTTTTTTTGAAATAAAAAGCTCAACACAGTAAGGTAGAGTATTTAAAAAGTCCAGAATTACAATACAAACACCAAACAAAAAATAGTAGTTATCTCCGACATTACCATCAACAATTAGACGGAACAAAGTCAACCCACTCTTTGTAGCTCCTAATCGACTTGGTAATAACTTTCGCAACGCATGATTCTTGATTCCAGAAAAGAAAATCCTGGCATTCCTTTCCAACTACGTATTCCAAATGATAGCAAAAAAACCAATCAGCCACCTGTTACGTTCGACGTTTCTTACAGGAGCTCCTGTCCAACTCTCAAAGTGTTGCTTAATGGTTCTTGGAATAGACCAAACTTTATTATAGACGTATAACCAAGCACACCACACGTGCCACGTGAACTCACAGCCAATGAATAAGTGGAAATCATTCTCAGTTTCTTTTTTACATAAAACACAAATCATATCCATGTGATCAATAATGCCCAATCTAATCAATCTTTCCTTAGTATTGACCCTACCAACTAAAACAAACCAGGTGAATAGCTCAACTCTTGGTGGTACTAGTCCTCTCCATATAGATTTAGTGAAACTATAACTCGTAATGTCCTCCGGGAGAATCTCAGCCTGCAAAGCCTGCACAAATGAATTAGTTGAGTAAACTCCTGATTTATCAAATTTCCATACTATTCTATCCTTCCTCTCACTTGTTAATCTGACAGATTGTAGAACTCCATGAAGTTGGTTAACTAATTCTAACTCCTATTGGAATAGTACCCTTCTCCAATAAAAGTTCCATATTCACTCCAACCCATCCCGGAATCCACAGTCCCATATTACAGATCCGACTTGTTTTGAAACTGAGAAAAGCCTTGGAAATACATCCTATAGCACACCATATGGTAGCCAATTATCTTTCTAGAAACGAATTCTTCTACCATCTCCTAACTCTAATGATAACCCTCTGACCATCTTATCTCTCGCTTGCTGTCCTCTTATCTGCAATTGACAAATATCTCTCCACGGACCCTTTGTATTAGGAACCGACTGACAAAAAAGAAGGACATTTGGATTCAAGTCATTGCAGGAGCACACAATTTTCTTCTATAATGATGACCAGGTCAAATATAAAACATTCAGGTGTATTTTTATTATTATTTAACTAGATTAAAATTTTTTTACTAGTGCTATATTATTATTATTATTATTATTATTATTATTATTATTATTATTATTATTATTATTATTATGTAACTGTTTTTTTATTTTAGGTTAGTTTGCATAAAGAAATTTAGTTATTGTGTATTTGTATTTGTTGATTTTAACATTATGACTTTGTGAAATAGGATGATAATATTTTTTTAAATTGATTAAAAACCGAACAAACCGAACCAAATTTAATTAGTTTGGTTTGATTCGAATAGTCTTGCTAAAAAAATTAGACCAAACTGAATCGCAATTTAATTAAACAATTGAATTAGATGACTTTTCTCTAAAAAAATCGAACCAAATCGCACTGCAAACACTCTTAATATTTATATTCGCTCTAGACCATCTCCAGTAGGGAACTCATCTCAGTCCTTATTTATGGCCCACTTGTCATAAAAAGTGACTCCACATCAGATTTTGCGTCATAACCAATAAATAGGAACTCAATGAATCTCTCTCTTCTCCATTAGAAGGAACTAACTTTGATCCCTATTGTGGTCCCACCTAATTAATTAATTAAGTAATTAAAATTAATATAATAATTATTATTTTTTAATAATATTATTTAAATTTATAAATTCAAAATAATTCAATATTATAAAATATTAAAATAAATAACTTAAATTTGATTAGTATTTTAAATTTTATAAATAAAAATAAATAATTCAACTAAAAATTATTTTATAATATATAAAAATTAAATTTATTTTTTATGTAAAATAAATTTAATTAATTATGATTTAATATAACAATATAAATAATATTTGATATTGATTTAACATAATTATTTATATTAATTATAATTTAATATAATTAATTATTAAATAATTAATATAAATAATTAATTAAATAGATATATAAGTATTTAATATATATTTAATATATTTTTTATTTTTTTTATTAACTTACCACATGGCATGATTTTATTGGTTGTTGCAAGTCCCTACTTAGAGGGACTCTCAACCTTGATCCCCGTGAAGAGCCCTCTTTTCCTTTTCACTCCAATGGTAATTGAGTCCCCATATGTCAGAAGAGGAACTCTATTTCTTAGCATTAGAGTTGCTCTAAATGCAAGAAAAAATACCGACCCTAACATGTTTGTAAAAGGAATATAATTTTCTCTTACGCACATAAGGACTCACGGCATTATTGATGAACTCCTAATAAAATTTTCAAACTTTATTAAAATCTATACAATGCACCGAAAAAATAAGCATTCAAGCGATTCAACCAATAACCTGTTTTTTTTTTTGTCTTGAGCCAATAAGGACTCTGCATTATACCTTAGACACCAATAAACCTCAAACACCTTACAAAGCATGTTTTTGAGTCCAGATTACATTAACACACCACCAAAAACGCCCAAAACAGGAAGACCATAAAAGAAGCCTAAGACAGGGAGGCCGAATTACCGAATTACAATACAAGAATGCATAATTATCATGACTCGAGGAAAAAATTATTGAAAAAGTATAGAATACCAACTTATATTTAAGTAATTTAACTGATATTAACCCATTTTAATATTTAATTTATAACTTAAAATTTACGATAAAAAATTTATAATTTAAGATCTATAATTTAATATAAACAAATAATTTTAAAAAAATTAGTTAATATTAACTGAAAAAAAGGTTAATTATCTAACATTACTCAAAATTATTTTCTTGTTTTCAAATAAATAATGTTAAATAAGTCACCAAAAAAATGTTAAATAACCAATTTTTTTAGCCGACATGAATGAATTTTTTTAAAATTTGTTTATTTATTTTAAATTTAAATTCTAAATCATAAATAACTTAATTTTAAATTATAAATCTAAATTCTAAATTAAATAAACATGCTTTGTAAATTGTAATTACCATTTACCTCCCTATCTGAAAAGTCGGAGGTCCACAGCCCGGCCACTGCGCGATCATGAAAATATTAATCAACTTGAATTTGCAAGCTAATATATGACTGTTCAAGTGAGTTTTTTAAATGTATTAAAATAAGGCACCCTACTATAATTGAAAAATTAATATAATTTGAAAATTTTAAAATAATGAGATTAATATGTACATCATTAGCTCAATTGAAATATATATATATATATATATATATATATATATATATATATATATATATATATATATATATATATATATATATAGCCAAGTCTCTGGTGGCCATGGCTATGGTAACTAGTGGTGGCTAAGGTTACACTTTTAATTTAAAAGTGTAATCTTTCACAAAGAAAAGAGTCACTTAATGGAAAAAAGTAAATTAGAAGATTTAAGAGAAGAAATAATTAAGTTATCAAAATTAATAGATCAAAAATTAATGATTTTAACTAATGTCAACTGTAATGACACCGAATTCTTAAAATCAATACAAAATGATTTTTCTCAAAATCTTTATTTTACTATAAATTTTATTGAAGGACTTCAAAAACCTGAAAAAACTTATTTTTCACATGGAATTTCTAAAAAATGTTACCATGGAAATGATTCCCCACATCTATATCATACTTTTAACCCACAATTAAATTCTATAGTAGATATGCTTGAAGAAATATTAACATCCATAAAATTTCAAAGAAATAAGGAAAAAGAGAATCCCAAGGAAGAAAAATTCCAAAACATAATTAACATAACAGATTTAAAAGTAAAACCACCACTAAAATTATGAATATTGAAGAAAAATTAGAAGAAGTTACAATACTTTTTAAACAATTAAAAATGGCTCAAGAAAATAATATTATGGAACATGGTTTTCAAATAGAGGAAGAATTAGTAAATTCTGAAAATATAGAAAATGAAGAACACATTTTAGATTATTCAAGTGACGAAGAACCAGCTATTCCAATACAAGTAAAAAACGAAGCTGGAACATCTAAGGATAATCAATCTCAATTTAAATGGGAAACAGGTTTTGATAATTATGCTTTTAAAAAAGGGTTTATAAATAAAGATTCAAAATATGCAAAAATACCATCAAAATACGTTCCTAAAATCCAAGAAATGGAAGGAGAAAGAATGCTCGATTTAGACTGCAAAAAGAACGAAAAAGAAATTTTCGAAAACTGGTTGAATTCCTTCCTATTAGAAGCCTTTACTAATCCAAAACTTGGTGAATTGTCTGGAAGGGACATTTGGAATTACATAGGGTTTCACACTAAAGGAACTATAAGAGATTATATGACATCAATAGAAAACCAAATAATAGAAGAATTAGAAACAAAAACAACAGCTTATGATAAGATATTATATATAATGATGATTCTATATAAAGAATTTTTTGGAAAAAATATTATAGATCATAGACAAGAAGTCTATAATAAAGAATATCAAGAAGCAAAAAACCATTTAGCTAATATTCAGATATATGATTTATGTAATGTGGAGTCCTATATATGTGAATATAGAATACATTATTACAAACTAAAAGAAGAAGATAAAAATCATTATCTTAGTATGTACATAACAAAACTTCCATATCCTGCTAATGAATTTATAATGGGAAGATTTATAAGAGAAATAAATAGAGGAACAATTGAAAATAATTTTGGTGGAGCAACCTCTGCTATAAGAGAGGAAATAAAAGAACGTTGTATGCAAGAAGCAACTCAAAAAAGATTTGCAAATATAATCAGAATTTGCTGTCAGGATAATGAGGAGATACCTCAAAAATATGGTCTTAATAAAAATCTTCAAAGAAAAAGAAAATATCAATTTAGAAGAAGAAAATACTATCCAAACTGGAGAAAAAAGAGATATTTTAGAAAAGAAAATAACAATAGAAACAAAAGACAAAGAAATAACTATTGCCCAAATAAAAAAGAAAATTGTAAATGTTGGTATTGCCAAGAAGAAGGACACTACGCAAATGAATGCCCGAAAAAGAAGGATAAAAAGGATCTTACTAAACAAATAGAAATTGCTAAATCTTGTTTCATGGAACCATTAGTAGAATCTGATGATAATTTAGACTATATTTTTGAATATGTCTCGGAAACAGACTCAGAGACTGAGTAATAATGCTACATTTATTACTATAAAAATAACAGAAAAGTTTATAAATGCTTTCATAGATTCTGGGGCAACACAATGCTTTGCTAGTTCAAGTATAAAACTTGATTGGAAAAAATTAAAGAAACCATTAAAAGTTAGAATAGCTGACAAATCAATACATAAAATTGACCAAAAAGCAGAGATGGTTGAAATTTTTATTCAAAATTATAGGTTCATTGTTCCATCTATATATATGTTAGATTCTAGAATGGATTTTATCATAGGAAATAACTTTTTAAAGCTATATCATCCATTCATTCAAGAATTAACATATATAGTTTTAAAAGCTCCACACGATTCTTTAATAAATCAAAAATCAAAACGTATAAAAATACCAACTACTACTATAGATAAGATCTTAAAGTTTAAAATATTTTCTATATTAGAAACATGTTATTTAAATCTATACTTTCAGATAAATATTCCAAAAAATAATCTTGAAATAAAGATAGAAGAACTCTTGGATGAAATTTGTGCTGAAAATCCTTTAGATATTAAAAATACAAATAACGAATTAGTAAGCATTAAATTAAAAGATCCCACAAAAGAGATAAATTTCCCAAATAAAATTCCTTATTCCGCGAGAGATAGAGAAGAGTTCTCATTAGAGTGTAAGACCTTTTGGAAAAAGGAATTATAAGATTAAGTAAAAGTCCTCATGCGGCTCCAGCTTTTTACGTTGAAAACAATAATGAAATTAAAAGGGGAAAACGAAGAATGGTAATAAACTATAAGAAAATGAATGAAGCAACTATTGGTGATGCTCATAAACTTCCAAGAAAAGATTCTATTTTAGAAAAAATCAAAGGAGCAACTTGGTTTTCATCTCTTGATGCAAAATCAGGATATTGGCAACTTCGTTTAGACGAAGAAACAAAGAAATTAACTGCTTTTACTTGCCCAACAAAGGAATCAACAAGTGTGTTGCTTTATGAATGGAATGTATTACCATTCGGATTAAAGCAAGCCCCAGGTATTTATCAAAGATTTATGGAAGAAAATCTAAAAGAGTTAAATGAATTTGTTCTAGTATACATTGATGATATACTAATTTTTACAAAACAGGATAAAGAAGATCATCTTCAAAAATTATTAATAGTTTTAGAAAGATGCAAGGAAAAAGGATTAGTTCTTAGTAAAAAGAAAGCAAGAATAGCAAAACAAAAAATAGAGTTCCTTGGATTAATTCTATCTACTCAAGGAAAGCTAAAACTTCAACCAAATGTTCTAAAAAAGGTAAATTTATTTCCTAATAAAATAGAAGATAGAAAACAATTACAAAGATTTTTAGGGTGTATAAATTATATTTCTGATCAGGGATTTTTAAAGAATATAACAGAATACACTAAAAGCTTATTTCCAAAAATAAGTACTAAAAAAGTATGGAAATGGGATGAAAAAGATAGCATACAAATTCAAAGAATTAAAGAATTATGTGAAAAACTTCCAGAACTTTATATCCCAGAAGAAAATGACTACTTAATAGTAGAAACAGATGCTTCAGACATAACCTGGTCAGGATGTCTAAAAGCTAAGAAAGCTATAAAAAGTTTGGAACAAGAAAAAGAATCACTAGATTCTAAATATCCCCCAAAGGAACTACTTTGCAGGTATATTTCAGGGACTTTTACTCCAACAGAACAGAGATATACTACTCATGAAAGGAAACTCTAGCAGCAATTAAATCTCTTAAGAAATGGAAAATTGATTTACTACCCAAAGAATTTACATTAAGGACAGATTCAAGTTATTTAACAGGTTTCATACGATATAATTTGAAAGTTGATTATAATCATGGACGATTGGTAAGATGGCAATTATTTTTGTTACAATATCCAATAAAAATTGAATATATTAAGGGTGACAAAAATGTTATTGCAGATACATTAACAAGAGAATGGAGTTCGTCTACAACGCATTAAATCAAGAAATTCAAAAATACGAACAAGAACTCGAAAAATGCAAGCATTGTCAGCAAATAAGGACACAGATCCAATCCCTCAAGAAGGCCATCGAAGCAATGAAATCAACACAACAACCAAAACCATCAGAGTTCAGCCAGCTAAGCGTGGTGGACAAATCAGGTGAGGAAAAAATTCCAGAAAATAAAACAATTGCTGAAATTATCAAAAAATCCACCCAAGATAAAAAATATTATGTAATTTATAATGGCCCCATGAAAGGAGTATATGATGCCTGGGAAAAAGCAGCACCATTTACACAGCAATCAAGGATAATTCATAAAGGAGGGTTTTTAACATTGGAAGAGGCAAAGGAATCTTTTAGAGAATATGAAGCTCTTCATCCAGAGCAAACCCTGAAAAGAGCAGATAAAGCTCCAATTCAAACCCAGAGAACAGGGATAATAAGAAACATTCCTACAAGGGCTGAAATCAAGGAAAAGAAAAGGGTTTGTAGATCAAATCTCAGAGAAACCCTTAACATAGTCTTGAATTGGACTGCAGAAAAAAGGGCGATCTTGGGATATTATCCTATTGCCAAAGAACAGCTAACAAAGCTGGTTATATTTCCAGAGGCTTCCCCATCTGACACCTATCAGTTTTTCCAGTATGGATTAATTGATACAATCTTAATTTTTAATGATTTAAAAATTATTAGTGAGTTTCCTGCAGGATTTATTGATGCAGTAAAAAGATTTAAAAATATGATTGACAACGTAAATCCAAGGGATATATCCCTAAAATTTACGAATAGTCAACCTATTTTTAATGAAGAAGAAGAATGCTTGGTTCCAGCACATCAAGTGATCTTCATGTCCGTCTTCCCAGGAAATTTTCAACCAATTGATCAAGTCCAAGATTTAACAATCTACAATCATGAAGGAAGACTAGCCAGCACACTAGCAAGGGTCTTCAAAAGAACTCAAAAGATAACAAGGGAATCTCACACAAGAATCAATTATAAAAGCAGAAATACTTTGCTTGTGTCCAGTAAAAGGAATGAAATTGAAGAAAGAGAGATGAGACTCTTAGTAGAATTTGAATCAGCATTCTACAACTTATCTGGACTCTTAGAAAAGCTCCCCGAAGGGATAAAGAGGAATCTCTGCTATTTGATAAAAGACAGAGAAGACCACAAGTGCCAGCTATGTGTCTCAGAGTTATCTGAAGAAAGCAATAATAAAACGGAATCAACCCACATGATAAAGGAAGAAGACAACGCATCTGAAGGTCACATGATGAAAGAGGAGGACAGCACATCTGAAGCATCTCTCAACATTATTGCATAGTGACGTAAGCGCTTAGGTCATAGAGCACCAACAATGTAGCTGGTGCAAGATAATAAACAATGACGTGAGCAATAACGTCATAAGAAGGGTAAGGATGGGATTTGTCCATCAGACCCAACCATTATAAATAGGTTGCTTAGGCAATTGTAGAAGGCATCAAACAATAGAAAGCAGGAGGCTAGGAGTACTCATATGCTAGGAGAGCAAGGAGGAAGCGGCCGAGGCGATTCTATAGTTTGAAGAAGAATTCCCTTAGGAAAAACCAATTCTAAACTCCCCTCTGGAGTTAGTATCTACAATCTCCCCTCTGGAGATAAAAACATCTTATGTAAAATATTCTAAATAAAGGAAGTTTTTCTCCAGAAAGGTACGCCTTTATCTTAATCTCATAGTTATGAATTATTTAGAAAGTTTAGAATTAACGGAAGAATCTGATTATTATAGATTATCTGCCTTATTAGATAACGAAAAACAGGCTGTTCTAAAAACAGAATTAAATCTCAAATCAAATGAAAATTTTAATAAACAAAATCTTTTAAAAGAAGTTTTTAATAGAAAAAATATAATATACTATGGAAAAATTCAACTTGAAGCCCCTATAAAGATAAAATCTGCTAATGGAGAACTTGAAATAGCTTTGATAAATGATGAAGAATTGAGTAAACAGATTGAGAAAATTAAGGATCAACAAAAAAGATCTAAAATTGGATGGATTCATATTAGTACTATACAAGTCTTAATCAAATCTACATATATGAAAGGAATTAATTCACCAATAAGCTTAGCAATCTGTGACAAAAGAATTACTGATGACCCAATAGATCAAATAATTGGAATTGTTCATGGAAACTTGGCAAACGTAAATGTTAAATTCAATGCCCATCTTGGATATGCTATACCGTTATCAACTGAAAATCTTGGAAGATCTATAAGTTTGGCTTATAAATTTCACAGAAAGAATCTAATGGAACAAGACGATGAACCATTTTCAATTACATATGCAATAAATTATGCTTTAACAAATAGCCATCATAGTATAATATTTAAAAACAGAGAAAGAATTTATGTCGATGAATTATTTCAGAAAATTGTAAAAACAGAAATACCAAAATATAAAGCTATTGAAAACCCAGTTCTTTTACTAAAAGAACCATCAGGAAAATTAGTTTCATCAAATTTTCAAATAAGAGAATCCAGAATTAATAGCCCTTTAAGTTTATCTAAGTTAAAAATTAAAGAAGAAAATTCTGAAATAAAAGAATTAACAAAAAAGGTCGAAAAATTAAATGACACCCTAAACACTAAGTTATGACAATAAATAAAGAGAAAATATATGTAACCTATCAAGATAAAAAACAAGAACTCTTTGAAAGAGAAAACCGGTTGAATTATTTACAGTTTTCTGAAATAAATCAAAGAGCATTTGAAGCTCTAAAAATAATCTATGACAAATTGAAAGGAGAAGTTGAAGAGTTAGAAAAATTAATAGAATCTCTAGAAAATAGTGATGAATCAATGATAGAATTTGCAGAAATTCTAAGATAAATAATGAAGTATACAAAGATTGAAAGACCAGAAAACAAAATAAAAAGACATAGGGCGAAAAAATTAAAAAGTAAAATAAAGAAGTATAAAAGGGAATTAAATAGTCTTCAGTTCGAAATTAATGACCTTATAATAAAAAGGATAGAAATAAGAACAAATATAAACAAGTTGGAGCTAAACTTAAAAAATTTATAAATGCCTGGAACACCATATTATGATTAAAAGAATTAAAGCTGTTGAAAGAAAAAATGGAGAATGAAGTTGAAAAATTAAAAAGATATTTAGAAACAACAGAAAGAGTAGAAATAAAAGAAGTTTTGGAGGACTTGAAAAATTATATTAAAGAAAAAGACAAACAGATAAAAGATTTTATATACAATGATCAATGCAAAAAAGAATATTATAAACTAAAACAAGATTGAAAAAAAAAACTATAAAAATGAAATCAGGCTTAGTAATAAATGCTCAATATTTATTCAAAGCAAAATATGAAGAGTTAATAATTTTGAAAAAGAAATTACATCTTAAAAATTGGTATCAGAGCCAAGTTAACGATTAAGGGTAACACTTTCTTTTTAAGCAACACTTTTAGTGATACGCTTTCAATTACCAAATGTCCACAACTAATTGGTAAACTCCTTTATAGTCACCATAGGTACAATAAGATGATAGGTACCATAGAAGGCACCTATATATATATATAGTGTAACATCTTTTCCTCCTTATATTGGCTACGCAAATCAGACAATTTCATTATAACATAAGTTTTTATGATTTATTCACGATGTAAGAGTCAGACGAAAGCATCATTATTATTGTTTCCTTTTGTTTTCCCTTTGGGTGTGTACTCTATTATTTTATATTTTAAAATAACTATTATATATTTTTTCTTAACAAATTAATATATGAACGAGGATAAAAAAAATTATATCACCGAAAACATATCTATTTTATTTAATTTTTGTCTGCAATATACCTGCAAACGCCATTGTGATAATGATGTGATGCATGAAAGGAATAATTTTCATTAGAATTGAATATAACACAATAAAAAACAATGCTTCTGGTCCTCTCCAAATTTCAGAATCTGAAGAACGGTGGACGATTACTACATTGGATTGGATAAGAAATGATTATTCTGAAACAGAACCCTCTTATCCAATAAGTATCCATCCTATCCGATCCAAATGTGTATACATTTCTATAACTATTGCTGATAAATACAACAATATGTAACCAATACACCAAATATACTATAAAAAAAGATACAATTTATAGCCAATTTTCCACTAAGAATTTTCAAACACTATTTGTTTAGCACTTTTTAAGTCTCGTTATTAAACTATTCTTATTTTTTATTTTTTATTGACAAATATTTTATGTATATTTAGTTTTATCTTTATAAATTTTAATCAATAAAAAATACATAACAAAATATTTTTTATTTTTACGTACTCTTTATGTATTATTTTAATTTTATTACTTGTTATTTTAAGATGAATTAATCTGTTACATACAACAATTGAATAATCACAACATGCATATAAAATTAAGTTACGTAGATTTTAATTCATAATTGGTATTTTAACACCCTACAGGACAAGTAATCAATGATTCTTTGAAGGTTGTAGAATTATTTATGAATATTAATTTTTGCACCATTTGATATATATTATAAAGTTCGAGATCATTGTGATGGAGAATTGTAGATAACGTAATGACAAAATTTGACAAGTGTCCCACCACCTGTCAATAAAGGAGATCACGTGTATGGCTTTATTTTACTACACGTGTCCTCAACACACCGATGATTGTTTCTATATAATAGCAGCACTAGGGAAGTAAGGATCCTCACTCACCGAACAGTGTAGAAAACATACAAGGCATAATTGTGAAGCAAAAGAGAAAGAGAAAGAGAAATTATGGCAACAGTTGGAAGGAATGTGGCAGCTCCTCTGCTGTTTCTGAACTTGGTCATGTATTTCATTGTTCTTGGTTTTGCTAGCTGGTGCCTCAACAAGTTCATCAATGGTCAAACTAATCACCCCAGTAAGTATCAACACTTAAATATTTGTGTATTTGATTTGTTTAATCCAAATTGATTATTCATTTAAAAACAAATTGAATAATAGGTTTTGGAGGAAATGGTGCAACCATGTTCTTCTTGACGTTCTCTATGCTAGCGGCAGTTCTTGGAATAGTGTCCAAATTCTTAGGCGGCAACCACATTAGAACATGGAGGAATGACAGCTTGGCAGCTGCCGGAGCCACTTCAGTTGTTGCCTGGGCCGTCACGGCTCTTGCCTTTGGGTAGAAACGTCATTTCATTCTTTCCATCAATTAGTGATATATCTTGAAAATATTTTCTGAAGTTAATTTGGCGACTTAATACGTTTATGCAGCTTGGCATGCAAGCAGATAAACATAGGAGGACATAGAGGGTGGAGGCTGAGGATTGTGGAGGCGTTCATAATCATTCTCACGTTTACACAATTGCTTTACTTGTTGCTTATCCATGCTGGCTTGTATAGTACCAGATATGGCCCTGGCTACCGTGACTCCGACTACGGCGTAGGAGGTGCTACTACTGGAGACCCTATGCACAAGGGTACTGGTGTTCCCACTTCTACTTCTCGTGTCTGATCATCGATCATCTAAGTCATCCAACTGTGTTTTAATTTCGTTTACTCTTTGGGGAGATTATGTTGTAACATTTTCACTTTGTATATGAATGTTTCTAATTATCTTTTGTATTTTCTGCTTTTTCTAATCTCGTACTGTATTCCATCAATAACGTGACGTTATATGCTAAGAAAGCATTGTGGATTATACTTTTTTATAGAGTTTTGACATATATTAATTTTTAGAAGGTTTTCCTGCACCGAAAGAAACATGATATAATTTAATCTTAACAAAACTAAATAGAACTTGATGGATTGAATACTAAAGTAAGGGAGTAATGATGAATGCATTAAAAGTATACTTAAAGTGTATAGTTTAGGCAGCAAATATGAGCCATATTGGAGTCTAAAGTGGTAATGGACTTTTATTTTCATTTTTGATTTATTCTAATCTTCTGTACGTTCGAAGTTTATCAAATACCTTGGAAGTAATTTTTTTTATTTTTATTGTTTTACTCTAACTTGCATCAGATCAAAAATTGATGAAAGAATAGAGGGTAGTAGCCTTTATTTGTAGGGTTGGTCATCAATTATTGTCAATTGTGGATTTTTGGCAATTTGACTCATTGTTGAATGCCATCAATTTTACTAAGTAGTCTGAGTAATGAATTAAAATGTCATTTCAACGAAAATATGTTATAATTTAGTTGTATAGTGAATTAAGAAATTAAGAGAGTTAAAAAGGAACGGTGTCATTAATATAATTTTGGATTCTCGTCATTAACATAATTTTGGATTCTCGCACAATACCATCTTTCTTTAGTGAATGTTTCTTTGGTGGAGACAGCTCCTTTCCATGTCAAGTGGAGTCACATTTATTTGACTTATCACCTTGAAAATGCAGAGACACAAAAAACTGAATCATCACTTCACTTTGTGGGAGTGGTCTCATTTGTGTATATAAACGCTAGTATTATATGTACAATTTTGATAGTGACTTAAATTCAATTGTCCTAAAATAATTGCTATATTCATGTTTTTTTTTCACATTTCTAATATACATAATAACTAAAAAAATAAAAAAGAAAGAAGTGACAAAGGTGTAATTATTTGGATTCTATTTTTCCAAAAAATATTGATTGGCTGATGAATTTCTATTTTGGGATCTATAAAGCCTCCAAAAAGACCATCAATGATCCTCTTGTTTTCTTTACTGTACTCACATCACGAGAGGGAGTACTCATCCGATAACACAGTACACTCAGCCACGTGCTCCCAAGCTAAGCTTCACCACACTTCGCACGTGGCAAGTTTCCATATCCTATGCTCTAAATCATTCACCTACTCTCCTTCTAGGGTACTACCATATAATTCTCAGCCTTTTTTCTTCTTTTTATTTTTGGATAAATGGTTATTTTTGTGTATTTTTTTTTAATTTGACAAAAGAGCTTGTTGGATTTTAGGTTTTCATTAATAATAAAATATTTTTTTATTCATTATTTATAAGTTTCTATTTTTAATTTTTGGTTAGTTTAAATTCTAGTTTTAATTTATATGGTTATTAGTTTATTTTGCGGTTTGTTAAATTTTGATGTGATAAGCTAAATACTTACCTAATAAGTAAAATATTAATAAATATATTTATTGTATTGGTTTTTGTTCTATTATATCAAAATTTTATATAATAAATTGTTCGGTAATCGGGTTCCAGACAGGTCGGGAGTACAAGTGAGAGGGTGGATAGGTGGGGACGCCTTGACTAGGGTCACACTGGTAGCGGGCTAATCGAGCTGACGAGCACTTGGGTTGGTGAATGGACGAGGGGGGGGTGCCACCTGCAAAGACACTCCGACGCCTAAGTCAGAAATCGTACGAGCAGGGGGAATGATGTGGGAAAGTGACATACCTCGGGGGAAGAGCCAATCTTCCCCTTATATACATGTCAGTAGTGGGCCCCAAGACGAGGACAGGCCCATATTTCTGAGGACGTTGTCCTGCAGCCACGTGCGAGCCGTACAGGACGCGTGCCCGGGTCGGTTGGAGGGCACGTGACCGGGTCGGGTGGAGATCGGGTCGGACCGACCCGTGCGGTTATTGGGCCAGGCCGTAACAGAGCCCCCACGCGCCAATGGTAGTCGTAGGAGCTACCAATGGCGTGTCGTCTTCGCGTTTCGTTTGGTCGGCTGATCGCTGGGAGGTTGTGTCTCCACGCGCGTCTCTTGGTTGCTCAAAGCAACCGTTTTCATCGCTTCGTTTCCCGCACCGAGCATTAAATGCTCATAATGGGGTGAAAAACCCCTTTTGAAAAGCCCATTCTGCCCCCAGGTGTTTGGCGCTCTGGAGGTAGTTTTTAAACGATCGGTTTTGACATTTCTACACTTTTCTCACATTCCCTATTCTTCCTTTCTTCCTCCTTGCTACAAGATTCCAAGGCGTTGCTGTGGTGCCTCCGTTCGTGTTCCTTGCACTTTTCCAGACTCGCAATCATCAACTTAGGTAATTTTCGAATCATTCCTCCTTTTAGGTATTATTTTTGGTATGTTTGTTGCTTGGTTCTTTTGATATTACTGCGTAGCCTTAGTTGCGAGTAGACGTGTTAGGGGGGAAAGTACCATTCTAGGGTAGGCTTTTTCTCGTTCCTTTAGACTTAGTCTTGTTTGCCTTTAGTCGGGAAATCGTGGGGGGTGGTGTTTGTTTTCGGCCTGAGCGACCGATCTCTTAGACTAACTGGATGGTACCCCCATGTAGGTATGGCCCGCACGGTCTCCCGAGCATCCGTTAACCCTGCGGCTTACGACCAGTATGCTTGGGTCGTCTCAGATGTGAGGGATTCACCCAACCAAATGAGCGAGGAGGAGCTCACCGAGTTCCGACAAGCCGGGTATTTGTGTGGCGGGACTGACGAGGAGGCCAATTATGACGCCTTCGTCCCGGCTGCTCACGAGCGGTTGTATGAAATCAACTTCCAACCCAGCCGGGTTGCCGACTGGATTTGGTTCTACAAGGCCATGTTCACTCAAGTCGGAGTTTGCATTCCGTTCTCCGCCTTTCAAATGGCGCTCTTAAACCGAATTTCCGTGTCACCGTCGCAGTTGCATCCGAACAGTTGGGCTTTGATCCGCTGTTTCGAGATGGTTTGTGAATATCTCGACCTGCCGGTGTCCGTAGATGTCTTCCTCTTCTTCTTCACCCTCACGAACCCTTCCAAGCAGGGGAAACATAGGAAAGGGTTCATGTCCTTCCGGGCTGCTCAGGGTCGGAAGATCTTCGGCTTGTTCGAAGATTCTTACCATGGGTTTAAGGATAAGTATTTTAAAGTCCGTCCGGCCAAAGGTCGCCACCCCTTTTGGTTGTCTCTGGAGGGGGTACGGCTCATCCCGACTTATTGGAGCTTCGGGGCAGGAGCCAATAGTTTTATTAAGGTAGTTTACAAAAACATGTCGGCAGAAGATCAGCAGATTGCCGAGGTGCTAAACGCGGTTTTTGGGAAGAACCCAGTAAATCCCCACCTCCTCATGGGTGATCGGGACTCCGCTCGTAATTATATTTGTGAGAAGCTCTTTACTTTATGCTTTATCTTTTTCCCTTTATTGATATTGTGTGACGACTAACCGACCTTCTTTGGTTTCTTGCAGTAGATATGTCTGCGTCGGTGACGGGCCTTGCCGATCTGTTTCAAACCTTTCTTGCCGGCGGCGACGACGAGGAAGGTGACGAGCAGCCTGTCTCCGAGGGGCCTAATGCTCCCCCGGAGGGCCAGGATGTTCCCGAACAGGGGGCCGCAACCGACGAGGTCGAGACCTCGGCTCAGGGCGCCTCGGTTGAAGGTGGCAAGGCGGTCCGTGTTTCCCCTATCCGTGAGGTTGCCGGGATTGGGGGTTCGGTGCCTAAATCAGATGACGAGGAGGAGGTGGTGGAGGTCTCTAACCTGAAGAGAAAGAGAAAAAAGACATCCACGGCGTCGTCCAGTCCCGAGGGTGTCCTTACCGTTATGGAAAGGAATTTCGACGCCTCAAAATTTATAGACACCCAGCTGATCCCTGGTACGGAGGAATATTTCCATGAGTCATCCCTTGCCGGGCAGGCGAGGTGGATGTACCTCACTCTTCTGCGCGGTGCGGTTATTGCTCGGAAGGCCGAGTTCGAGTTGTCCGGGATGGAGTCTCTTCGTCGGAAGTTGGCCTCCGCTGGGAAGGCCAACAATGAATTGAAAAGTGAAGTGGAAACTCTCCGGCAGCAGTTGACTCAATCTTCGGAGAAGTTGGACGCCGCCGAGAAGAAGGCTACCGCCGCTGAGCAGAAAGCTGCCTCTGCCGAACAAAAGTTAACAGCTGCCGAGAAGAAACAGAAAGAGTCGGACGCAACGATTGAACGTCTGGTCGAGCGTGAGATGGCTCTGGAGAAACAGGTCGGCGAGGCGCAGAAGCGTACGGCCGAAGTCGAGGAGGGGAAGCGGGCCGTGGAGGCCGAACTGGCAACATGGAAGGCCAAGTACAAAGACGTCGTTAAACAGGGTAAAGGCGCGATTTTGGGCACCGAGGAAGCCCTGAAGGCCCAAATCAAAATTGTTGCCCCCGAGTTCGACACGTCGGCAATTGGCGTTTTTAAGATTATTAAGGATGGCCAGGTTGTTGATGTTCCGAAGAAATGAACTCTTTGTTCCATTGTTTTTGTTTAGCCGTTTTGTTTTGGCTTGTAGACAGTTGTTTTTAGCCGTTTTGGCTTACGAACAGTTTAATCTTTGCCGTTTTAATATTGGCTTGTGAACAATGACTCTTTGGTCGTTTGCTCGTGTTGTCTAATGAAGTTTTTCTTACTTGTCCGATTTTGTCGTCGTTTTTAGTAACCGTTTTTGGTTTATAGTTGTTTATATCGGCGGCCCGTGGGCTCTTGTGTAGTTGCTTGTTACAACGGTAGTTGAATACCTCCCGGGGTGATCAGTCCCGGGTTGGGTGTCGTTGCTAGTCATGACAAGATGATTTATCTGAAAAACGGAGGTAAGATAGAACGGAGAATTCGCACAAGTGTATCTTATTCGGTATCCACATAAAAGACTTGAAAGTTACTATGAAGTTCAAATGACGAATTAACTACTTAGCTAGATTAGTCGGCAGGTCGCTCCGTCTTCTAGGAGTAGAATCTTCTAAGGTTGTCCGCATTCCAAGTTCTCGGGACTTCCTTGCCGTCGAGTCTTTCTAGTTTGTATGCTCCTTTTCCCATCACTTTCTTGACTCTAAATGGGCCTTCCCAGTTAGCCGCCAGCTTGCCTTCTCCGGGGGTCGGCAGGCCGATATCATTTCGCCTCAGGACGAGGTCGTTTGGCTCGAATTCCCTCTTGAGTACTTTGGTGTTGTAGCGGAGCGCCACTCTTTGTTTTAGCGCCGTTTCTGTCAAGTGGGCCATTTCTCGGGCTTCTTCTATCAGGTCCTTTTCTACGGCTTCCTCTACCCCCTTCAAAAGGAGCCGTGGGCTTGGTTCTCCGATTTCTACGGGTATTACCGCGTCCACCCCGTATGTTAGCCGAAAAGGGGTTTCCTTGGTGGAGGACTGCTCGGTTGTTCGGTAAGACCAGAGGACTGATGCCAGTTCGTCGGCCCAAGCACCCTTTTTGTTGTCCAACCTCCTCTTTAGCCCTGAAAGGATAACCTTGTTGGCGGACTCCACTTGTCCATTCGTCCGAGGGTGTTCTACCGAAGAGAACTTTTGCCTTATTCCTAGGCCGTTGAGAAATCCCGTGAACTTTTTGTCAGTAAATTGTGTGCCGTTGTCCGAGATGACGACTTCTGGTATGCCGAATCGTGTTATCACCTGCCTCCACATGAATTTTCTGCAATGGGCTGAGGATATGCTAGCCAATGGTTCGGCTTCTATCCACTTGGTATAGTAATCAATTGCCACTATGAGATATTTGACCTGCCCAGGGCCGACAGGGAAGGGCCCTAAGAGGTCGACTCCCCATTGAGCGAACGGCCGAGAAGTCGTCAGCAAGCTTAACTCGTTTGCCGGTGCTTTGGCAAAATTGGCGTTCTGTTGGCACTTTATGCATTTTTTGATAAACTCTTTGGAATCTGCCATCATCGTCGGCCAGTAGTATCCAGCTCAGATCAACTTCCTTGCTAGGGCTTTTCCTCCGATATGGTGCCCACAGCAGCCCTCGTGGACTTCCTTGAGGACGTAGTCCGTTTGGTCGGGGTGTAGGCACTTCAGTAAGGGTTGGCTGAGTCCCTTTCTGAACAGCTGTCCTTGGATGACAGCGTACTTGGCCGCTTCCCTCCTTAATTTCAACGCATCCTTTTCGTCACCAGGGACTTGGCCGTGTTCTAGGTAGTTGGTGATGGGGTCTAGCCATGAAGGACTTAGGGTCGCTATGTGTAGTGTGATCGCGGGTTCCCTTGTCATGCCTTGGATGAGAGATCGGTTTCCCTCCCCTGGCTTGGTGCTGGCTAATTTTGATAGAAGGTCTGCTCGTGTGTTCCTTTCCCTGGGTACATGCTGGATCGTGACCTCGTCGAACTTTTGGCTCAAGCTTTTGACCTTTTCCAAGTACTTCTGCAACAGGGGGTCCTTGGCTTGGTAGCTGCCGTTCACTTGGGAAGTGATTATTTGGGAATCGCTGCATACTTCCAGCCTTTTTGCGCCGACCTCTGTTGCTAGGGTTAAGCCTCCAATAAGGGCTTCGTATTCTGCTTGATTGTTCGAGATGGGAAACTCGAATCTGACCGACTGTTCGTATACGACCCCGTTTGGACTTTCTAGGATGATCCCGGCTCCTCCGTAGGTCTGGTTGGAGGCTCCGTCCACATGGAGCTTCCACCGTGTGCCTATGTCTTCGCCTGGATCTCCTGCTACTTCCACCAAAAAATCCGCCATGGCCTGCGCCTTGATGGCTTGCCGGGGCTCGTATCGTATGTCATATTGGGAGAGTTCGATGGACCAAGTCATCATTCTTCCCGCCAGGTCGGGTTTTTGGAGAACTTGCCTAATCCCTTGGTCTGTCTTGACGACCACTTGGTGACTCTGGAAGTATTGCTTCAACCTTCTCGAGGAAGTTAGGAGCGCTAGGGCTAGCTTTTCCAACTTGCTGTATCTTAATTCTGCTCCTTGCAGAGCCTTGCTTATGAAGTAGACTGGCTGTTGGGTTTTCCCGTCCTCCCGTACTAGCACTGCGGCCAGGGCTTCGCTTGTTATGGCGAGATACAGGTATAGTGGTTCCCCGTCTCTTGGCTTTCCGAGAACGGGGGGTGCCGCCAAGATTTCCTTGAAGTGTCGAAAGGCTTCTTCGCACGCTGGTGTCCATTCGAACGCCATCCCTTTCTTCATGAGGTTAAAAAACGGCAGGGCCTTTGCCGCTGAGGCTCCGAGGAACCGAGAGAGTGATGTCAACCTTCCTGCCAACCTCTGGACGTCCTTGATACATCCCGGGCTCTTCATCTGAAGTATTGCCTGGCACTTCTCCGGGTTAGCCTCTACCCCTCTTTGAGTTATCATGAATCCCAGGAACTTGCCGGCTTCCATGGCAAAGGCGCATTTGAGGGGGTTCAGCCTCATACCATGTTGACGGAGGGACGCAAATACGCTTGCCAGGTCGTTTAGGAGGTCATCAGGTCGTGTTGTCTTTGCCAGGATGTCGTCCACGTAAACTTCGACCGTTTTTCCTATGAGGTTGTGGAATATCCTGTTCATCAGCCTTTGATACGTTGCCCCTGCATTTTTCAAGCCAAATGGCATTACCTTATAGCAGAACGTTCCTCCTGGAGTTATGAACGCCGTTTTGTCCTCGTCTGGTCGGTGCATCGGTATCTGATTGTAACCAGAGTAGGCATCCATGAAACTCAGATACCGGTACCCCGCCGCAGCGTTAACGAGTGCATCTATGTTGGGGAGTGGGAAGCAATCTTTGGGGCATGCTTTGTTAAGGTCAGAGTAGTCCACGCACATTCTCCACCTGCCATTGTGTTTTTTCACTAACACCACATTTGAGAGCCACGTCGAGTAGTCTACTTCCCGTATGAAACCTGCCTCTAGGAGGCCGGCCGTTTGCTTGGCTACCTCCTCTGCTCTTTCTGCCGACATCTTTCTTCTCCGTTGAGCCACTGGGCGTGCTTCCGGCTTGACGGCTAGGTGATGTGAGATGATTTGTGGATCTATGCCTGGCATGTCAGCTGGCGTCCATGCGAACAGGTCTCTGTTTGCCCTTATCATTTCAATTAAAGGCTCCTTCAGCTCATGTGGGAGGTTCTTGTTTACGAATGTGAACCTCTCCCCTTCGTCCCCGATGCTAAATTTCTCCAGGTCCCCTTCTGGTTCCGGCCTCGGCTTGTCCTCTACTCTGGCATCAAGGTCGGATAGAAATACGCCAGATGCTTCCTTGGACTTCTTTCTAAGGGAAAGGCTGGCGTTGTCACAAGCGACCGCCGTCTCGAGGTCTCCTCTTATGGTCCCTATGGATCCATCATCGGTGACAAACTTCATAACTAACAACCTGGTGTTGATTATGGCTTCAAAATCGTTGATTGTTTTTCTTCCCAAGATGATGTTGTAGGCTGTGGAGTCTCGAAGGATTACGAATTCGGCCATCGCCGATCTTCGGCCTCGTATTTGTCCTACCGAGATCGGTAGGGAAATAACTCCGTCTGGTTTGATGAAGTGGTCGCCTAACCCGATGACCCCGTGCTGGTGGGTCGTTAAGTCGGCATCCTTTAACCCCAGTGCGTCGAACACGTTGCGGAACATGATGTTTGAATCAGCTCCAGTGTCGACAAGGATCCGTTTGACGAGGCCGATTCCCACCCTGGCCGTTATGACCATGGGTGGGTTTTCCGGGGCGTCGCTGAACCATTGGTCTTCTGAGCCGAAAGAAATGGATGGGGGTTTTTTGGTGTTTTGCACTGGTTGAGATGAGATCGCCAGAATCTTGGCGTCCTTCTTGTGTGCCGACCGGGACTTTGGTGCGGCGTTTTTTGCCGTTACCACGTTTATCACAGTGAGGCCATGGTCTCTATCTTCGGGCTCCTGTCGCCGCTTGGCCGAGCGTGTCTTGCCTTCCTCGTCCTGGTCGCGATAACGCCTTCTCGGCTCCCTGATGAGGTGGGAGAACGCTGCTAGTTTTCCTTCCCTTATCGCCTGTTCTAATGCATCCTTCAGGTCGAAACAGTCCTGTGTTTGATGGCCGTATCCCTTATGGTAATCACAATAAAGGTTCTTGTTTCCACCCGTGCGGTCCTTGAGTGGTCGGGGTTTCGGAAGAATTCCCTTATCAGCTATTTGTTGGTAAACTTCCACTATGGGAAGGGCGAGTGGAGTGTAGTTAGTAAATTTCCCAACTCGAGGGAACGGCCTAGGTGCCTTGTTCGATGCCTCCTCTCTAGCCTTTTCCTTTGTTCTTTCACCGTCTCCTCCGGACTGCCGAGCCTGGCCGTAACCGGGCTGCCGCTTATTGGCTGCCACTACTCGGCTGACCTCCTCGTCGTTGATGTACTCCTTCGCCACCGTCTGGATTTCATGCATTGTCCAAACCGGCTTCGTGGTAAGGTGTTTTCGAAAGTTCTCGTTGAGGAGGCCATTCGTCAGGCAGAGACTGGCCACCGAGTCGGTTAAGCCGTCGATTTCCAAGCATTCGTCGTTGAACCGATCCAAGTACCTTCTGGTCGGCTCTCCCTGTCTCTGGGTTACCCCGAGAAGGTTGATAGGATGCTTGGCTTTTGCTATTCGTGTTGTGAATTGGGCCAGGAAGGCGCGGCTGATGTCCGGGAAACTGTAAATGGAGCCTTGAGGGAGGCCATTAAACCATCTGATCGCTGGTCCTGCTAAGGTTACCGGGAAGGCGCGGCACCTTACCTCGTCGCCTACTCCCTCTAGGTTCATTCTAGCCTCAAAGGCCGTGAGATGTTCTAGAGGGTCTTGGGTTCCGTCATACCTCATGTCCGTCGGTTTGTCGAAGTGTTTCGGCAACCGGACCTCGAGGATAGATCGGTGGAACGGCGTGGCACCCATTATCACAGGTTGTCGTGTTCTCTCGGTTTTCCCTTCTCCGTCCTCACGACCTCTTGTCGTTCGGCGAGTTTGTCTGCCGCGAGAGTAGATGACCGTGTCGTTCCGTCTTCTTGGAATAGGTGATTCCTCTGTTTCCGTCCGGGATGCAGATATACGCCGTGAGTGGCTTCGGTGAGAGCTCTCTTCCTCCTCGCCCCCGGGAGACGGGGGTGTAGCTTGGATCGGTAGACCATCCATCCCTCTCCCGGTCGGCTAGCTGTCGTTCAAGGTTCTGGACTCTGTGGCGTAGCTCCTGCATTATTATGGCGCTATCGCCGCCCGTTCCCCCGAACGGTCGGGTTCTCGCGTGTTGTTGGGGGGATCTCCGGCCTCCTCGTTGTGAGGCGACGGAGGCTGCCCCCTCCGCTCCGGCTACTCGAGCTCGGTCGCAGGGGCCCGGCGCGACTTCCATTCAGGCAAAGAGGGTCCCCACAGACGGCGCCAATGTTCGGTAATCGGGTTCCAGACAGGTCGGGAGTACAAGTGAGAGGGTGGATAGGTGGGGACGCCTTGACTAGGGTCACACTGGTAGCGGGCTAATCGAGCTGACGAGCACTTGGGTTGGTGAATGGACGAGGGGGGGTGCCACCTGCAAAGACACTCCGACGCCTAAGTCAGAAATCGTACGAGCAGGGGGAATGATGTGGGAAAGTGACATACCTCGGGGGAAGAGCCAATCTTCCCCTTATATACATGTCAGTAGTGGGCCCCAAGACGAGGACAGGCCCATATTTTCGAGGACGTTGTCCTGCAGCCACGTGCGAGCCGTACAGGACGCGTGCCCGGGTCGGTTGGAGGGCACGTGACCGGGTCGGGTGGAGATCGGGTCGGGCCGACCCGTGCGGTTATTGGGCCAGGCCGTAACATAAATTAATAGCAAGAATTAAGTAAGAATTAAAAGTAATGGTTTTTAAATTTTACAAGATTAAAATTAAGAAAGAGATTATCGAACCAAAACTATGAAATGTATATTTTATAATGACAAAAAACTAAAGGCAGGATTAAGACAAAAAAAAAACTTCAAGTGATATTGAAACAAAATAAAAAAAAAACTAAACTTATTTATTTAAGAAAAAAAATATTAACTTTTGAAATATTAGAAGTTTATGATAGTGTATCGCACGTGTCCTAATTAGTGGGTTTAGAGGTGTAAATTAAAATAGTTGCATATTAAAAGTACTTATCAATATACATTGAAAGTGTTGTCTCTTAAATTTTTTGCATTTTGAAAATTTTGAAGATATCTAAATTAACTAAAATTATATATGTATAGGTTTTTCTATTGATTAATTAATAAAGAGATTTAAGTTTTCTAATTTTTCGATGTTTATGTATAGTTTTTGAATTTCAGTTTCTTTTACGATAAGTATAGATACATAAATTTTTAAAAAAAAATCAGATGTTTATAGTTTTTTATTAATAAAAAATCAGACACATAAATTTTATTGATTAATAAAGAAACTCATGTATGTATTTTAATAAAAGAATGGTTACAGGTATGTTAGTTTAGGAATTTTAGTTAAAATTTATATATCCATGCAAAAAGTAATTAAAAATTCATTATTATTATTATTATTATTATTATTATTATTATTATTATTATTATTATTATTGATTGGATTTAAATATGAGCAGACATTGATATTAAAAGTTTCAAGGTCTATTGGTTGTATTAACAAATATAATTATATTATGGAGTAAAATTTTATTTTTGTCTATGAAATTGACGAATTATATTATTTTAATTTTTTATTTTTTAATTATTGTAATTTAGTTTTTTAAATTTAAAAAAGTATATTACTATAGTCTTTTAATGTACTTTTTTATCACTTCGAACTCCACATTGTTAATGATATGGTTCAAGTTTTTTCACGTTAAATATATTAAAATAATATTATATGTATTTTGACATTAAAAAAAACACTTAACAATGATATTTGAGGATTTGATAAATACTAAAACATTTTTTTTTGAACAATTAATTCTCCCACGACATCATTTAATGCCTTCGGCCTAAAATACGTAACGTCGTTTTAATATGTCTAATGTGATAAGATTTGAGTTACTCACTAACGCCGTTAAACTCAATAATAAAATTTACACAAAAAATTATATTAATATATTTTTTTAAATCTTAAAAATTAAATTATAATAATTAAAAAATTAAAAATTAAACCAGTACAATTTGTTAATCTGAAAGACCAAAATTTCATATTATGTGTACATCATGCATTCATGCTACGTTCACACTTTTAGCAAGTTTTCATTGTTTTTTATGATATTTATTTTATCAGTATTAAAATTTAACAGGATAACTATGAAATAAATCGATAACTATTCAACATATGGAGGAGGGGAATTTTTAGATTTTTGAAAGTATTTTTTATTGGCGTATATTTATTATCTTTTTATTATAACTGAATTCTGATTTAATATTATCTCCATTTTAACATTTTAAAAATGTCTAATGCTTTATTTAATTGTTTTCTAAGAAATTGTTTTTTAAGTAACAATCAGCCAATAAAATAACAAATAATCAATTATTAAAAGTTTGTATTGTTATTACAGTGAGAAAGAAAAAATTGAAAATAAAAAATTATTGACTGAAAAATATTAGTTTTTAAATAAAAATAATATTATGACTAATAAAATTTATTATTTTAGATCAATAAATATATTTTTATATATAATATTCAAATAATATCATATTGGATAATTAAATTTTATATTTTAAATTATAAATTCTAAAATTTAAATATTAAATTTTAATAATATAAAAATAAAATGTTGATTAATATTAATAAATAGTGCGGGTTTCTTAACATATTCCTTTAAATAATGATGTATATATATGCATATTTTGTGAAATTAATATAGACCACCAAATGAAAAATAATTTGTACTACTTGAAGATCACCAATAATAATATGACTTGGCCAAACAAAGTTAATACGGTAGGCCAAATAATCTGAGTCTAATTAGTGTTATAAATGGCACAAAGAATATACTAGCATTTGTACTTGCAAAAGTTTTAAACACTAACATAATTACATATAAAAAGAATTAAATCTATCTTGTTAAAATATTATATTTTGAATGAGCATATTTTTGTTGAAATCCATTTCTCATGGTTATAACTTATAACATAAATTCAATTCTTTCATAAGTAGTTGTGTTGGTGTCTAAAATTTTTACAGGAACAAGTGATAGTTTATTCTAATGCATTAATGATGCCGTTTGCAAAACATCCTTAACTTGTGCATTTTGTTGATAATATATATATATATAGAAATAAATAACTCAACTTAGTTAACCTAAAACAGCATATAGTTGTTTAGCATATACAAAGAATGAAAGAATACAATTTGTGTGAATAAAAATCCTGAATCTTGAGAGTATCTTTAGGGGATATAGATAGTGATGAGAGGAAAGGGGGAAAGAAAAAAGAAATAAAATAAAATAAGAAGCAAAAGAAGTCCAAGTTTCCACAAAAACAAATCTGAGTCCCACCCACTTAACAGTTGCCCCAAAAGCAATAACAAGAAGATTCAGAAGGCCATCACCAAAACCACTAATCCAACACTCACTTCATTCTTCATGCTAAATCCAAACCATGTCTGACCCTCCCACCACCCCATTGCCACCACCTCCAATCATACCTTCCCAACCCCACCATCCTCACCACCACCACCACCACCACCATCCTCCTCCTCACCTCCCCCTCATCCACCACTCCACCGCCACTCCACCACCCCCTTCTCCATCTCCCTCCTCCTCCACCTCCTTAGCCAGAGAATACCGCAAAGGAAACTGGACCATCCAAGAAACCCTCATCCTCATCACAGCCAAGAAACTCGACGACGAGCGCAGACTCAAAACCGCATCATCATCGTCGTCGTCGTCATCCGCCTCTCCTGCATGCTCCACCACCCCAACAAGTAGAAGCAGCGGCGAGTTAAGGTGGAAGTGGGTTGAGAACTATTGCTGGAGCCATGGGTGTTTGAGGTCTCAGAATCAATGCAATGACAAATGGGACAACTTGCTCCGTGATTACAAGAAGGTTCGCGACTATGAATCCAAATCACAATCACAACAATCAAACTACGACGACAACAAAGACTTATTACCTTCTTATTGGACCCTCAACAAGCAACAGAGGAAAGAACACAACCTCCCTTCTAACATGGTCTTCGAAGTTTACCAAGCCATTTGCGAAGTTCTTCAAAGGAAACAAACTCAAACTCAACCTCAAAGAATAACCGCCGCAACTCCAACAACACCAATAACAACAATAACCACCCCACAACAACAAACTCAACCTCAACCTATCACAATAGTAACTTCACCACAACCACCGCCTCTTCTTCCACCTCCGCCTCCACCTGCACCGCCACCGCCGCCGCCACCACCACTACCCCCTCCTCCTCCTCCTCCACCACCGGCGCCACCTCAGGCTCCTACCAGCTCCACCACTCCGGTGGTTTCAGGTAATGCACAATGTGCTAACTTGCTAACTCAGTATCACTCATTACTCACAAAGCTTTCTTTCTTCTTCTTTTTTCCTTTTTTTTTTGTCAAGAACATAATATTTTTTGTTTAAAATTTATTATTATTTTTGGATGTTGTGTTGTGAGTGGGTTATCGGTCAAACTTGCAGGGTCTGAAAACCCTGCCACATTTAATGGGTCCCATTTTTCTAACTCTTCATCTTTTCTTTTTTTTCTAATACCGTACAACCGGTTCCACAATACTTAAAATACACCCGAAACCCTCTTCGTGATCTCTGACCGTTGGATCAATCCGTGGATTGCATCACACGGTGGGCGAGGACTGTTTTCGTGCCATTGGTGCTTTCTCACACCACGTTGCTTCACTGCACAAAGATTCTGCTTCTCATTAAAAAATATATATATTCAGGAAATTAAAAGTGTTATGCTTTTCTATATTTTAAAATTTTAATTTAATTTTTAGTTTCCAATAATTAAAATAAAATAAAAAAAATTGAAAATAAAGGGTTATACAGTACAATCATGCAGACCAGTGTGTGAGAGGTACCACCTCATGATTGTCATGGATTTTGTGGGCTGTCCAAGAAAATAGATTCTAAGTTGCTTAATCCCTCTGGGTGTAATCATTAACATAATCCTTAATCCTTAATAATAACAAAATCTCAAATCTTACTCCATAATTATAAAAATCTTGCTTTGTCAGTTTTCCACGTAGTCAATGCCAATGACCCAATGCCCAATACCATCACATAATCTTACTCATGCAAATTAATTAATTCATCAATTCACATTTTCATGCTAGTTTAATTGATTGTTACATATTACATAGCATATGCTTTATTGTTTATTGTTTCATGATTTCATGCAATGTAATATGTTACAATTATTATTTGTTGGATAGGGAGGTCAGAATCATCATCAGGAACAGAAGAAGATAGTGATAATGATGATGATGGATCCGAAAGTAAGCGTAGGAAAGTGAAGAACCTTGGTTCAAGCATAATGCATAGTGCTTCAGTGCTAGCAAGGGCATTAAGGAGTTGTGAGGAGAAGAAGGAGAAGCGCCACCGTGAGATGATGGAACTTGAGCAAAGGCGGATACAAATGGAAGAGGCTCGAAACGAGGTTCAACGGCAAGGCATCGCCACCATCGTCGCCGCCGTCACCAACCTCTCCGGTGCCATTCAATCACTCATCAATAATAATCCTGAACGCCATGGCCAAAGATAATGTGCATCCCATGACATATTATTATTAATTAATTAATTATTGCTTCAATTTTCTCTTGATTATTATGTGATTCAAGAAAAAAAAAAGAATTATATATAATATTCATTGGCCATTATTCTTTTGCAACCAGCTATCTATCTTATTAGAATTCAGTATCCTCTATATGGATTGATTATTGATTTTCACATGATTTATATGTCAGCTGGAGAGTGATGTTGCATCCTGTGGTATATGTTCCATTCTTTGATCAATTCACTGGGACAAGCTAAGGTTGATCTTGTGATTGTTATGTATATAATTTTTATTTAATCAACGGTCTTACATGATTTGTTTGTTTATCTCTTACATATTATGAAATAGGGTATTGGATATTGAATATGGGATATCCACTTTGTGGTGTTTGGTTTATATAAGTGAAAAAAATGTGTTTTTGCCTTTAAGAAGGATGATGGCCACTATATATTGCAGTTGTGTAAAACTTGTATGGGATAATAATGTCAAATTCATTCAAAGGGGAAATAAAGAGATGTGTTACTTGATTTATTTTTGTTTTTTGCATTCATACATTTTCCCTTTTTCTTTTTTGTTTTTCTCATGGGTATTTCTATCTCTAATAGAATAGCTTATAGCTAGACTTATTTTCTTAGCTAGTGATATTTTTTTAATCTCCAAGAGTACACTTTGCTTGGACTGCCTCTCTCCCTCTTAAAATTGTAGGAAAAATTATTATGCATATCTTTTGTGGAATTTTTCTTTAATAAAAGATAATTATTTCTTTTTTTTATGAAGTATACTTTTAATATTAAATGTAAAAGATGTATAAAAAATATTATTAAAAATTATTTATAAAAATTCATCATTGTAGTGTATGCATTTTTATTTGAGGAATGTTAGGAGTCAATTAGAATTTATTGTTTTTGGTTATCACTTATTCATGAACTTAATTCATTTGATTTAGTAATCTATTTAAACATTGATGACTAAATACAATAAATTTTGATGATTTTTTAAATATTTTTCTTTTTATTTCTAATATTAATGATAAATATAAGTTTCTTTATTAACCTCATTCCATGTAAAATTAAAATTTGACTTAATGTTTATTTCATGTGTGAATTCCACAGGTTTCGATTAGCTAAAGTAATTCTGTGTAAATGCGAATTAAATTAGCTTGTTGATATCAGATTTAGTTTATTGAAAGAAAAAATTGAGAGATTTTATGAAACTATTTTGATTTATAAAATTAAAAATTCTAACTTGTGTATATATACGTATAGACACCTATAGATATTAAAGTGAACATTAACTAATGAAATTGTATATTCCATCTAAAAAGATGCATGGAAGGGTGTATATGGATTTTCAGTGGAATAGAATAGAATAGAATAAAGATAGCGAAGTGAGTGTGGTGATGGGGATTCTTGAGACATAAATAGGCAAAGGGGGTATTGGAAGTAAATGAGAAAACAGAGCTAATGAGAAAAAAAAAATAATTTGTACTTAAAAAGAAAGGAGTATATTGATAGATGGGTATTTTGGGAATGACAACATGCTTTTTAGGGGGTACCACGGAGTAGTGAAGAGAGAGAGAGAGAATGCTGACAAGTGAGGCAGAAGAGAGGGGGAGGGAAGGGAAGGGGGGGCAGAGAAGTGCTCATCCCATTCTGAGTCACAAGAGGCAGTCAAAGGGGGGAAGGGGGGGAGTCAATTTTTCTTTTGACCACATAGGACACTGACCCCACCACTTTTGCCCCCTTCCCTTGTTGTACCCTCACTTCATAAAACGCCAAAACCATGATAGAGTCTCCTCAATGATTCATCTGATATTCCCAAAATGCCCCTCCCCGTCCCATCTCTCTCCCCTCCCCTGCTTAGTACAGGGCTACAGACTGCCTTTCCAGGCATCTTTAACTCGCCAATCCTGCTACTTTATCACCGACACACCAATTTAATTACACTCTTTCTCTACTCCTCTCAAAGGGATCAACCCTCACTTCCACTAAGCATACTTTATTTTTTCTTTAAAATTAAAAGTAAAATGAGAAAGGTTATTTTTTTTTATGCATTAGAAAAATGTTGATTTCATTCCCTTCTATTTATTCTAGCTGACGAATTAAAAAAAATACTATATTTTATATTAAAAAATACTACATAATTATTTTTAAAAAAATTGCTTTTTAGTTAATATTTAGATAAGTTTTATTTTTGATAGTTAATATTCATGTAAGTTAAGAAATTTGATTGTACATTTATATATTTTTATATTAAATAAATTAAAATTCAAAAATTTAGTTAATAAAATAATATTACAATAAGAAAAATAAAAAGTCAAAAAAAAGTGAACCAATATATGTCCGTTCGGCTCAAATTCGTTTAAATTATGAATTATCTGAACCAAGCCAAAAAAAAAAATTAACTTATAAACAAGTAATATTTTTATATCTCGATTCACCCATTTTTAACCGTAAACTAAGTCAACTCACTAGTTGATGACACATTTTGACGACTTTTTAGTTTTTACTATGCTAGCATCTTTTTACAAAATTGGACATGATTTTATTTTATTTTTAACTTTCAAGAATCTATTTTTCTAAATAAAAAGTTCTGCATTAATGTATGTTAGGACGCTCATTCCTAGAACTATTAAAAAGTTCTTTAAAATTACTAATTAAAAAAGTGTTTTATATAAAAAATATAATTTTTTTATTTTTATTATATTTACTGTATATTTAATAAAATAAATTTTTATTGATAGTAATTTTAAAATGTATCCTAATAAAATATATACTAGCTAAACTCAATATATTATAAATTCTTGTGCTTAAGTGTTTTTTTTTTTTTTTTTGCCTTGTGCTATATAAGGTTTGGTTTTAAGTTTCGATTTGGCTGTCTTGTATTAGGGTATATTTTAAGAAAATAATAATAGAATTTTTTTAGTTTTTAAATATTTAATAAATAAAAATATAAAAATGATTCTTTTAATATTATTTAATGAATTTTTTTTTATAATATTCTTTAAATATGTCATTAGAATACATGTTAGCAAATGTCCATAAAATTTAAACACTCACCTCGTTTGGTGATTTCAGTGTTATTAATGATGGGATCTATTTTTTCTTCTTTTCTTTGGTAATTTCAGTGTTATTAATAACGGAATCTATTATTAATTATGTATAAATATTTAATACTTTCACCTTTTTTATGAATAGGAGCTGTGCAAGTTAACAGTTATTGGTTAAAAGTTAAAATTTAAAAAGTGACAGAAAATGAAGCAAATACACTGTTAGATGTAAGTATCCCATTGTATTTATAATGCACCTCATGAAATCAATGTTCCTTGAATATGATGTATGGTTTAAACCAATTAAATGTTGCTAATTTGAAAAATGAACAATACTCTAAATTATTTTTTGAATAAACTTTTAATATATTATTTTAGTTTTTAATAAATTTTGATTATTAAATTACTAAATTAGTTTCTAATATTTTATTAGACAAATAAAACATTAAAATCTGTAAAAAAAAATTAAATAATCAATCACTCTACATAGAAGAACAATATTGATTTATTTCTGAAATAAAAATATATAACCTAATTTGATAATTAAAATTTATTAAGAATTTATTTAAAATATTACTTTTAAAGAATAATTAAATTAATGAAAATGATATTAAGAGCCTGGATGGAACTTATTCTTTGATCACTTGCTTCTCCCATAATAGTTTTTTTTTTCTTTTTTCTTTAGCCCAATAATTAATCCTAATGTTTATATTAGTAGTTCATTTCAATTTTGAAGGTTCCTGAAACTGATAGGCATTGGAATGGAGGTGTGCTTCTTGTTGGAGGTACAGTAACAGGAGATAGAAGGAATGGGGTGCTATAAAAGAAATTGATAAAATTACAATTTTGCAATATTTGGACTTTGTTAGACTAATAATTTTAGATTGTGCTTCGTAAAAAAATTGAGACAGAGAAATAGCGACTGAGATATTAAAATTAATTAAATTTTTGTATTATATTTAATATAAAATATATAAAATTCAATTATATTTTACTATCTTATTCAGTTTAACATAAATATAGATATAAAATAAAAATATTTTTAGTTATTAAAAAAATATTATTAACATTTTAGTAATTTTAAAAATTTTAATCTTTTATATTTTTATTTTTTATAAATATTAAAAAAATTAAAATTTTATATTCTATAATTAAAATTTTAATTTAATTTTTTATTATTAATCACAATATTAAATCTCAATCTTTCAACTGCAACCCTAATCTCGGGAAATAAGTGCTATCTTATAGATTTGGTCCAGTTTGGATGACATGAAATTTAGTTTGAAGATTTGGTAGCTTTTCAGAAGACGGGACCTATGTTCAATCTAATAATTTTGCTACAATGTGTGCGAGTCCTTACATAGATTTTTATATGCCACCTTATTTATGTGTTAATAAATAATATTATTAGGACTTCAAGAGAAAAATAAAATAAAAACAAATACAGTATTCACTTTGGGCCTACGCCGCCGTTGTCTTTTGAAAAATAATAATAATACCCAAGTACAGTACTTATAGTTTCTCGTTTCATTCTATAACTTAATTCACAAGGGAACTTTAACTATTTTAATTATTTTATTTCTTTAGACTACGTATAACTTCCAGCGGTCACATAAATTAAAAATAATTTTTAATTTTAATATCATCTCTGTCCATATATTATTTAATGTTTAAGATTTACTTGTGTCCCTTCTCATGTATTATGCACTATCATTATCAGTCTATCTATGGAGGCCTTAAATTCAAAAGAACAACAAAAACAAAGGGTAATTTTTTTTCTCTAAAAGATATGTAATTATATTATTTTGTTAAAAAAAACCGTTATCCATTATAGAAACAAAAAAAAAGATTTTTTATTTTAGTAAACACCAAATATTAACAAAAGAAAAATGAACATAAAAAAATAAGAATTTACAAAAAAAATGATACTCTATAACTTAAGTTATTTTTTGGTAGAGTTTTTTTGTTATTTCTACATACAATTACTGTTTTTACATCTTCTCACCTTTAAAGAATTCCAAAATTTCTCATTTTTCACAACGCTCAATACAAAAATAGAAAGAGGGTTATAGAAGATTGTTCTCTTCTAATACTTCTACTTATTATTTGCCATAAAATCCACATTTTGTACTATAACATTTACAAAAGAAGAGAAAGACCAAATCGCATTACACCAAATTATGAAGGACTGTTTCGTTGTCATTTCTGCATCTTGGGCACATTATTAAAATATTTGAGAATCTCTAGTTAATCAAATTGAGTACAGATAATTTTTTATGGATTATTTTTTACAGATAATTTTTTATTTTGGATGGTAATTTTTACCCCAAATTGATTTCCAGAATGTTAAAAAGATGCTCGGCTGGCACATGAAAAAATCACAAGTCGCCCACTATTTCGAAGTCACATTGTACTGCTTCCTCGTGTTCCAAATCCATTTATCCATTTAAGTTTGTCCTCATCATCGTCATTCAATGAAAAAAATTCACGAATTGATCTCTGAAAAAAAAAATTGTTTTAATTAATTCTTTATTCCATTTTTCATTCACTATAACTAAATTATGTATCTAATTAATGTCTGTTATTAGAGTGTTGTTGTTATTAAATCTAAAATGATAATTTGAGGTGATATAAATTACTAATTTAATTTTAATGTACAATTAATATAAAATAATTTTATACATATATCTAATTATATAATATTATATAATAAAAATAATTATATTTTATATTAATCATATAAATAATTATTTAATAAAATAGATATAATTATATAACTTGTAAAATATTTTAACTGTGAGCGTATCAAAATTAAATTTATAAATCACATGGGTAACCGTAAGCAAGGAAAAGATCAAATGAAGCATAGAGCAAGTTAACATGATTTTGTAGTGTTGCTTTTTTTTTTTTTTTTTTTTTGGACCTGGTGTAGGCCGGACACCCGGCCCACACCCTAACAGAACCGAGCCCCACACCCGCCCGCCTAACTATCCTAATTCAAACAACAGATTACCTCTCTCTCTCAACCAACCACTCTCACTTAACGCACTAAACCAGAAGAGGCAAATTCCAGAACTAACGACTCGAGAAAAAGAGGATGACCCTGAATCAGGTTGGCCAAAGGCGGAGACCCAGTTCGATCCGGCTCTCCGGAGAAGAAGAAGGACGGAGTTGCTCCCCTGTTCATTCCCTTTTAGGCGGATAGTTTTTGAGGAGCGCTACTCCGACTCACAGAAGCTAGGCTGCTGGAAGCCGCTTGCGAAGAAACAAGCTCCGATAGAAATGATACCTAGATAAGCGGCACTTTGGCATAGGAAAAGTCTGATGGGATCCCTACAAGCTTGGTTGGTTTGATGCTCTATGCGGTAAAGGTGCCTTCCCTTCCCAATTGCTCCAATCCTCAATCCCCTTAACCTGCCAATTAACCATTCCTCATCTTTTCCTCAAAATAAATATTATTTTGTATAATAATATATATATATATATATATATATATATATATATATATATTATACTATTAGTTTTTTTTTTTTTTTGACTAAGATCCAATTCTCGAAAGGAATATCTTATCTTTAGTTTTTTTTTTTTTTAAAGATAATATATATATATATATATATATATATATATATATATATATATATATATATATGAGAGTATATAGTTATTTATATATATATAACATAGATCTGGCCATGCTTGCAAAGTGAGCTCTATTGACAGCTCTAATTATGCATTCAGGTTTGCTGATGAGAATTTTGGAGAAGCAGTCCAATTCTTTCTCTTCTGATGATGTCTGCAGTTTGAGGCGGGGGAGTTATTGGCCAACTAGCAGGAAGTAGATTTTTGAGTTTCAGAGCTGCTAGTGAATGAGCCAGTCTGTTTCCTTCTCGAGGGGTCCAGGTGAAACCACAGTTTGAGAGTCTTTTTTGAATAGAAATTATGTCTTGAATGATTGGGTCTATTTCCCAAATTGTATCCCCTGACTTGAGAGTCTGAACAATCTGCAGACTATCTGTTTCAATGATGGTTCTTTGAATATTTAAATTTTCCACTAGAATTACAGCTTCCCTTAATGCTTGTGCCTCTGCTGATAGGCTTGAGTTTGCTTGAATCACTGTTGCAGATCCCCCCAGGATTTTTCCTGTATGGTCTCTGATCACTGAAGCTGTTGCCCCTGTCTTAGTTCCAATGGAAAAAGCAGCATCAGAATTTACCTTGAGCCAGCTCTGAGGAGGAGGTCTCCAAATGACAGGTAATGATCTCCCTTTGTTGTCTTCTCTGACTTTGGAGATGTTTTCTTTTATTAGGCTGTTGTATTCTTTCTCTATTATTCTTGCATGATTGATGGTAGACTCTGGGTTAGGCTCTATGTTGTTGTACTCGTAGTTGTTTCTAGCCTTCCAAATTGTCCACATAGTGATGCCAATTCTACTCCAATTCTGGTCCACTTCCGTTCTGTTGGCTTCTTTACACTTTATGTACATTTGTTGTAGCCATTGTCCCACTGATCTGACGTTTTGGTTTGTTGGCGTGCATTGTGACTGTGAGCCAAACCACACTGCTCTGGTCCAATCGCAGAGCAGGAGAGTATGTTCACTGGTCTCTTCCTCTTGCGCACAGATCGGACAAACACTATTTGTCAATAATCTCTTTTCTTTTAAATTTGCCCTTACCGGTATGATGTTGTGTGCGACCTTCCACAGGAACATTTTGATTTTTTGGGGTGCCTTTATGTTCCAAATCCCTTCCCATAGTTCTTCGAACACTGAGCTTGATGATGGGCTATAGTAGTGACTTCTTTCGTCTTCTTCTTTTTTTGCCGCATAGTACCCTGTTTTGGTTGTGAATTCTCCATCCTTCCTGAAGGGCCACAATAATCTGTCCTCCTTAGAGATCCTGCTTACTGGAGTTTGGAGTATTTTATGTGCTACAACTGGGGGGAAACTCCTTTGGATTTTCGCTCTATCCCATACTCTAGAAGGTGTTAGTAGTTCTTCTACTCTTTGATTGTCACTTCCTCCTCTTTTGAGTGGCTCGTTGAATCCATGAATCCAGTTATCACCCCATACCTTCACTCCACTTCCTTTGCCTATGCTCCATTTTCCTTTACTCTTTATAAGCTCCCTCCCTTGCAGTAAGCTGTTCCATATCCATGTGCCCTTCCGATGCTTTGACGCTTCCCAAAAATCGCAATCTGGAAAATATAGAGCCTTGAGCACTTGTACCCATTTTGCTTCCGGGTTCCTGATCACTCTCCAAGCCTGTTTGGCTAGATGCGCCGTATTCTGGTGGTGAAACTCCTTAAAACCGAGTCCTCCTTCCTTCTTACTCTTGCATAGCTTTGGCCAAGCCTTCCAATGGATCCCTCTTTCTCTTCCTTGACTTCTCCACCAAAACTTAGCGATTTTGGCATTTAATTTATTGCAAAAGGATTTGGGGAACCTTAGAATGCTCATGGCGTATGTTGGAATTGCTTGAATGACTGCTTTTATAAGGACCTCCTTACCAGCTTGATTTAACAGGCTTTCTTTCCATCCTTCTATTTTTCCTTCCACTTTTTCCATGATCCACTCTAGAGCCTTGCCTTTCGCCCTTCCCCATTGAGCCGGGAGTCCCAAGTATCTCCCTGGGCTGTCCCAAGTTGGAATGTTGAGAATGTCTTCTATGTTGACTCTGGTTTGGATCGGAATCTGGTTACCAAAGATTATTCCTGATTTTTCTAAATTGATCACTTGTCCCGAGGCCGAGGTATATTGGTTCAGGATCTGTACTAGTTGATAGATTTCCTCCTCTTCTGCCCCTGAAAATATGATACAATCATCAGCGAACAGTAAGTGAGTGATAATTGGTGCTTTAGGTGCTAGCTTAACGCCTGAGATAATCTTTTTGTTTAGGGCATTGTCCATTAAAATGGTAAAAATTTCAGAAGCTAAGATAAAGAGATAAGGGGAAAGGGGGTCTCCCTGTCTTAGTCCCCTTTGTGGAATGATTTCCTTGGTTAGAGCTCCATTGATCTTGAACTTATATGTCACACTTCTGATGCACTCCATTATGAGCTTCACCCATTCTTGATGGAACCCGAAGGCCTTTAGCGCTTCTTCTATGAACTTCCACTCCATCCTATCGTAAGCTTTATTCATATCGAGCTTGATGGCTAAGTCCTTGGTGGCTTCTTTCCCTTTACTTGTTATTCTGTGGATTGCTTCTTGGACTATGACTATGTTATCTTGAATGAGTCTTCCACTAACAAATGCATTTTGGGTTGGTGAAACGATCTTATCTATGATTCCCCGTAATCTAGCCACTAACACCTTAGATATTATTTTGTAAATGTAGTTGCAGCAGCTTATGGGTCTCAACTGGTTCAAGGTTTCTGCTTGCTTAATCTTTGGAATGAGCACCACCTGTGTTTCATTGATTTGTTTTGGTATGGAGCCTCCTTGAAAGAAATTTTTAACCACAGCACATACATCGTTGCTTATGGTGCTCCAATGGTTCTGATAAAAAAGACCATTTAATCCATCTGGCCCTGGAGCTCTAGAACCATCCATACTAAACGCTGCCTGTTTGATCTCGTCCTCTGTGACTTCTTTCAGGAGATCTGTATTCATTTCTTCAGTGACTCTTTTGGGAACCTCTTTTATACATTCCTCTAAATTAGGTTGCCCGCTGGAAGTGAAAAGCTTGGAGTAGTAGTCTTCTATGAGTCGTAAGATTTCCTCCTGTTCTTGTACCCATCTCCCTTCTGCATCCCTCAACCTATCGATGCGGTTCCTATCTCTCCTTTGAATGGTTGAAGCGTGAAAGAATGCTGTGTTACGGTCTCCCCATTTGAGCCATTTCACTCTAGCTCTTTGAGCCCAATATTTTTCTTCTTGTCTCCATAGTTCTCTAATTCTTTGTTTAGCATTCTCAATTTGGTGCTGCTGTCTTGGGTTGTGATGGGAGTTTTGGAGATTCTGGATTTTACGTTGCAATCTAGTAATCTCCTCGTCGGCTCTTTTGAAGCTCTTGCGGTTCCACTCTTGGAGATTTTTGATGCAGTTGCTGGTTTTTTCCATGAAATTGTTCCAGTCTCCACCTTGTGCCTTGGATGTCCACCCCTTTCTTATGACTTCCTTGCACTCCTCCTTATCGTCCCAGTAGGCCTCGTATCTGAACTGCCTTGGAACCCTCTGATTCGGTTCTATGTTGAGTAATAATGGGCAATGGTCTGAAGATATTGCAGGTAGAGCTATCAGTTTGGCATGGTTGAAGATCTGTCTCCACTTCCAGTTTACTAGAGCTCTGTCTATTCTTTCTCTTGTCACAAGGCCTTCTCTTGGGTTACTGAACCAAGTGAATTTACTGCCTTTGAGTTCCAGGTCCATGAGGTTCTTCTTGTGCACTAGATTCCTGAACTCTTCTATTTGTATGCGTGGTTTGGGGTGCTTGCCGATCTTCTCTTCTTGATGAAGGATGTCATTGAAATCACCTATGAAGCAACTTGGTTCATCCATCAGGTCCTTGGACTCACTAATTGCTTGCCAAGTTCTCCTTCTCTGTTTGAAAATTGGATTGCCATATGTAAAGCAACACTTCCAGTTTGGATTGTTATTGCTCTTTATGTCTGCAATGATATAATTTTGACACCAAGAATAAACTGAAATACTAATTTTTTCATTCCATAAAAGACACAGACCCCCGGACAAGCCCCGGAGTTCTACACAAAAACTATTCTTAAACTGAAGCTTCCTAGCAAACTTCTTTACATTCTTTTCCTTACATCTAGTTTCCATTAAGTAGACTATGGCCGGCTTGTGCTTCTTGCACATATTTTTTAATTCGGACACTGTCGCAGTCGCCGCCATACCGCGACAGTTCCAACTTAGGATAATCATGGTTGGGGTGGGGGCATGTGTGGGCCCGCCTCCTCAGCCTTATAAGTTGGTTCTTGCTCGTCCAAATCCATGTTGTTTCCTTTCTGTGCCACTGCTTTGTTTCGTTTGCTGTTCCTTGACTCTTGGTCATCATCCCAGTTGGAGTTGGTAAGTGCTTTGATTTCTGAGTGCTCTCTTTTCCTCTTGATCTTCAAATTGTATTGCATACCTATGCTGAGTATTTCTTCCCATATCTTCATGTCCTTGTTAACCTTGTTACTTGCTTCAGATTCTGCAAACTCATCTTCCGGAGCCAATTCAACATAGTAGGTGACTCCATCTTGGTTTTTGTATGCTTGCTTTTTCTCCTGGCTCATTTTTTTCTCCCATTTTCCGGCTTCTTCTCTTGTAGCCCATCTAAGGTTGACGTTGTTCTTGTCCCCTTCTTGGCCCTCTTCATTCTGCCTACCTTCTTTTTCCATTTCCTGTTTCGACGGGCCCGAGAGAGGGTTGGCTGGATGATCATATTGGCAATCTCCTCCTCGTTGGGCCCTTATGGTATCCTGCCCTGGGTGAATTAAATTTATTGGGTATTGAGGTTTACTTAGGCCCTTATCATTTGATTTTCCTTCTATCATTTCTTTGCTTCTGTTATCTTGGACTTGTGGTGAGTTGGGCCTCATCCAGTTTGATGGCCCATCCTGGATCCTAGTTTTCTCCTGAGATATGCCTTCCGGCCCTGTCCACTTCTCTTTTCTTGAAACTTCCTTTCCTCCCATCACACTTCTTCCTTTTATTCCTCGTAAGTTGTGAGCTGCTGTTCCGAGGATGTTCAGGAGGCGTATGTCTCTATCTTCTGGCCATCTTCCTTGTGGCAGTGGGATATCTCCTCTCTGCTCCTCCATCTTTTCGCCGCCTCTTCCATCTGTCTCTTTTATTTTAATCTCTCCAGAAGTGACCTCTATTTCTTCTACTTCTTTTACCCATTGGTTCTTAGGGTCGTTTTCAGTGCTTTTGCTATTGACACCTTCATCCTCCAGCGTCTGATCTCCACGCGCTGCTTCGTTCTCCCTGATTTGTTGCTCCAATGCTTCTTCCTCCCTTGGTGAGTGCAGTGGCCTTGCCCTTTCTGTTCCCAGCTCTACGCCATACTTTGGTTTGGTAGGGTCCCAGCATGCCATGGCTTGAGGCTTGTCACAGTTTCTCTTCTCGTGGCCAATGATTCCACACTTGAAGCAGTAGTTGTCCTGTAATCTTTCGTACTGGAAGCTTATCCAAGATTTGGGCTTGTTACCTCTGTTCAACCAGAATCCTGTCTGAAGAGGTTGTGTAATGTTGATGGCTACCCTAAGTCTTAGGAAGTTCCTTTGTAGGGTGCCTTCTTTTATGGGGTCTTCCACTTCTCCCACTATTCCTATCATATCTCCAATGATTTTGGCAGTTTCAGCATTTAATCTTTCTACAGGAAGCCCATGCACCTGTATCCAGAATTCCATAAAGTCGTGGCTGACGTCCAGGATAGACTCCCCATACAACCACCTTTGAAGGTTCATCAGATGTCCCTTGACATTCCACGGACCATTCCTCAGGAATCTATTTCCTGTGCGACTGTCTTTGAAGCTTATGAGAATCTTGTTCCTTCCAACTTCTGAGATGGTAACATCCTTTGGATTGCCCCACATTCCTAGGATCGAGTTCTTTATGGCCTTATACTTCAGCTCTCTGTCTGTGATGATTTTTCCAATTAAGTTGAAACTGTTTGCTTTGAAGCCTGGGCTTGGATGAGAATTGAGGGTGATGGTAGTTCCTTCTATAGGATCTGTACCCATGTTTGGTCTGGTCATGTTTGAGAATTGGAAGGAGATGAGAGGAGAGACTATTATGTTGATAATAGGGACAGTGGTTGATGGTTTAGAGAGAAAGGTGAAGAAGATGAAGGTTTACTATTGGACGGCAGGTCCAAAAGAACAGGAGACTTAGAGAGGTAGAGAAAGAGGGTTGTGGACAAACTATTTAGTATTTTGGTAACTCTCTGACCTTATATGAGTTGATACGCATTATGCTGGATATGTTGAACAGAGATGATCTTGTGTTTGTCTATGTTTGTTTCAGGTAATGTAAGAAACGTTGCTAACCTCGATGAATGGGGCGGAAGGAGGTGTATATGATGATTTCGTGAATGAAAAGGGAAGGTTTCAACCTCTTATAAATTGAGTTTCAAGTGAAACAGAACCCAAGGTTCTATGGTTCCTCTCCTGTTGAGAGCATCGTCCCTCCGGATGAGAGAAAAACTTGGAAAGTAGTGTTGCTTTCGAAGTTAGTTAATTTGATATGGATTTGATAATGTATGCAACTATAAATGAATGTATTTGAATCACATCACATCAAAAACTAAAAAGGTAGATGCATGCTAATAAAGGTGGATTGGGTTGGGTGCAGGTTGGCCCATATGACTTTGAGTTTACGTTGGCCCGGTAATAGTTAATCCACTGTCCACATGCACCTTTTGTCATCCTCCTATTTGTTCTCTGCTCTGGATTCATATAGTTATCTGTCACTTAAGTCTTAACCAAAAGTAATTTTAAAAAACCAAATATTTTTTTTTCTCAAACTAAACTGTAGCCATCCAATTCTATCGTCAGAAAATGATTATTTAACGTAGTATAAAACTTTTGTTTCAAATATTTTAAATTATTTAATTTATTAAATTTTATTTTTTTACCGCTTGAAAAAATTTTTGTTTTATTTTTATTTGTTAATTTTTCCAGTTAGTTGGTTTTTTTGAGTAAAATATATTCTGTCTTTAAAATTTATTAAAAATTATTTTTAAATGTGATTTTATTTTAATTTTATTCTAAAAAATTTTATTTGTATCAAATATATTTTTTATTATTATTTTTTTAAAAAATTTAAGACTAATTTAACAATAATTTTACAAGAATAACTATAAATACGAACACACTAAAGATAGTTGTGGTACATTATTATTGAATTATTTTTAATTTTTTTTAAAAATTTAGTTTTGAGGATATATTTAATACAAATAAAAAAACTTTTAGGATAAAATTAAATTAAAATAAAATTTAAAAATATTTTAAAATTTGTTGACAAATTTTACTAACAAAAAAAATCAAGATATTTGAGAGTCGTTAGATGAAAATTTAGTCAAATTAGTCAAATCATCTAACGACTCTCATATATCAACTTCACGGTGAAGTCGACTGCACCTGAGTTTTCACCTTTTTTTATCTCACATTATGTTATCGTTGAAAATTATTAAACAATTTGACTAAATTTCACATGAATTGGACTGAAAGTGAGTAATTGTAATTCTAACTTTTAATTTTATTCCAACAATCACAACTGTTCACAGTCACTGCCATCGTCCTTAACCCCAACTGCCGAAATTGCCATCAACCATGACCCATCATTGGCCTCCACCTCTAAATGTTACTGTGATCTAAATTCACCATACCATCACTACCAACACTAACATGAGCAACAACAACAGAATTAGTCAAATACATAAAAAAAAGACACCTCTAAACACACAACTTGAAAGAACGGATCGGATTGTTAAGGCAAAAGGGAAGGGCGAATAATGGAAGGATGCAAGACACGAAAAAGAGGTGGCGGCTGAGACAAGAAAGGCGATGCAAAAAGGGAGAAGGAAGAGAAAGACGACGGTGAAGAAAGAAGGGTGCGACAAAAATAGAAGCAGATCTGTCGTCACCATTTGAAAAAATGTAGTAGCAGAAATAAAAAGTAAGCAAGCGATAGTGATGGTGACGTATGAAGGGGGGAGATGAGGCAACGGTATAATGGTGACAATGATGGTGGTAGCAACATTGGGAGGGGGAGAAGAGGACGCTGTTAGTTGGAGTTGTTACTTTGGAAGACAGAAAATGAGGGTTACAGGAAGAACAGGGTTTTGAGGTAAAATAAAAGGTGAAAACTTACATGAAGTCGACTTCACGTAAAGTTGATAACTGAGAGTATGAAAATTTAGTTAAATCAGTCAAATTGTCTAACGACTCTCAAGTATCAACTTAACGTGAAGTCGACTCCACCTGAGTTTTCACCAAAATAAAAGAATTTGGATATTTTACTTTGATCCCTTATTTTTTTGAATACTTTATTTTTTATATTTTTTTGTTCTATTTATAAATAGATGGGGAGGAATTATATTTTATCTTTTAAGATAAAATTTAAAATTTAAAAGATCTAAATCTAAAATAAAAAATCACTTATTTTTATTATAAAAAATTGAAAATAGTTAGGAACAAAAAACTATTAATTAAAAATGGTCAATATTTATTATTTTTAGTTTTATTTAATATATTTAATAATAAATAAATATTAAATAAGACAAATTTAAATTTATTATTTTTATTTCTCTAATATTATAAAAAAATTAACTGTAAAAGTTGAATTGAAAATTTTAAATGTTAAAAAAAATTAAATTAAAAGTATTTGAAATTATTTTAAAGAATTTTAAAAATGATAAAAAAAATTATTTTTTATTTTTTGAATTTAATGCAACTGAAATTTATGGAATAGATAGAATCTTTCTAAAGATAAAAAAAAAAAATCTAGCATCTTAATTATTTCACCTTGATAAATCAATTAGGAGTTTTGTAAATAACATCATGTATATCTAATGTATTAGTCTATCTTTTTATTTATAAATAAGAAGAATAAATTTGAGATTAAGTAAGATGGTAAATATATTATACTAAAACTAAAATATTATAGGTTCAAATCTTAGAGTTGATAAAAATATTCTTGTATAAATTATACATAATAAATGGTAAACCAACTTCGAAGAAGAAGGCTAACCTATTAATAGGCACGTTGCCTAACACTTATTAATATATTTTTCTATAAATTAAAAATAGGTAATAATAACAAAGTTGAAAAGAGTTTTTTTTTTTTTTTTTTTACTTCAAATTTGAAAAGAGTTAAGATGGTAAGTGTTCTTATTGGGGTCATGATGAGAGAGGCTCAAGATTAGCGCTCCTACTCGATGTCAATATTGTCCAGTGAAAAGATCACAGTGGAAAAACTTTCAATCAGGGTCCAAAGAAATCCAACCTAAGCACAAAAGTTAGGAGAAGCCTTACTATCTGAATCGGCTGCCATTTTTGAGTGAATGATGCATACCTAATTCAATTTTGGGAGAATGTTGGTTAACTCAAAGGTGTTTACGAATATTAGTAATTTGATTATCCGTCTAAAGTCGATTAGACTTGATTATATTAGTTTTGAATGTAATGAGTAATTAGATCAGATTTAATCTTAATTGGTGCGGATATTAACTATAAAATCATTAGAATTCGAACCAATTCGATTAGTCGATTATTTTAATATTAATTAAAAATAAATAAAATTTAATAATATTGTTCTTGTTGTTAAAAGATTTGACTGAGGTATAGCTCGTCGTAAAAAGAGAGATATCGTCCTGTCTTATCTACGGATAAGTTATATGTTGGACTCCAAAGAACACCAGAAAAGATGGATACCTACAAAAGGTGCTCCAACGCTTAAATCAGTAATAATTCAGAAAAGAGAATAAAAATGACTTAAGTGAGTATTAGATTTTCAGATGTCCTCTACTTTGACCTAATGTTACTTTATATAGACTAAATAGAGAATAAGTCTTTTGAATATACTCGGTTAACAAATCATAAGCTATGACTGTAGTGAGAATCAAAATGTAGTTATCGTGATATTTTCAGCATCTGTTTTGACTATTTTATTGAGTTGTTGGTGATGACGTGTGATGAAGTCATCATATCGTTGTGCTGAGTGTTATCATATTTTTAAGTTATGAGTCGAGTTATAACTTCTTTGGGCTAAGATATAAGTTTTATTGGTGGAGTATAAATAATGGATCAAGACTTGTTCCCCGAATAATGAGTGGCAATTATCGAGTAATACATAATGGACTAGATTGTAACGGCTGAGTTAAAGATATAGCGACTAAGTTATGTGTTAGTAATTTATGAGCCATGAAAATCTTAACGTTCTGTTGACCTAATTTTTGAATTATAGCTTGTAGTCGCTGAGTTATAGTAACCATATCACAACCTCCAAGCTTGACCTATTTATTTTTAAGAGAAACAGGTTGAGCTTTTATGAAAATCGAGTTATAACTCGGCAGGATATAGAAAAGATGTGGTTGTATTATAATTCAAAGGTATGAGGATTAGCCCCCAAGATCAACTTAATAATCTTAAAAATAAAATTGGGCAAACTTGTCATTGGAAAAGGTGTTGCGTATATAAGTATATTTTTGAACGAGTTTGTAGGTGATTGTTTGTTGGACTGACGCCGACTTATAGGTGTCGGTTTGCTTTGACTGATTCTGATTTATAATTATCGATTTGTTTAAAGTGATTCCAACTTATAGATGTCGGTTTGTTTGGATTGATCCGACTTATAGTTGCCAGTTTGTTAGATTGATACCGACTTATAACTGTCAGTTTGTTTTTCTATGCCAACTTTAATATTGGTTTGTCGTAATATGTGAACTGTGTAGGAAAAATAGTAGCCAAAGTAAAGACATGAATAAAAATAAAGAATGATAAAGTTAAAAATAATGTACTATTTATTGAGGATTATCCTCTTAACATAGAAGGTAAAGCAACAATTAAGAATTTAACCTGACCTGGTACTTGTGAAAAAGGGCCGAAGATGTCTAACCCTCACTTATTGAAGGGTCAGCTTACCTCTGATGTGTGTAATTGCTTGGTTTGGTTGTGAATGATTGGTGTTTGGCGTTTGAGATGTTCTGGACGATTGTAATTGTTTGTGGTTGAATTATTGATCATTTAAGAAAATTGAATAATTTGGGTTATTGAATGATTTTTGTTAAATTGGTGGTTGACGAATTGGTTTTCTTGAGATTTGGAAATATTTTTATATTGAAAATGAGTTTGAGTTATTGAAAAGAATTTGAGACATTGAATTTGGATTGTTGATTTATCGAAAATGATTTTTGGTGAATTGAGAATAATTTGAGATATAGAAATTGGTTTGATTTTGGAAATGATTTAAAGAAGTTTGAGGAATGTTTAGATGAGACCCGAAAAAGGTGGTAGAGTCCAAGTTTTAGAGGAGATGTTGCCGAAATTTTATAAAAATTAGAGATTTTATTTGGATGGTTATTTAAAAAAATTTGGATTTAAGGGTTGTAAGACTTGATTTTGAGTTATTAAGAAAATAATTACGTTTTGAGTTTGAAATTACTGATGGATGCAATGGGAGGAATGATGGTGATTGAATTTGAATGAAGGATAATGAGGATTGATTTTAAAGTATGGTTTTTAAATAAATTGAATGATATTGATGAATGATGATTGAGATATTCATATGGCATATGTATTTGGAATATTTGAGACATTGTTGACCTTCTGTACGTAAGATGTGACTAGAAACTTTAACTCCCTGTATTTTTCCATGGGTATATATATATATGAATTGAGCTTGGAATTTTTCCATAGAATATTAAATTATTGAGTTTAGAGTTTGACTCTATGGATTATTATTGAGCTTGGAGTTTGACTCCATGGATATTATTTTTGAGATTGGAGATACGCGTACAGAGGGACTGTCTAATGGTTAGATACCAGGACATGTCGGGTTGACTGTATAACTGATAGATGAGCTCATTAGTCAAAGGACAGGCATGCATCATATGCATTTGTATGCTTTGCTTGAGTTTGAATTTCTTTTGGTTTACCTAATTGCTAAACTGTTATTAACTGCTATCTGAGCTATTTGCTATAACTGCTATCTATACCTGTACTTTCCTTATATGTTTTGTCTGTGTTTGTTCTGATGTGGTACTTTTGAGATTATTGGTGATGAGATGATGACTGTGTTGATTGATTATGTGATGGGCTGAAAGTTGTGATTGGTTTCTGATTGAGTTATTAGTAAAGTATAAAAAATCAAGCTGGTTCAGCATAGACTTAATGAACCTATGCTTGGAACAGGTTGGTCATTCATACAGTCTAGGAAACTGATTGAGATTTTTCTTATAAGAAAGAAGGGTTTTGGATTTCTGAAAAATTAAATATTGTTTCTTTGAAAAAGTTTTGGATGATTAACAGTCGGTTTTTAAAAAGATTTATAAGACGAGCGATAATCACTACAATCGAAAAACAGTTTTCTATTAAATATCGTCTTATAACAATTCTTAAACTCTCTACTAAGAACCCTTTTGAGGACGATGTTCTTACTCCCCTACAAAAAAATTTTTCAGTGATAGGTTCAGGAAGTTTTGGCACGAAGCCGCGATTGAACCATGGAGCTTTACGTATATATATGTTTTCATTTTTTTGTATTTGAATTAGTGTTAAACTTTATTTTACCCCTCGTCATTTGAAATTTTGAGATTTTAGAGGGGTAGAACTTGTATATTAAGAAGTTTTGGATAAGTCTAATATATTTACTATTATGTGAATATGATATGTGACTATGTGATTTTAAAGTAAAAACTTTTCGCTTTTATAATAAAAGATTCGGTTCATATTCGCGAAAGCTCAATATTAAATAAATATAGTATCAAATTAAAGGATTAGAGGTAAGTAACGTCTGAACTTTTAGTACAATCATGAGATATTAAAAGTAAGGGTGTTACAGAACATGCTCACCTAATAAACCTACCAGTTCCCATGTGGATGGTTGGAGAGCTTTGTCATTCAGCTTTATTTTTTGGTATGTGGAATAAAACAGTATGTCGGTGCTGCTGCCTAGGTCCATAAGGACTTTTTTCACCAATGGCTTGTTAAATTGTATTGATATAACTACAAGATCGTCCAAGTTTTTTTCCATTACTTTGCAATCCGAAGAGTTGAATGTGACGTCTGAGAGAGCCACGTTGGTGGTATGGGACGGTTCAGAGCTAGTGATTGACATCATGGTTCTATAGGATCTTTTTCTAACTGAGTTGGTACATCCTCCACCTGCGAAACCACCAGAAATACAGTTAATAATTATGCGAGGTGGGTTACAATTTTCGTCTACCTTATTTCCTTTGTCTCTGTGATTGTTGCTTGGTTTAGTTTGTTGGCTGAGGTCTTCTATTTGTCGTCTTTGTCCTCGACTGTCAATGTATTTGTCTAGTAAGCCCTGGTGGGCTAGCTTTTCGAAAAGAACTTTTGCTATAACGCAGTCATCTGTGGTGTGGCCATACTTTTGATGAAAGGTGCAATATTTGAACTTGTCCACATATCGTTGGTCTTAGTATGTCCCTGTTTTGTTTGGTGGTTTGATCAACTTTGAGTGTAGGATGTCCTTGATAATGTCCTCTATCTTAGTGTTGAAAGGAGTGTTTGTATCAAATTTTGGTGTTAGTTTGAAAATTTTTTTATCAGTCTTATTACTCGGGTACTTGTTTTGCTTTTCCTCTTCTCTGTTAGGGTTAAGCCTCTCTGTCTTCCAGATTTATCAGAGCTCCTCTATTTCAATCTGGCTTGTCGCCTTTTTATGGAATTCGGCCAATGTCTTCGACTTCATGACAACTATAGTCTCCTAGAATTTTTCAGGGCAGAGTCCACTTTTCAGGGCATGCAAGTGAACTTCTGGGCTGAGGTTAGGTATCAACATAGTTGCCTTGGCGAACCTCGTCATGTAGTCTTTGAGACTCTCATGTTGTCCTTGCTTTATGGTGCTGAGGTAATTTGAGTCGTGCACATAAATTTTTGATGCAGCAAAGTTGTTAACAAAGAGGTTGGCCAGCTTATCAAAACTTGATATAGAACCTGCAGGCAAATTGAAAAACCAGATCAAGGCAGCACCATCTAAAAAGGTAGAAAATATACGACAGAGTATTAGATCGGATGCACCGTTCATAAACATCATTGTGTAAAACTTGGTGACATGTATGTTGGGATCGTCAATTCCTTCATAAGGTTTCAGTGTTGTTGGTAAGGTGAAGTTTTTAGGCATTTGGAAGTTCATGATGCCTTTACTCTGGCTGTTTTGCTTCTGACGTAATAAATCGACCATCCTTTGATTTTCTACTCGTAGGGATTCGTTGATGGCCAATAGTTCAGCTTGAGTGGGAAGAGGAGGGGGGTTGCTTGACTCATCCGCTATATGTTGTGACCTGCAAAAAGATGGTGACAATAGGGTAGGAGAGATGAGAGTGGGGTTAGTTTTAAAACTTGGGCCCTACTGTGGACGCCAAATATTTCTGTGTGAGTAACCGACTCTAAGGTATAACTCGTCTTGCTCCTCAAGCTGGATAAAATACGTCGGCTCTTCTAGGGGTACCTGCAACGAGATTCCAACACTCAAGTTAGAGATGGTATATATGATATTTAGAGTGAATAATGTACCTTTTTCTTCTCAAGAGTTTGTGTATACATAGCTATTTGTGTTGAGAACGGTTTTTGATATTCTCAAAAGTGTTATAAGAATGTTATCCTAATGATGTGGTAACTGTTTCTGAATGATAGTTGACTGTGTAGATTAACTCCATTAGGAGGATTTAACTATGTGTTTTACTCAGATTTCATGTGGTTTGTTATGTTCGTTTATTATAGTTCCTGTTTATAAGTAGGTTCGAGTTAGATTTATAAGTAATGGGATCAATTACATATTTATAATATTTAGATGATTTTTTTAATATTTTTTAAAGATTTTTTGAATTTTATTTTCAATCGGATACCCAATCCCTTAAACCGATCTAATCCAGATTTAATCGGTTCAGATTAGTCCGGATCCATTTACTAAAAGTCATAAATCCGAACTAATTAAAATTTGATCAGTTCGATTATCATGTTTTTTTAAATTCGAACTAACTTGATCTGTAAACACCTTTAAATAACTCTGTATTTACGGGAGGACAACTCTATTTTACTTATAAAAAATCCTTTCTGATAATATTTTTCAATTTAAATTACATACACTTTATTCATACACCTGATGACTTTTATCTCGGAGTCTATTTTAACTGCTCCTAACCATTTTTTTTTTGTGCATTATTTAAGAGTTTCAAGTAGTTTGATTCTAAGCCAATCATCTTTACTCTCTAAGATAACATCTCAAATAAAAAAATGTGTTTTACTAAAATAAAAAGTTATAAATTCGACTTTTAGAATTAACATAATATTTTTTTATAAATTATATACGATAAAGAATATTAAAAAAAATTGTACTCAAACTTTTATTATTATTTTTTTAAGATAATATAGACAAAAAAAAGATTGACTAATTTTTTTAATATTGGATAAAGAAGTATAATTTACGTTAATACTGGGTTATTTTGATTAAATACGTTAATACAAGGGTAGTTAAGTGAAACTAAAATCGGTCTTGCAAAAAAAATTATGACTCACGAATTTACAGAGGACAAAAATATAATTTTTTTTCAAAAAGTAAATCGTTAGTGTAATATGAATTTACAGAGAAATTTTAACAATTTCATGCAGTATAAAAAGGAACAAAACACAATTAACAATTTCTATTAATATAAAACTAGTTCTCGTATATGTGCATTAGTATATTACACAATTTTATCACTATTTATCGGTATTACGTCAATCTTATCATCATATTAAAAAAATTATGTTCTTTTAAGCTAAAGAAGAATTTACTAGAGATAAAATAACTAAATTGGAAGAACGAATACATTACATTTTTTCCAAGAATAATTAAAAAAATTAGGTAAACAATTTGACCTTAACAGATTTTTGAAAGTACGTGTTACCGTACAATAAAATTAATCTTTAGAATTCTCATGTCTTTATTATTATACTAATATTTTTATTCATAATAATATTACAAAAATATAAATCTTTAAAAATTATATCGATATTGATATTATAGATTATGACACAAAAAATTTATAGTATTTAATTATTTTTATAAAAATATTGTATGGAACAAAAATTTTCGTCGACTAAACAAATCAGAATTTCAGTAGATAAAAAGAAGTTAAATAATAAAATTTTTAATTATTATTTTTATACAAAAGAGTTTAATTTTTTACGAATAATTAATTTTAAAATTTGTTATTTAAAATTTTAAAAAATTTAACATGTATATTTTTATACTTGATTAGATATTAAATATGTTGTACAAATAAAAATAATTAATTTTTATGTTTGCTATTTAAAAATAATAATTTTTTTATATATAAAAATATAATTATATATTAGCATAAAAATTTTTTATATTAATAGTTATAAAACTAACTTAAATTTATTTTTTTAAAATAATTAAATCTTATTTTTAATTTTTAATCACAATATTAATATTTTTTTAAATTATATGTAATAAATATTTAAAAAAATAAAAATATAAATAAAAAAGATAAATAATAAAAATTTTAAATTAAGTAAAAAAATATGTAGATAATAATATTTTTTATTTAAATTATATTATGTATATTTTGATTTTTAAATTTTTAATTAATTATTGATAACAATATGTAAAAAAATAAAGTGAATGAATGAATGAAAGAAATAGAAAAAATAAGAGAAAAAAAGAGAAAAATTTTTAATATTAAAAAAAAATGATTTCAATTATAATGATTAATGAGAGAAATATATAGCACGTTTTGGTTATAAAAATAGTAATATATAATAGATTTAAAAGAAAATAAAAAAAGAACACGACAACGCTCGAAAATCTTCGAAGTCTCTTAGCAAAGTTTTCCTCTCTCCGTTCGCGTTTTCATCTTTGAATCGAAGCACAACCAACTCACACACAGAGACTCACGTTCAATCCGACGTCGTTTCTTTCCTTCCTTCTCTTCGATCCCCTCAGTGCCTGACCCTATTCCTCACTCTCTCAGGTTCCTCCTTTTTTATTTATTTTACTTCATTTCTTATTTTTTTCGTAATTAAGCTTGTAATTTTCCAAAATCCATGATATGGAATATTTAGGGTCTAATAATTAACAGATTCATGCTTATTTTCTTTGTATTTTCTCCCTTTTTTCAATAATTTATTTATTTATTTTGCTCAAATCATAGTGGTTGCAACTGTCTCTGCGTTAGTCTATTAGCATGTTGGATCTTAATCTCTATTCGATTTAGAGGAAAATTATTGTTATGCAAAGAGGTTAAGCCTCGAGGACTTCATAGATGTTGAAAATATTCAAACTTTAACTCATGGAGTTTGGTTTGATTGCTGTTTAGTTCTGTTGTTCAAGTTAACTGTAGATGTTGAATGAGTTGACTTCGATTCTTTGTTGTTGTAATCATATTCATCCTGGTTTTCGATTTATTTTGATTGGATTTTGTGTTTCTGATCCTTAATTTTATTGTCTTAACTGGAAATTCAAGGCACCTTTGGAAAACTGAAGAGTAAGTTAAAAATGGCAAGGATCAAGCCTCAGGCTCTTCTGCAACAAAGCAAAAGGAAGAAGGGGCCTTCTCGCATAAGTGCCACCACTATTGTATTTTACATGTTGATTCTTGCCTTGATTGGGTTTTTCCTCTTCGCTACGTATAGATATTGGTCTAACAGGTTAGTAGAAGAATTTCTGTTTCTATCTCTGAAGACAGGTTCATAGGGTGGTGTGGGAACTGCTATGTCATATGTGTTTGTTAAAAGTTGATACATAGCAAAGTTGAGATCTAGTTTTGCATCAGTCTTGTGACTGATGATGTTTAAATGCTTCTGTTATGAGATAGTGGGATGTCTGAAAATCTTACTTTGTTGCTAGAGGATTCATTTCACCAATATCGTGATTGAACCCTCTACATATCTTTTGGTGATTGTCTGATTGAACCTTTAGCTTAATTCTGATGTCACTCTAGTCTATGCTGTCTCAGGCAGTTTTGAAGTTTAATAGGTGCTTTACACTTTCCATCAAACATTTTGAAGTGATTTTCTTTCTTAAGAAGACGAGTTTAAATGGAATAAGCTTTGGTAATAAGATTTTAGATAAGTCATTTCTCAGGGAAAAACTTTAGTCTTTCGATGAGCAACATCTTTTACCTAACAATTCAATATTATTGTCATTCAGGTCAAGATTTCGATCACAGAATCAATTGGCAGTATCAGAGGTACATCCTTAAATGCATCATTGGGAAGCATTTTCAGAATTTCATTCCTTTTATATTTGCTTGTTACCTGATAATCTTGCCAACTGTATGTTCATTTCATTTGAATGCATACATTATTGTCTTTGGGTTTTCCCATTGAGAATGTTAATACCTTTTGCTTTTATGGATAGAATCATTGTTTCTAATTTAAACTACCTGTTGGCAGCATGAAACTTCTTATGCAGACTCGAAGAAATCCGAGATACCTGGATATGCTGTAAGTTTTGTTCACCTAGCTGCAGTAATTCCTTTTATTTGTTTTTTTTTTTGGAACTATTTTTTAGTTAATTGAAATTCCCATATGAAACTGTTATCTCATAACTTGGCCTCCATTTTCTTTGTGATTATAGGTTTTAGATACCTCTAAAGGCTCAATAATAGTAGAACTGAACAAGGATAATTCTCCTGAGGCTGTTGATGAATTCATTGACTTCTGGTGAGTACTTGTTTTTCCTACGAAATTCATAATTTGAAGGCTGTTGAATGGTTTGGGGTTTGACTTTTGCAAACTTTTCTTTTCCTGTCATTCCCCTTGGTGGAGTGAAGAAAATTGGTATAGCATCTAATATCTATAGTATAATTTCACCTTATAGTGGTTTGGGCATGAGTAGAGGGAGCCTGTAGAAGGCCCCAATTAAGAGTATATCAGAAATTGAGAGACGATACCTTAACAGTTAGAGGTAGAAGATAAATAGGAAAAAGACTATAAGTAAAATCATTTAAAAAAGATTTAGATTTTAATGGTTTGACTGTAAACGTGATTTATGATAGGATGTTACGGTGTTTATGGGATTGTGTAGTCAATCCCATCTAGTAGTTGAACAAGGCTCAATTTTTCTTGTTATTAATTTTCAGTCGTAAGTGGATTACAGCATTTGTCGCCTTGTTTAAAAACATTAGTTTCTGTGGAAATAACACTGCTTATTATTTATCAATGGAAGTCTAAACAGATCTATGCAAAGCATGAACTGGGCAAATTTTCCTTAAGTGGACCTTGTTTTTTGCTTCCAACAAGGATTAATATTTTATCTACTACTTTGCAGTCAAAAGGGGCATTTCAAAGGGATGCTGTTTCACCGAGTAATTAAGCACTATGTGATTCAGGCCGGGGATAACCAAGGAGCAGGAGCTACTGAAGATTGGAACTTGAGGGGAAAGCAACCCACAAGGTTTTTCTTATTCTTTTGGCGTTTTGCTTTAGCTATTTAAAGTTTTCGATAACCAATGGCATAGTTTTTCTAATTAATAGATATTATAATAATTATGTAGTGTGAAACATGAAGCATTCATGCTTGGAACTTCCAAGGGCAAGCACACCAACAAAGGATTTGATCTTTTCATTACCACTGCACCGATACCAGATCTGAATGAGAAGCTTATTGTGTTTGGGCGAGTCGTCAAGGGAGAGGATGTTGTTCAGGTGACTTAATTTGCTTCTCATTGTTATGTCTATGCCCTTTTTGTTGATCCTTATCTTTTCCCATTTAGTTAAGGTTTTCTACACATATTATCATATCTGAGAAGTTAATGATTATCCTTTTTATCGCCAAATTTAAACAAATAATCAACTTCAAATTGTGTTTTTCACTGCAGATATTTGTTAAAATTTTATTTCACCATCTGTATAGATAAGTTAATATTCTAACTTGATTTGTGTTTTGGAATGAAATACCATCAAAGCAATTTCAATATTAGTTATTTCACTTATAATCTTTCTTATTTCTGAGAAATAATGATTTAATGCCGGCAACCTGTGCAAAATCAACCATGGATTTCTTTATTAAGCTTCATATTCAATGTTACATTACTCTGTGCCAGGAAATTGAAGAAGTGGATACAGATGAACATTACAAACCTAAAGTCTCTATTGGGATACTTGATGTCACTCTTAAACAGAAGATCTGAAGGCTGATTGATAGATGAGGAGCATAATGATGTCTCATATTCACGCTGATTAACCGGTTTCGATATGGTCAAATCTTTTCTACAGGGACGATGAACATAGCGGATTTTACCTGGGGGGGTTCATCAATCAAGTGTTTTGAGCCTTGATGTTGTTTTTGCCATTGCATGTGTAGTTGTTAACAAAAGGGATTATGCAATCTCCTTTCCTTACCTCACTTATATCAATTTTCTTTTCTATTATCTTCCTTTCTTTTTACCTATTATTTTCCCCCTATTTTGTAAGTGAGGATAGGGTGTGGGAAGGTTTTGCAGTTTCTTGTAAGGTTTGGGTTTAGGGGGTTTTTAATTTTTTTTTTTTTTATTTGGGATTACTCTTGATTACTCGTTAGTGACCCGAATGAAATTACAAAATCATTTTGCTTTGCCTTATTATGCAATTCATGTATCTTCTATGTTTCAATTGATGCCCAATTTTGGTGAGAAGCTTTGCGTCATTTCCCTCATAAAAAAAAAAAGCTGTGTCATTTACTTGATTGATGCTTAGGTTCCATTTGCTTAAGAATTCAGCAACAAGCTATAATAATTCAGAGCATTGTAATTATATTGAAAATAAAAGTATATAAAGCTTTTGAAAAAGAGCTGCAAAGGGTAATGTCTTTTCCATTGGGGAACATCAGTGTAATAGCTTTTTTCTTTTTGGGTCAATAGTGTAATAGCTTTGTGCTCGGGACCCGAATGGGGTATTATTTTCTCCTCGTGCCCAGACTAGTCCTCAGTAGTTGGGCCCAATAGTAGATAAATGGGCTCCCCAAAAATGGAGCGTGACAAAACTTGGATTGAATTCACCAACAAGAAAACAGATAATAATTCTTCAACAACAACAAAGCCTCCACAGGAGACTTGGCGCAAATAGTAGATTCGTTGGCTTTTATGCAAGATCACTCGGGAACATGAGTTTAACTTACGTAGTGTGAAATATAAAAAAAAAAAACTTATGTAGTGTGAAATATAAAAACCCATATAGTTCTGCATATGGGTGGGTGGATGTGGGAGTTTGTGATCTAATGTTTAGTATTAGATGTTTTATACTAACAAATTTTTTTTACTACTGTTAGCTATTTAACAATTAATTAGTTCTTATACTTATTACTTATTCATAAGTATCTGGATTTAAGACAAAACAAATGAGTAACAATCCTAACTGACTATTTAATAATAGGAGTTGATAGGACTTCTGTTAATTACTTAACATAATTCTATATATTATTATTAGATTAGTTAACGACTCCTCTTAAACATTTATTAGTAGTATTTTTAACTAAGTAGGTTGGGTTTGCATTGTTGAAAGTTGAAATTGACCCTTCAATCGATCTTATTGGTTTGGTGGTTGATTAAAAACTTTGATTTGAATTTCCATTTAAATTTGATAAAAGACCTCTACCTCTATACATATCTGGACAAACTAATTAAACTCAAATTCATGTAACCACAACTGTCATTTATTAGTGTAAAGTGAAAAAATGTGTCATCAAAATATCTAATAATAATTAAACCATTGCATTTTGACCCAGGTCTAGCTAATTGAAACAGTGCAAATCATAGTTGCAAAAAATTTGAAGAGATTTTATGATTAACATCATTTGTAAATCATTAATTAGTATTTATACTTGGTGAATATCAAAAAGAGGAAAAGAATAAAGGGAAGAGTTTGATGAGTCCTTTTTAATGTATTGAACTTGAAATTTATGGAGCTAGGTAAAAAGCTTATTGGGTCCCATAATGTTGAGATGCAAGCCATATATATATATATATATATATATATATATATATATATATATATATATATATAGAGAGAGAGAGAGAGAGAGAGAGAGAGAGAGAGAGAGAGAGAGAGAGAGAGAGAGAGAGAATGTGATTTTTTAAGGAAATCTAATCCATGAAGAACAAGCAAAGAAATCATGAAAGATTTGGCAACCTAAGAGTAGCAGTATTAGTTTAAGAGTAACTTATATATATCGCACCAAGTGAATATATATCGATCATTATTGTGGAGGATTATATTGCCACTAATTACTTTATGTTATATGACAGTTTAATTATTGAAAGAAAATATTAATGAAAAAGTTTTGGTAACCAATATTGTACTATTAATATTGCAGCTAATACTTAACATAAGGAAAAAAATATTTAAATTTTTTTCAATAAGAACATTTGAATCTCAATTAAAAGAAATATTTGAATTTTTTTATATAAAAAATATTTAAAATTTAAACTCAACAAAAACTTATTTTTAATGTGCTTCATACTAAATTTATTTGATAACGTGCTATAATATTAACTGAAATTGGTTGCAATAGCAGAAACCATCAAAAACTAATTTGAACTATACACAATAATGGAGCACAATTTTATGATGACTTCTCCAACAATGATATGAAAGAAAAGATAAATGAAAAGACAAGTATTGAAATTGAATAAAAAAAGATAATTTAAAATTAAAATATAAAATATAAAAATAAGTTGAATTTGAATATAAAGATAATTATTTTATTTTTTTATCTAATTTTTTGATGTAATAAGAGACTCATTCAACCTAATTTGTCTACACTATAGTTTAAGAATTAAATCGAAGAGAGTTACTTAATTTTTTATCTAATTTTTTAATATAACAGGAGAGAGACTCACTCAATCTCATTTGTCCATACTATAATTTTATCACAAAATAAAAAAGTACTTTGACACTTCTTTGATCTCTTTATAACAGAGACAATAATTTATGAGGTATTTATAACTTTTTGTTAGGTCAAAATAAAGAAAATTCTAAATCTCCTAACATAAAAGCTAATCTAATAACTAAATAAATAAAATTAAAATACATAAAATTAAATTGAACATTGTAATATTTAAAAATATAAACTAATAACTATTAAATAATAGTTCAACTCTTCGTATCACAAATATTTAAAACACGAATTATTATTTTTTTAAAAAAAAAGATTCATCATCAAATCTTATAGTTAAAAAAATAGTATATAAAAAGAACAAATACAAGAAATATATATATATTTCTTTTACATTGTATGTTTTTTTTTTTATTTTAAATAATAAAATCAACAAGAATGAAACACAAACAAAGAAGACAAGAACAACAAAAACATAAAGAAAGACGCTAAGAGATATTAAAATTTTTTTCTAGGATACAAGAAGAAGAAACATATACTAATAAGGATTAATTTAATATCTGAAATATGATATTAAATAATACAAAATGAAAGATAAATAAAAAGACAATGATTGAAATTAAATGAAAGATATAATTTATAATTGAAATAGAATATAATTAATTTAATTTCTTGAAATATAAATTTAAATAGAATACAATTAATCGAGTTTTTTGAAATAGAGTACAGAAAGATAAGTTAAAATTGAATAAAATAATCACTCTATATTTTATTCAATTTCTTGATATAACAAAAAAGAAAGTCACTCAATCTAATTTGTCTACACTGTAGATTTAGAAATTGAATCGAAAAAAAATCACTCAATCTTTTATCTCATTTGTGTACACAATGATCTCATTATGAAACTAACTAGTGTTTTGAGATTTTTTTAATCTCTCTATTATTTATAACATCTTATTTGATTAAAAAAAATTAAGCATACTAATATAAAATAAAATTTAATTTAATAACTAAATAAACAAAATCAAAATATATAAAATTAAAATAAATATTTTAATATTTAAAAATATAAATTAATAACTACTAAATCATACTTAAACTCTTCGTATGATGAATATTTAAAGCACGTAATCAAACAACCAATAAAAAAAACTCCGCTGAAAAGCCTTATAAAAATTAATATCCATTTAGGTCAGGTGTCTTTGAAAATTAAACTAACTTCTTTTTTTTGTTGGCAAACAAAATACCACTAACATTTGTTTAATCATAAGAGAGATATACTTAAAAACATTCCAGCATTTCAATGATCACTAAAAAAAAAAAAAAACTGCGTTTGAGATTTTAAACTTTTGCATAAAAAGAGCGAGTTATCTGTGTGTCATGTAAATTTATAAATATATAAAATATATATGAAAATTAAAAATTGCAACCCACTCAGCTTAAAAAGCTTTACAACTTTACCTTCTCATCACGTCACATAAATGATATATTTATAAGCATGCAAATTTTCTTCTTGATCAGCAAACATGCACTTCCATGAAGTTAGTGTAGTTAATATATACAGTGGCAATCCAATGGGGATTTTATTTATTTATTTATCTATTTCGTACAATGTGGGGTTTAATAATTTCTCTTTTATGAGAGAAGCCGATAGCCCCGCCCCTCTTATATTATTATCATTAATAAAGAGAATAATAAGTGTATAAGAAATTAATTTTTAATTATTCAATATTAGATAACTTTTTATTATAAAATTATTTTTAAATTTTTATATTTTGGAGAATTTAAGATTTAGGATTTAGAATCTAGAATTTAAAATAAAAAATATAATTTAAAAAATTAGCTAATACTAGCTAAAAATATTAATTCCCTAATTAAACTCTATTTTCAACTTTGTAAGTAAATTAAAATTCCTCCAGATATCTATCTCAACTCACATTTGCTAATAACCAAACTCTCGTTATTCGGTTACCAAATTTTTTTTTAATTATTCTTTAATTTGTTGGCTATTCTCCACCAACACCAAACTCCTCTAGTGGAATATGGACTTGGAACAAAAGTAAGAGGAATCCCACATGAAAGTAGAAAACACATCACAATATAAAATAAAAAAATAAAAAAATAACGAAGCAAAAGAAAAATAAAACCCTATGAATATGTAAGATAACTCCACAAAGAGAAAATAGGTCAACATGCTTTTTATTTTAAATCGTGATTGTATAATGTAGACAAGCAAAGCAGCACTAGACCACAAATTATTCTAGTTAAACAATTCCTTTTTGGTTTGGACTTTCTTCATTCAATTTTTTCTATGATTAATTAAAAAAAAGGGTCGCGTGCAATGGTCACAATCGGAACTTGTCCCATCCAAAATATGTGTTTTTAATTGAAAAGTAGAGTACTCGTGCTCTCTAATCACAGGTGTAAAGAGTGTCTTAGTAATTGAAAAACGAAGATTATAAAGCATGTTAAGGTAGGACAAACGTGCCACTATTTCTTGTTTCATTGGAGGGTCTTATCTAATTTAGTTTATTTTAGCCACTCAAAATAAAAGAGCCTCATCTTTATTCACCTTATAATTTATTTATTTCTTATTCAATGTGAATGAAGTTGATTGTTTATGAAACGGTGGAAACTCAAGTGTAATTGATTTTACGTGGAATCGATAATTAAGAACTGTTAGATGAAAATTTAGTCAAATCAGTCAAATCATTTAATTATTTTCAATTATCAACTTTATATGAAATCGACTACACCTGAGTTTTCATCTTATAAAATATTTATGTTTTAGCAAGAATGATATACCTCGCTAGTATAATTAATGTAAATTAGCCGAAAAAATAACTCATTCATCCGTTTAAGTAAGTGTCAATAGTTTAAATTTCGTCACTCAAATCTGGAGTAAATTAGTTTTTAGTCTGTCAAATTAAAAATAGCGTTGACAACTAAAAAAATATATCTAACTAGCAGGTATGACTAGTAATCTGAGTAATACTTGGCTCAATACTAGTGGATGGATTATTGAAAAACATAATTGAACGCCCATATAGCAAGAGGCAGAAGAAAAATGAGGAAAACAAAGTTTAAAGAGACATAATAATAATAATAATAATAATAATAATAATAATAATAATAATAATATAAGAGTTGAGAGTTAGAGTAAGTGTCCTATTAAAGTTTATAAGTATATCACATCAAATCATTTAAAGATAATTAACCTTTTTTATTTTATCACATTACAAATATTATCTCGGTGAATCTAAATTGTTTTTGTTTTCAAACGGTATGAGAAAATTAGAACCTTTTATAATAAATTAGTGATATACTATAATAAACTGCTTGAAAACCTGATATGTCGAATTTAATTGAAGGCGGAAAGTAAGCATCAAAGTAGGTCCTCAATTTGACAATTTCACCATAACATCTACATTGAGGTCAACTTCATTCAACATTCCATTCTCCCTAAATGTTCGGAAAAACCTATGTTTTGAGAGTTGTAATCTCATCCATTTAAGTTGGTTACGTTCTAAACTTGTGAATGTTTTTTCTAAAGTCTAAATTTCCTTTTGTATTATTTCAAAGTTACACCTTAATTAAATAAATAAGTAGATGATAATGCCTATAAAAAGATTGTGTAACTAACTACTCACTAGAAGTTTACTTATTTAAAAAAAAAAGGAAAAAAACGAAAAAAGTGATACCTACTCGGTATCCAAACAAAAGATGCCAAACACAAAGGTGAGAATTTCTCCTTTTATCTCATTGAAAAATATTATTCTTGAAAAATTTTTGGACAGTATTTTTATTATTATTTGACTAACATAAATATAAATTTTTTATTAATTTATATATATAAATTTTAAAAGATGTAGGTACAAACTATATTATTTTATGCTTATAAATTCTAATAAATATAAATATAAATTATATGTCTTTTGTATATAAAATTCTATAAATATAGGTACAATTATTACTAGTCAAATACTGATAAAAAATAATAATATTTATTAAACATATAGCATTATTATTCCTGTTTTTTTTTTTTAAGAAAAAAAGAAAAAAATTCTCTTCATATATATTATAATTTCAAATTAAACAATAGACAAATTAAATTTCACAATCACATGCCATTTATTTGAACCGGTTAATAATTATCAGTAATAATAGTATGTTTCAAAATTCAAATCAAAACTAATCTGATCTTCTTGATGATTTAATTATCCGACAAAAAGGTATGTATATTTGACGATAAAACTTTGAATGCAATAATAATAGTCATAGATGAATTTGTGTCAAACACAAGAAGCTAAAGGAAATTGGCAACGCTTTCATTCGTCCTCTCTATACATGCAACTGTTGCTTTCTTCATTCCTTTTGTCACAAGTTAATTAAATTTCTAAAGTTACACGTTAAAAAGATATTAATACTAAACAATAAAACTAACTATCCCTCTCGTGGGTATCAATTGTTTTATAATTGATCTGTGTACTAACATAAAACGACTCTTGTTTAAAATAAAGCCACCTGACCTATCAACTTATAGTGTTCATGTATCAAAACTTTCTATCTTTCAAATTAATGATACTAACTAATACTAAAGAATACGTATTGGTAATTATTTGGTTATTATTATGGCTCACTTTCGATCTTAATTAATTAATTTCGCTGTAAAGTGAGTTGATTATGTGGCTCAGGAACATCTGTTTGATTGTAGTGGCGGCTAGTGCACGAACCCAAAAGTTTTCTTTGTGCTCCAGCCAATAATACTTCAAACAAAACAATTCAATTTTAAATATTTGTTTATTATTATTTTTTTTAAAGAGGTAGAGAAAAATTTTGTAGGTTCTACTAGCATGCCATGCTTCTTAGTCTACGGTACTTATATATATATATGGATTTGGGGTGGCAGGTCAGCATAAAATAAAGAAAAAAGGAGAAATCGATCCTGACTTTTTGGTTTGCGGACATTTAAATTCCTGAAAATTTAAAAATACATTTAAGTTTTTGACCTCTTCAAAATTTGGACATATCGATCCTTGAATTTAATTTATTCAATTTTAAAAATTTACTTATGTGTGTATCCGTATCAATCAAGTCAGTACAACGGGAGTTACGTTTGATTTTTTCGTTGAGTCCGACAGATCCAAGTGAATATGAGGGGTCAATATGTTTAGATTTTGAAAAAGTCAGGATTTAAATGTATTTTCAAATTCTCAAGGACTTAAATGTCTGCAGATCAAAAGGTCAAGGACCAATTTGTCATTTTTTCTAAAATAAAAATAAAAATATTCATGGATTAATTAATTAATTAATATTGTGCATAATTTATCGTATAAAATTCTTGTGATGGAGCCACGTACTATTTCTCAACTACCGCCTAACAGTTATTTTTTTTCTCATTATAGGAGACGATAAATAATATTATTCAAACTAATTTTTTGGAATAAAATATGAGTATTTAAAAGAAAATAGTAAAAATTATTGGTGGAGACATTTCCACTCTAAAAGGTAGCAGACACAAGGATGATGTTGAAAGTGAAAGAGAGAGTGAGGAAGATTAATTGAGAATTGATGCTGAGAAAATGAGAGTGAGTTGTAGAATATAACAACTTTTACAAATGGAATATTCTAACTAACTCTCATAACCTACTATACACATCAGTAATATCATTTTTTACCCGATAATGATGCAAATTAGAATATTAGATAAAATAGACATTAAGAAATCTCTTGATTCTCACAATCTCAGCCCAATCACTTGGAACCCCAAAGGGGGGCTTCATCATATAGACTTCTTCCTAGGACAATTCTCCACGAAGAAAAGTTATGTAATGATTAAACTGTGATCATTTAAGTATATACTAATATCGTTCACTCACATTCAATTCAATATCTCTAGCACTTCTTGTCTTATATATTAAGAACAAGACCTGAGGGTATATATATTCAATGAGTTCATTGTAACCTGTCTTCTAATGCATGTCTTCTTAACTCCGTACAATGACCCTAATTAAGGTTCTTATAGAGGGTGGGTCCTACTAGCTCATTTTATTCTAAAGTCGTTCAAAATGAACTCAAAAGGGTTACTCTGTTCTTACCTTGTTTTTATTTTAAATTTTGAACATCATAAAAAAATAATTAAACATCCCATTATCAAACCACTCCTTTTAAAAGTTTAAGTTAATAAAAAACGATAACATAAATCATTATACCTTTAAATTTTTGTTCTCTCAAGTAAAAATTCAAAAAGGATCAAACTCTAAATTTTTCGATTATAAATGTTCTAATATCATATTATAAAATTACTTCTCTTAAAGACCTAAATTAATATATAAAAAAAAACAATATAAATGATTATATCTCTTTTATACATACAATTCAATTCAACTCATATCGTTATCAACTATTTATTATTGGTTATTCCAATGAAAATACCTAATAAATCTTTTTCAATAATAATATATATCTTTGTAAAAGAAAATTAAAAATAAATAAAGTTAACAACTATTTTCAATTCATATATATGATATGTGATACAACAGATTATTTCAATTAGATAACACAATATTTGCTTTTTTAGGGTATATATCTTTCTTTCAAATTAATTATTACTTTTTAAAGCGTTTAATATTTTCAAATATTTTTTGTGTATTTAAATATATTTTTCATACTTTCAACAAGTAAAAATTTATTTTTGTAATGAAATTCGAACCCATCACCCGTGGGCTTAACCTATGTATGGAATGTGGATTGAGTTGGGTCGAATTAAAAAAAAAAAAAAACAAATTTTGTTCTTTCTAAGTCTCATTTATAATTCAATTTATATCCGATTTAACGAGCTTTCAGTACACAAGTCCTAAGTTTAGTGGTAATAATCTTCGAGATTTGGCTTACGACAGTAGTAAATAATAACTTTTAGTGTTATGTGTGTGAGTGTATAGTATAAACCAATATTATAATGTTATAATGTTTAAGATTAGGGATGATCTAACTCATCTTTTGAAATTGAAAAAAAAAAAAAGAGAACAGCTTCCATAACTTACGTTTTACCTACCTATGAGAGAGGAGTCTCAACCATTGAGGTTGCTGTGATAAATTTAGGCTTTGGAACTAAGGCTACCAATAAAACTTGTCGTCTTTTTTATCGTTTCGTGTTTTCTGTGTATTATAAATTTTATCTTTTTGTTTCACATAAATTCACTACTATTTTATTTTCACATTAAAATAAGTCACAAAAATTAGTTATTATATATTTATATAAATATATATATAATTTAATTTATTTTTAATATATATTTTATTCTAATAATTAATTTTAATAACGGATTTTAGTATACACTTAATATAATTAAAATTACTAAACCTTTTGTCAAACTCTATCAATTTTTTTCAAAATAAAAAAACTAACTGAATTACCTCTTCATAATTTAATATAATAAACATTTACATTTTATAACTAATTATTATTTTTATATAAAAACGTGTGTTGAATTAACACACATGGAAATTGAATGAAGGGTAATACTATTGATGAGGGACAGGAAATTGGAAGAAAGTGCACATTGTAGGTAGCAAAACAAAACTAGAAACCCTAGCCATAGTTGGTTACCTACTGTATCCCTCAATCCCACAGGTTAAGGACTAATTCGTCACGAATCTGAATTCTATTTAAGGGTCTGCCGCTGGCCAATGAATTGCTACATGTACAAAGCGGAATTCAAACCTTCGACACTTATTTAAGCGGACGAATAAACTGACTACTCCACCAACCCAAATCGGCTAACCCTAGCTATAGTTAACAGCCTTATAGAGCATATAGTAGAGAAGTTTAAGGCGAAACTTATATATGGTATGGTCCCATGAGGCTATTATAATAATTACCCACGAACGTTAGTGGAGAAAACTCACGTTGCATATTTTATTGTCTCCCCTATAATTCACATAACCTAGCTCTACAAACTTATTATACGTCACTCCTTATGAACCATTCCCCTCCATAAATTCCCACTCCCACAAACCCCAACACAAAGAAAAAGAAAGAAACTCATACACACAATAACCCTAGCTAGCTACCTATCTATCTATGGCTGAAGGATGTGGTGGAAACTCAGTTGCAACCACTTCTCCTGCTTCATTCAATTGGTGGTACCTCCATGCAAATCATGCTACTAATACTAACGCATATAATAATAATAATAATAATTCTTCATCATGTTCTTGTGAGGAGGATATATCTGTTTCAACATCTTTCACTAATGCCTCCAACCATTCAACCCTCACTGTTGATTCTTCCCGAAGGCTTCTTCATCCTTCCTCCAACAACAACCACTTCTTGCCCGAACATGCTGACGATAATCATCTTTGGAATCATGTTCTTTCGTGAGTACTACTATACCTACCTTCAAATTTCTATGATTTTTATACAGATATAGTTTCTAAACCACTTTCTTTATTGTTATTCAAGTGTTTATATATGTATATATAGAGAGAGAATTAGAGAAAAGGGAATAATAACTTTTATTTAGGTGGAATAATATAGGGTGCTATAAGGTTTTATTTATATAGGAGCCTATTAAATAGGGTTAAGGTACTATTTTTTTTTCTGTCTTCTATAGATTTTGCTAATCCAATCCACAAATTAGTCAATGCTTTCATACTATGAAACTAAGATTTTTTCTGATTTCATTCAAACCAACAAAATCCTTAATATATCTTTAATATTTATTTTGTTTTATTGTATATTTGAATCCAAAAAAATCAAAATTGGATTTGATATGCACCCACATAGATTAAATATATTAAGGTTAATTTGGTAATTTTTTTTTTAGAGCTGTTGGATCAAACGGGGAGTTACACAACAATGAAGAAATGGGAGAAATGAAGTTTCTGGATGCATTATCATCTAAGAACATGACAAGCTCTATGTTTGAAGAACCGGCATGTGACTACTTGAAGAAACTTGACACCACTACTAGTTGGGAATATAGTGGTGGATCAACTTCTTCATCATTCAACAACAGTTTTGAGAAGCACTTGAATAATAATAATAATAATAATGGGTTCAGTGATGATGCATTGATTGAGAATAATGAAAGGTTGACTAAGTTATCTAATCTTGTTAGCACTTGGTCTATTGCCCCACCTGACCCTGAAGTTAGTAGTAGCCACTTTGATCATCCACCAACAAATATTAATAATCATCATCATCATGACCCTAATTGTAATTTCAAGCAACAAGTTTTTATTGGAGATTCCACATCATACCCTCCAATCAGTAGCTATGATCATCCCACAAAGGTGAAGGAAGAATTTCATCATCATCATCAAACAAATAGTGGATTTCAAAATGGATTAATTAATGGTCTTTCTTCAGTGATGGGAGGAGGAGATGATAGTGGTAATAAATTTTACCATGGTTTGCCAAACCTTTCTTCATGCACAAGAAACATCTCAGATGTTATTTCCTTTAATAGTAGGCTTGGGAGGCCAGTTCTTGGAATCCATGCACAAAAGCCTAATATCAAATACATCAATAATTTATCTGAATCAAAGAAGCACCAAGGTCTTCAAACAACATCCCCGGTGAGATTATACTCTTTCCTTCCAATAATAATAATGCATGGTTGAATTAACAAAATTGGTATATTAAAGTAAAAAACAAAAATCATCTTTTTATTTACCAATTTTGTAACCTTGACAATAATTGCTATAGGTTAGTTAATTTTTTACAGTTAAACTCAAAATTTAGTAGTTAATTAAGACTCTTACATCTTATTTAAATCTGAAGTCAAGTGTTCATATCAATTCTCATTCTCATTTAATTTCCTTACATTATCTTTATTAAAAAAATAAAAAAAGAAAAAGTTTACTAATTAAGTTTGTTTTGTAAAATATGCAGATAAATAGAAGTAATAATGGAAGAGTAGAGGGGACAACAGCTCGTGAAATAAAGAAGAAAAGATCTGAAGAATCTTCAGAAGCAATTTTGAAGAAGCCTAAGCAAGATACATCCACAGCTTCTTCTACAAAGGTATACATAACAATATATATAATGAAAAACTACCATAGGTATATATTAAAATCACCTCTTAAAATTAACGAATAAATTACCATTTATATCTATAAAAGATACAAGACAAATGTATCTATATAAGAATAAAACGACAATTGTACTTACGGAAAATAGTTTTTGTGTGCTAAGAATATCTTAATGGACCAATCGTGTAACCAACGTCCGAGTACTCTTAGCACACGAAAACCATCTTCTGTGGTTATAATTGTCGTTTTATTCTTCTATGGGTACATTATTATCTGTATCTTTTACAGATATAAATAATAATTTATTCTAAAATTAATTATTAATAGATAATACACATCAAAATATACATATTAAAAATAAATTGAACTGCATATATATTTGTACAAAAATACATAATAGTTGATTTTAGTTTTTAATAACGGGAGTTATATTAATTAAATTAAAGAAAATGAAGAAAAAGAAACTTGTTTATTTAAAATTAATAAGAAGCTTCTATTCATTTTTATTTTGTTTAAAAGGTGCAAGCACCCAAAGTCAAGCTGGGGGACAAGATCACAGCCCTTCAACAAATTGTGTCTCCATTTGGAAAGGTTGTTACTACGGATTGCACTAATTTCTTCCTTTTTATTTCTTTATTTGTTAACTTTTTTTTTCCTTCTCAACTTTGTATATATTTAAATAAATAATTAACAGTGCTTTCTACTTTTCTCACTACCTACTACTTCATAGTGATCCAATTTTCTTTCTTGAATTTCAGACAGACACAGCTTCGGTGCTGTTTGAAGCAATTGGGTACATAAAGTTTCTTCAAGAACAAGTCCAGGTACGTATCACTTTGAAAAAAGTTTCCTTTATCATTGAATCATTATGCTAATGCAACTAAATATAATTATATAATAATACACCAATTATTGTTGCTTTCTTTTAATTTTCTTTTTCTTCTTCTTCTTTTTTCTCCCCATTTTTTTAATGTTACACTGAAGAAGAACACATTTTCCCTCTATCCCATGAACAACATGCACAATTATAGCAACGTACACTTTTATTTGTACCATAAACACGGAAATTAATTTTTTTTTTTGAAATAAAAAGTTTAACAAAGTAAAGTGGAGCATTTAGAAAGTTCAGAATTATAATACAAATACTAATAAAAAAATCGTAGTTATTTCTGACATTGTCATCAACAACTAGACGGAACAAAGTCAACTCACTCTTTTAGTTCCTAATCGACTTAGTAATAGCTACCTGTTACGTTCGTCTTTTTTTATAGGAACTCCTGTTCAACTCTCAAAGTGTTGCTTAATAATTCTTAGAATAGACCAAAATTTATTATAGACATATAACCAAGCACACCACACCTGTCACGTGAACTCACAACCAATAAATTATCCAAAAAATAAGAATTATTACGAACTTTTTTTCTTTTGGGAGTAAGAAATTACAAAGTTATTTATGACAACACATTATGTAAAGAATAAGAGTGAAAGATATACTTAATTAATCTTCTTGTGAACCAATATATATATAACGCAAACAATTATCTTGTACTATGAAAAATAATCATAATTAAGAGCTATGTTGCTTTAATTATTCCCTTAATATATATTGGGATAGTTTACATTCACAATAATAATTATTCTTGCATGTGCTTGCTGCAGCTACTAAGCAACCCTTACTTGAAGTCTAATTCCCACAAGGTAATTAAGAAATTTCTCTTATGTATTCTCTCTTTTCTCAAATAATAATGTCCACTTTTAATTTTTTATTTGAATTAAGAGAGTGATTAAAATGTATTAGAGTTATAAAAATAAAAAATATGTTTTAAAATTGTCTTTAATAACAATAATGATTGTCTTTAATTATTTTGCTTTTTTACTAATTTATTCTCTCTATTATTATTTCGAGAGAATGACTGAACAAAAAAAAAGTAATTTGACATTGATTTATTAAGGGGATACTTATTTTTTTGAAAAATAAAAATTTTAAAATTAAACAACTTATTTGAAAATGGGAGGAACAATATTCTTTCACATCTATCAAATTTTCACTCTTCATTGTTAAATTAATGGCATTATTGTTGATTTTTCTCTTGGTGTTACTTAATAATATAGGATCCATGGGGAAGCTTGGATAGAAAAGATCACCACAAGGAGGATGCAAAATTAGACCTTAGGACTAGAGGACTTTGTTTAGTTCCAACTTCATGTACTCCTCTTATTTACAGAGAGAACAGTGGACCAGATTATTGGACACCAGCATACAGAGGATGTTTGTATAGGTGAAAATTGAAATGTCATTATGCATGGCTAATATAAATGTTAATATAGTACTTTTGTTTGGTTTGCTCTTGGGAAACATTTTACAAAGCTCTGTTAAATAAAACATATGTACCCATGGTGATATTCTAATATAAATAACTTTTTGTCTTAATGTAATTCATATATATATAGGTTTTATGCTACAATACTTTTGATATATCTTTTATTAAGTATATAAATACTGCAAATAGTTTCATTATTTTTTTTAATAATAAAAACATGAAAATAATGAAAATAGTAGTTAAATATGATTCTAGACAAAATCAAATTTGGTACTTTAAAGAATTAAAATTTATGACTATTGTTCATACTCTAACCCAATAAATAAAGTCAGATCCAATAAAGATAAAAGGTTCAATAAAAAAATGTGATCTCCATCGTATATCCGACTTCTTTGAAGAGGTCGGACGCCACAAAACGAGCTCAGCTCAACTTGCCCAAGCAAGTAACTGCCTCCGCGAATTTATCCAATTATTTTTATTTTTTCTGAAAGATATAAATCTCAACAATTTCCAAGATAAAGGAACAGTTATCCACCAACAAATGTGGAACTACTCCAACAAAGGTGGTTAACGACTCAACCATAAATATACTGACATTCTTAAGGTATATTCACGTTCTAATCTACTAAAAACCTGTCTAAAGTCCTTGCTAACTTAAGTATTGGAATCTCTTACAGGTATCACCCCCACCTTCTCACGAAGAACTCGGACGACGGTAATTCAGCACAAGAGTAAGTCGGACGTTGCTTTACAAGGAGTCGGGACCTCACGTCCAGGCCCACATAAACTTTCAGGTAACCCTCTGGCAAGGCAAGTACCTTATATATAGTAGGGATTGACTACTTTATTAAATGGATCAAGGCGGAACCGCTGGCAATTATCACTGTCCAAAGAAGTCGAAAGTTCTCCTTTACAAAAAAATTATCATAAGGTTTGGAGTTCCTCACTTCATCACCATAGATAATCAAACTCGGTTTACTGACTCAACCTTTAGAAATTTGGTGGCCAACTTAAAAATAAAGTACCAATTCATATTAGTGGAACACCCTTAGGCCAATGGACAAGTTGAGGCGGCCAACAAAGTCATATTAGTCGGGTTAAAGCGCTGATTGCAAGAAGCAAAGGAAAAATGGGCAGACGACCTTCCCCAAGTCTTATGGGCATATCGGACAACTCCTCATTCCACAACAGGGGAGTTTTCTTTCCGACTTGTCTACGAAACGGAAGACATGATCCCTATAGAAATTGCTGAATAATCACCTCGAGTCATATTCTACAATGAAGAGGCCAATACTCGAGCACAAAAGGAGGAGTTTGACCTCCTCCCAAAAATTCGAGAACGAGCTCAGATTAGAAAGGAAGCACTAAAACAAAGGATGGCCCTAAGATATAATCAAAAGAAGTTTCACCACAAACGACTTCATGTTGATTCGAAATAACATCGAAGTTCAGAAGGCAGGCGAAGGGAAGCTAGCAGCAAATTAAAAAGAACCCTACAAAATTGTTGAAGTCTTAGAAAAATGTTACTACAAGGTGTCCGACCTGCAAGGACGGGAGCTCCTGAGGTCTTGGAACACGTGAAACCTAAAGAAGTACTACAGTTAGGAAGTAAGCCTTGTTCCCTGATGTACTATTTTTTCCAACCTTAAAAGTTTTTCCCTAAAAAAATAATTTCTCCTAAAGAGAATTTTAACTAGGCACCAATGCAAGTGCTAAGGGTACTCAAGCCCTAAGTAAAGTAGGTTTATGTAAAGGAATTGCTAATTTATCAATAAAATTCCTGTTTTCATTCAAATGTTCCCTATTAAAACGCATTAATTGAAACTCGACAAACCGCAAAAATCATTGTCCAACCTAAAATGGTTAACAAGATGAAGCAACGAGGTACAAATTAATGTAAGAAGTTATGTAAACAATTAGTGAAAACCGACCTCAATTATAAGGTGGAATAAAAAATGAAGTGTAGTAGCAAAGTTTGATTACACGAAGTTGAAACTTGAAAAGGAAATCCATACAAATGAACTCACTACTTAAATTCAACAAAGAAACAGCATCGAAAAAGTTGCTAAGGTATACTACCAAACCAAGAAACTGCCCAAAAACTAATCCTAGCTTCCAAAAAAGGCCTCGCTTCATTATTCAAGGAGCACAAAGGCTCTTTAAAGTTCCAAAGTGATTTGAATACAACTTCAAAAAGATCTTAAAACTATAAATATTATAAAATAAAGTGTTCAAAAAAGCTACTAGCTATTACAAAAATAAATGGTTTAAAGACCTACAAGTCGAGCCATCAAGGAATAGCCAAAAGAAAGCCCTAAAAAACTATTAAGTAGTGCCAAGCAATGGGTTAAGGTCTTCTCCAATATCAGCGTCTTTACCCTAAACATGAGGGGTTGGAGGATGGACCAAGACCGGCGCAGCAGGAATAGCCCCAGGAGACGAAGGAGGAAGATCCACATTAACGACCTCAGGCTGGACCTCGGGAAATTGAAAAGCTTGACCACCTTGTGGTCCCAAAGACTTCGGGTCGGGCAACGGCTCCTCTTCCTCGTCTTTAGGGGCCGGTACGATCTTCCTATCAATAACAATATTGTCCTGACTAAATAGAGAGAGATCGACCCTAAGGACAAGGACTTGAACTTGAGATTTGAGGTTGTTGAACATCTCATCCATCCCCTCGACCATGTACTCTTCAAGGGTGGCATACCTCTCCTTAACTTTTTCCAACTCTTCCTGAAGGTCAAGCTTTTTCCCATAAACCCATCCGCCCTCATTTTCACCCCCTTTGCCATAGTTGCGGTAGCCTCCGCCGTATTTACCTGGGCCCAAGCTTTTTTTAGGTCGGACCTCAACCCGGTCTTCTCCTCCTCCAAATCTTTTTTCAATTCCTTTAGCCTCTCCATCTCAGCTCGAACAGTATCAAGAGAGCTTTGAGTGACACTAAGGAGAGTCTTTCTCAACTCCTTGGTCAAGGATGTGCATATTCGCGCAACCCGAATACCATTTTGTGCCATAAGCCGAAGGTGATTCTGGATAGCCACATCATCCATACTGATGCGACTGTAAAGAAGAATATTTATCTCACTTTAGGCAAGCCCATCAAAATTCTTATAATAAATACTCCCTTTTTCAACAGTATTTTTGTCTCTTTGGGGGAGGCTCGGAAGATAAGGGAGAAAGAGAAATAATAGAACTCTCTGGAGGAAGGTCAAGAGAGATTAGCCGACTTGTTGAAGTGGAAATGATTTTCTTTTGAGCTGAAGAGTCTGAATCCGACTTCTTCGGAGAAGGACGGGAAGAAGCACTCTCGGCCTCTTCATCCTAAAGGTCCACGAGCCATGACAGTCTTCTGAGTTTGGCGTAGTTGTTTAATCGCGGTAGTCTTGGGAGCCATGATCTTTGCAAAACAAGAATAAAAGGAACATTAGTCAAACGAATTACAACTAAGGAGTCATAAAAGCTAAGGGTCGAAAAATTACCTAGCTCGGACTGAAGTTAACTAGGGTCCCCTAAAAAATTTTTTGTGTTTAAGTGAGGAGTCCGGACCCAGCACTTTTCTAACACGTCCACAAAATATTTTTCAATCTCATCTAATGCATCTACGTTGTATTTAGCTATCACCGGTTTTTTCTTCTAGTACAACGGAAAAGAAGGTTCATCATTTTCATCTAAATAGAAAGGCCGAGCACTCTCTACAGCTCGGATTTTAAAGAAATAGTTCTTAAAGTCGTGGAATGATTCATCAAAAATGGAAAAAAATCTTCCTACCCTAAACAATACGAAAGAAAAACCAAAATTTTTTTTTTTTTCGATAATCCGAATTTGGTCAACACAAAAAAATAAAAAAAGACCTTAGTAGAAGGTCGAACATCAAACTTTCCACATAGAAACATATATATATATATATATATATATATATTAATTACAATTACAATAAATACCGGAAGCAATGCAAGTTGAGCATAAATCGGCAAAAGCCATGGTTGGTGATGCACTCAGTCTAAGAGGTACCTCTATTCGGTCATGCTTTATATAATGAGAACTTGGAAGTTAATTGGAACACATCCCCCACCTCTTAATGTTAATATTAATGGCGTTGACCAAAAGTAATTTTACACAAATCTTTAATTTCCTTCCCAGAAATTATGTTCAACTTGTTTCAATTGGGAGGTGGAGAGAGGTATATGGGGACGTAATGAGGATTCGACAAATTAAATTCGAATTATTTTTTAAAAAAAATTGCTAAGATTAATTAAAATCGGATCAAATTATTTTAAAGTAAACAAGTTAATAAAGTAGAAAAATGGAAATCTAATCACTCTTAAATTAAAATTATGAGCCGCACACATAATAAAAATTATTAATCTAATAGTAATAAATTAAAATTTTTCATTTTAAAAAATCTTTTTCGGTTAAAAAAAAAAGTAGCGGATCAGAATTCAGAAAAGATGTCGCAGTCATGCTTATAGACTTATAGTTATACATACCATAATTAATATTAATATTGTGTAATAACATCAAATATTTAAATCAATACAAATAATATAATATTATGTATTAGTCTAAAATTTTATTCATTTTAAACATAAAACATTAACTTATAGTCTTATAATAACTCATAACAAAATATTAAGGTTTACAATACTTAAATTCCACATAAGAATAGCCATCATCCATCACTAATAACACAAAATATTAATTATATATGATGACCGAGCCACCAGACCGAGTTCGGGTGACCCGAGCCATGGTCCGAACCTGATCCGAAATAATGACTGGGTCTATTTTTGAGACCCTTACCCATAGGGGTGTGCATGGCCCGACCCGGCCCCAAATACTTTAGGGACTAATTTGGTGTGATTTTATCAGGTATAGGGTCGGGTAAGGGTCTCAAAAATAGACCCGGTCATTATTTCGGGTCGGGTTCAGTCCATGTCTCGGGTCACCCGAAATTGGTCCGGTGGCCTGATTATCATACACAATTAATATTTTGTGTTATTAGTGACGGATGATGGCTATTTTTATGTGGAATTTAAGTATTGTAAACTTTAATATTTTGTGTTATTAGTTATTATAGGACTATAAGTTAATGTTTTATGTTTAAAATGCATAAGATTTTAGACTAATTAATGCATAATATTGTGTTATTTGTATTGATTTAAATATTTGGTGTTATTAGACAATATTAGTATTGATTATGGTTATGCTTTAATTGTAGAGAAGAGTTGGTTCTTGTTATATTTTTCTAAGTGAATTTTACCATGTCAAATAATGGTTGGAGTATTGGAAATTTGGATATTTTCACATGTTACCTTATAAGAAGGTATCAAGGTAATGTAATGTTAACGGCCCGATTTTCACCCGATTTTTACTCGGTATAATCGTGATCCGAAAGTGTATATGTTTCATCAGGTCTAGGGTCGGATTCGGGTCTAATAAATAGGCCCGCTATATATTTCGGGACGGGTCTGAGTTACATCAAACTCGATTTCACCCGGTCCATGCACACCCATATTTACCCGGTCCTAAATTCGATAAAATCACACCAAAATAGTCCCTAAAGTATTTAGGACCGGATTGGATCTTCAGGTTGGATCGGACCATGCACACCCCTACTAATAAAAATTCTTGCATCAAAAAAAGGATATGTGTATATATATAGATATTAATATGAATGTATATAGAAAAAATAAATTATAAAATATGAATAAATTAATATTTTAAAAACGTCCCAAGAACACTTGGACCATTTTAATATTTTTTCAAAAAAATAAATAGTAACTTTAAAAGGAAGAGAGCTTATTAACTTTTTCTTTCATTCTTTTGGGAAAAGCTTTTTTGTTTATTCTATTATTTTTGGTTAACATATGGGCCAGAGGCCCAAACGACAGAAAAACTAAGCTAATAAAAGGAACATTCCAGGGATTAAGGGACGAGAGTATTGGTTATTACTGAAGCCCAACCCAACTCATAATACCCCATGTGAGTATCGTCCATATTCCGATATTGGTATTGGAGTCATAACGGTGGGCTTTACAAACCAGTTTAGTTCTTTTGTCAATGACCAAACAAATTGGCCAGCGGCAAACCCTTAAATGGAGCTCAGTACCGTGACGGATTAGTCCTTGACCTGTCGAGTTGGGGGATACCGTGGGAAACAAAAAGAAAATTATTCATTCAATTTTTTTTTTTTTGGATAAGATGAGTTGGACAATTTCTGATTTTAAACATTACAATATCATACTACACACTCCCCACATACAACACTTTTATTGCCAATGAAAAGATGAGAATTTGGCTTTGGGTGCACTACTTGAAGGGACCAACAAAATTTCCCTCCAAACCAATATTGGAGTTATTGGGGGAAGTCACAAATATTGGAGTTAGCAAAGGCAACATACATTTTCTTGTTGTATGCTCTACCATATCCGGTACTTATATTCAATTTGAAGTAACATAACTGAAACAAGTTCTTCTTCAGATTGAGTAATTATTCCTAATTTCTCCATGAAAACTTATTAATAATGTCCCACTTTTTTGTATGCCCCGGCCCACCTGTCCGTATAAAATCTGATTTCCAACATAATGTAAAAGAATACCTTAGAATTAAAGCAATGGAGAAACACATATATACCCGCCATTTGAATATCAGAAATTGAGACAATGCCAAATTCCCTGAAGGCTTTAATTATTATTGTTTTTGTTGTTGTTTATATATATGTAATTTCTCTTCCTCTGGGGTACTTATCCTCCCAAAATGTGTCTCAATTTTAAGCTTCTATCCAAAAGGAGGCCACACATGTCTAGGGGTCCACTTGTATATGGTGATGACCCCCCAACTTCATGTGTCCTTCCAATGTCAATTCACATGTTTGCATCATGTGTATGTTCCTTCTTTTCGTTGCAATCCCTATTGGACATACATATGCCATGTACTTAAATTATTTCTCTTCATTTTCTTCAATTATATATATACACCTTCAAATCAAAATGTATTTTCATTGTTTAATCAATATTATTATGATTTAGAAAAAATTTAGAGAGCCAATTATAATATAAGCCAACTAAACAAATTTCTTTTTATTTTTGATTTTGAAATTCAAAAAATTAGGGTAGTGGATTTTTCTTTTTTAACACTTATTTTTTAATTAGTTGGCTGGAATTGACTTTATTCTTAGTTATTTCTCTAGAACTGTATTTATTTGTTGAGATATGAACACTAATTATTAGATCCGGTATATGTTTACTATTTGTTTGTTGAGACATAAATTTGGATGGACTCAGTGATACATAAATACATACAAAATACATATATTTAGTATTTCTCTTTAAAGCTGAGACACAGAGACATAATGCATAAGACCTAAAATTTAACATTTTTATCTTTAGTTCTTTTTAAAATTACCAATACATAAGATAGGGAGAGTAAAATTAACATTTGATTTATATATGTGTCTTATACATTATTACTAAACACATTATAAAATTTATGTATCTTTATGTATTTGTGTATGTTTCTCAAAGACACTGACAAACCAAATGTAACGGACTTATTATTATTATTATTATTATTAGGTGGGTACTCCCATGAAGATATTATAATTATCTTCATGTGATGATTTTTCTTTTTGACCCTTAGATGATGGAGTGTAGGGTTAGATTTTGATATGTTATAAAAGTGTTGTTTTTATTTAAAGTGTGGCCAAATCAATAAATCACACTTTTATACAAAGCATCTTCATAAAAAGATGTTTTTTGCATCTTCATTTGAGTAGCTCCCTTATTATTATTATTATTATTATAAGAATTTTTTGTTGGTTTATTGTGCTGTTTCTAATCTCCTGTATATATGATTCTTATATATATGTTTTGAATTCATCAATAGTAGGGTAATATAATATTCACTTATTAATAATTATATGAATTCATTTATAAACTCATAGTCTCCATTTATATGTTTCATCTTCTTCGTTCTATCTAGTGTTGTGATCAGAGCACGCTTTTATAAAATTATGTGCTCATATAAATATATAGTTTCTTTCCTTGCGTTGTAAACACGTCATCATGGCATCTTCAACATTATTTTTCACCTTGAAAGTTAGTTCTTCTAACGGTCTAATTCCATAAGCTTGATGAGGAGAGTCTTGCAATGTTTGGGATGGGCAAGCCTCTTGTGCTACCCTTTAACATGGTATTTCGGCATTATGCTTGTAATCGCTAAATAAGTAATAATGTATTTGTGCATATTTATTTTTAAAAATTGAATCGGTTATTGAATAATCAACATAGTTATAAATTTGAAAATTTAAAGGTTCATTTGAAGTTTAACTGGAGTGGAATTGAATTAGATACAATAAAATAATATATTTATGTATAATATATATTATAAAAAGGATAATCTTTTTGGTTTTATTATTTTAACATAGTTAATTGGTAAAAAACTACACAGATTCAATTCTTGGGCCGGTTTGTTATTAGCTGATTTTTTACTTGATCCAAATAAGTGTTATGAATGATTTTTAGTTAATTTGGTTAAATTAATTGATTTGATTCGATTCTAAGAATACTAAAATTTAGTACATTATGATGAGTTTGGAAAACTCTAAATTAATATTTGTGATGACTAAACATTATTAATTATATTAATTACAAAATTATTAATTTGATTTTCCTTTAACATATGTTAATTAATAATTTTGTGATGCAGTTTTAATTTGGGCCGAAAATAAAATAAAATGCTGCAGCCCAAGTGTGAATTTGCTTTCCAATTCAGCATTGATTCAAAAATATTCAATGATATATGGCTGAATTATTGTAATGATTTATTGGGCTAGATTAATATTGTTACTCCAAGCCCAAAGAAAGCTTCCTATGTTTGATTCAAAATCCATCAGGAAAGAAATTGTTACTAGTTGGGCCAAAATGAAATTTATTGGTACCAAGCCCAATGTTGATGAATGCTTCCATGCCTTATTCGAATCCATGAAGCAAATGAAATGCCTAAATGCTTCCAACGGATTCCACTTCATTATTGTGAAGGATTTCAAATTTAATTAATGCATTGGAAACATAAGAAAGAAAGAGAAGATTGATTTGATGACTATTATGACACTACACGCTACTCAACAAAGGGAAGTGGGAAACTTAATTCACTTTTATACTCTCTCTTTGTTCATTGATTATTGTTCAAATCCATTGAATATTTTCTCTCTTCTCTCTCATCCCTTTCCTCTTCTTTCTTCGGTTATTACACAGGAAGCCATGCAAGCTACTTGGAGCTACCAAAAGGAAAGAAAAGCAAGGCTAAAGACCATCGAGTTGATGGCACGAAAAAGAAAAAGAAAAGTATGATGTGGCTGAGATTATCACCTAATCTGGTAAGATTTGGTGAGGTAATCTCGGATCCTTCATACTCAAAAAGAAGGATGAAGATTCGGCAAAGAGGTGAGATTCTTGAAGCATGGCTTGTCTTTGATTCTGCTCAACCACCACAGGGAGTAGCTAGAGTGGCGAAGTGATGGTTGAAGGCAGAGATTGAAGCAGATGAAGTCATCATCATCATGAAGCATCAAGGGCCAAAAATCCATCTTGGAGAGGAAGCCAAGAATGGAGAGCTCGGATTGATGAAGGTTGATGATCAAGAAAGGACTTGAGGTAATTGCATGTTGGGTTTTGCATGGTTATCTCTTCTCTCTCTATGTGGCCAAACCGGTTCTGTTTCTTGAAGGAGGAAGAAGTCGGTTTGGGTGTTGGCTTCAAGTGTGGAGGCTTCTCTCTTCTTTAAAAAGGGAGAACAGCCACTGTTTGGAGCAAGGAGTAAGATTTGAGAGTGCAAGGCACAGAGTTCTCAGAGCTACCTAAGCTAGCAGTTCTTCTTCTCCTTCAATGTTTTTTGTTTAGTATTTTTCTGTTTAATTTTGTCATGTCTTGAGTCTCATGGAAAAAGGCAAACAGTGAGGTTTGTAATGAAAAAGCCATAGAGCGGAAAAAGGCAGAGAGTGCAAAATTAAAAGAAAAAGCCATAGATGTCTTAGAGTTCCTTTGTTCATCTATGTTGTGTTTCATGATTCTGTGGGAATCCCCTTGTAAGTTGGGTTAGCACTTTACATGTTGTAATCAGATTGATTATAGTAAAATTTCATCATGTTTGTGATGGAGACTGGATGTAGGCTGCACTGCACTTAGCAGCTGAACCAGGATATATCTGGGTGTAATCTTCAACTCTTCTCTTCTACATTTTTGTTTCTACTGTAAAGGAGTAAAGACTAAAATTGTCTCGTGCCAAGTGACGAGACAAAAAGAAAAGTCTCGTGGCAAGGGACGAGACAAAACAAAGTTGCTCGTGTCCAGTGACGAGCAAAAACAGAAAAGTCTTCTCTGAAGGTCAGCAAGTGTTTGCATTTAAAAAGGGGGCTAAGATTCAACCCCCCCTTCTCTTAGCCACTGAAACCATCAATTGATATCAGAGCTTGGTCTCAAAGAGATCAAGCTTTGCAGCTTGGAGTAAAGATCCTTATGGCAGAAAACAGTGGTGCAAATGTGGTGTCCTATAATCTCACAGAAGGGCAGTCAAGCAACAGACCACCTCTTTTCAATGGAAAAATTATACCTATTGGAAGGAGAGGATGAAGATATTTGTACAAGCTGTAGATTACAGACTTTGGAAGATTATTCTTGAAGGGCCTCAATTTCCAACTACCACAAGTGCTGAAGGGGTAGTCTCTCTTAAACCAGAAGCAAGATGGACCGAGGAAGATAGGAAGAAGGTAGAATTAAATGCCAAGGCAGTAAACCTGCTCAACTGTGCTATCAGCTTTGAGGAGTACCGACGGGTATCACGATGCACAACGGCAAAGAAAATCTGGGACAAGCTACAAATCACTCATGAAGGAACCACTATTGTAAAGAAGACTCGGACAGATATGTTGAACAGAGAATATGAAATGTTTACAATGAAGGAAGGAGAATCCATTGATGAGCTGTTCGAACAGTTCAATTCCATCATTGTTAGCTTAGATGCTCTGGGAATTACACATTCTGAATCTGTGCTAGTGAGCAGAGTGTTGAGATGTCTCACAAAAGAATGGGAAACAAAAGCTTTAATTATTTCTGAGAGCAGTAGTTTAGATTCCATGACACTTGATGATTTGAGAGGAAACCTTCTAGCTTTTGAAAACACCTATTTGAAAAAAGACTCAAAAAAGAAAGGAATTGCTTTTTCATCCTTGACTAACCCTCTGGATGATGAATCCAGTGATAACTCTTCTGAAAATGAGTTTGTGTTGTTTGCAAAAAAATTCAGGAAAATGGCAAACCTCAAAGGCAAAAGCAGCAGCTCAAGGAGGATGAAGAAAGACCTTAGCAAAGTAACTTGTTACAATTGCAAGGAAATGGGGCACTTCAAATCTGATTGTCCCAAGTTGAAGAAGGAGGAGGAGAAGCCGAAAAGAGGAAAGAAGAAGGGACTGATGACTTCTTGGGAAGATTTGGAAAATGACTCAGAGGATGATGATGAGGAAACCGAGACCAAGTCCCAACCATGTCTCATGGCAGATCACATAGATCAGGTAGTCTTTCATAACCCTAATACTGAAGATCTTCATCTTATGATAGACCACCTTTCTGAAAAAATAAGATGTTTTCTGCTTGATAACCAAGATCTTGAACAACAAATCACCATTCTTAAAGCTGAAAACAGTTTTCTTAAAGAGAAAGTGAGAGAGGCCGAAACTGCTTGTGATCTTGTTGAAGAAAATAAGCAATTAAGAGCCCAAATTAAGAGCTGTAAAAGTGACCATTCGGTGCTTGCATATGTAGATTGTTTTAAGCAAAATGAAGAGTTGCTTAAAGAGGTTAAAAGGCTTAAAGAAGATCTAGCCAAGTTCACCCAAAGTTCTGAAAATCTGAATCAAATCTTGGCTTGCCAAAAACCTCTTTATGATAAAGCTGGGTTGGGTTTTTATAAATCTGAAAATTATAATTTTGAAAATATTGCTTCAACTTCAAATGATACAAAGCATCAAGACCCAACCTACTTTAACAAAACAAGCAACTCCAAGATTTTGTAGGTGGTGCAACCGAAGTGGACACTTTCCAATTCAATGCTTTTTTGGTGAAAGAATGATTGGTGACAAGGTTTATAAAATTGTTTTTGATTATAATGGCCTAGGACATAGAAGATGGTTTAACGTAAAAGGATCCAAAAAGATTTGGATACCTAAGGTCACTTGAGCTTGTTTTGTAGGTGTGCCTAGCATCCAAGAGGAAGGAGAATATGTGGTATATGGACAGCGGATGCTCTAGGCATATGACCGGAAAGACAACCTTCTTCATAAAGCTTGATAAATATGATGGAGGACTTGTCACTTTCGGTGATGATGCAAAAGGAAAAATAGTTGCTGTTGGAAAAGTGGGTAAAAATTTCTCATCTTGTATAAATGATGTTCTTCTTGTAAATGGCTTGAAACATAATTTGCTTAGTGTTAGTCAATTGTGTGATTTAGGTTTTGATGTTATTTTTAAGAAATTTGTTTGTTTAGTTGTTGATGAAAAAACTGGGGGTATTTTATTTGAAGCCAAGAGATGCAACAATGTGTATGGATTAACTCTTGAGGATTTAAAGGAACAAAATGTAACATGTTTTACATCTTTTGAATCTGAAAAATGGCTTTGGCATAGAAAGTTGGGACATGCTAGCATGTACCAAATTTCTAAGCTAGTTAAAAAGAATTTGGTTAGAGGTATTCCAAACATCAAGTTTGACAAGGATCTTACTTGCGATGCTTGCCAATTGGGTAAACAAGTAAAATCCTCTTTTAAAATAAAAGATGGAATCTCAACCAAAAGGCCATTAGAAATGTTGCATATTGATCTTTTTGGTCCTACTAGAACTCAAAGTTTAGGAGGTAAACACTATGGTCTTGTGGTGGTAGATGATTACTCTAGATTTGGTTGGGTACTTTTCCTTGCTCATAAGAATGATGCCTTTCATGCTTTTTCAACTCTTTGCAAGAAAATTCAAAATGAAAAGTATTTGAAAATTGCTCATTTGAGAAGTGATCATGGAAGAGAATTTGAAAATCAATGAAAAATTTTGTGATGATTTGGGAATTTCTCACAACTTTTCATGTCCTAGAACTCCCCAACAAAATGGGGTGGTTGAAAGAAGGAATAGAAGCCTTCAAGAAATGACTAGGGCCATGCTATGTGAGAATGAAATTCCTAAATTCTTGTGGGCTGAAGCTGTGAACACAGCATGTTATATTTTGAACCGAACAATCATTAGAAAAGGGTTAAAGAAAACCCCTTATGAACTATGGAAAGGGACCCCTCCAAATCTTAAGTATTTTCATGTTTTTGGATGCAAATGTTTTGTGCTAAATAATAAAGAAAATCTTGGAAAGTTTGATCCCAAATCCTATGAAGGAATGTTTGTTGGATATTCCACCACAAGCAAGGCATATAGAGTTTATCTCAAGGAGCATAGGACAATAGAGGAATCCATACACGTTACTTTTTGTGATTCTAACTTGATTCCCAGTATTGTGAAGGATAATGATTCAGATTGTGAAGAGGCCGGAACAAGTAAAGAAAATCCCAAATCTGTGCTAAATGAAGAATCTGTCAGCCCGGTTTTGTCTCGTCAGATTGAAGGAGAAACTTCCATTTTATCTCCTGAGCAGACACGAGAAACTGAAACAGTGAGACCACCAGAAGTTCATCAAAGCTCAACACCTGTTCGAAAGCCTAGAGAATGGAAGTCCATGAGGGGTTATCCTCATGACTTCATCATTGGCGATCCCTCTCAAGGAGTAACCACAAGATCCTCCACCAAAAGGCAAACCGAACCTAGCAATCTTGCTCTCTTGTCACAAATGGAGCCCAACAATGTCAAACAAGCTCTTGAAGACCCATCATGGGTTAAAGCAATGCAAGAGGAGCTTGCTCAATTTGACAAGAATGAGGTTTGGACACTAGTACCCCATCCGGATGGTAAGAAAGTAACGGGTACTAAATGGGTTTTTAAAAATAAACTTGGTGAGGATGGACAAGTTGTTCGTAACAAGGCTAGATTAGTGGCCCAAGGTTACGATCAAGAAGAGGGTATTGATTTTGATGAGTCTTTTGCTCTGGTAGCAAGAATGGAAGCAATTAGATTGCTTCTTGCCTATGCCACCCATAAAGGTTTCAAAATGTTTCAAATGGATGTTAAATGTGCTTTCCTTAATGGCTTTATTGATAGGGAAGTGTATGTGGCTCAACCCCCCGGTTTTGAACATAAAGAGTTTCCAAATCATGTTTTTAAATTAACTAAGGCTCTTTATGGTCTTAGACAAGCTCCAAGAGCTTGGTATGAAAGGCTTAGTACCTTCTTGTTGAAAAATCATTTTCAAAGGGGTACCACCGACACTACTTTATTTATTAAAGCATCTAATGATGATATCCTTCTTGTTCAAGTTTATGTTGATGACATTGTATTTGGTTCGGCCAATGTCTCCTTGTGTGAAGAGTTTGGAAAACTCATGACTAGTGAGTTTGAGATGAGTTTAATGGGAGAGCTTACTTTCTTTCTTGGCCTCCAAATTAAACAAACTCCTAGTGGAACTTTTATTCACCAAGAAAAGTATGCAAAAGAACTTATCAAAAAGTTTGGCCTAGAAAATTCCAAATCAATGGGCACTCCTATGCATCCCAATACTAAACTTGAAAAGGATGATGATGGCCAAGATGTGGATGAAACAAGGTATAGAGGAATGATAGGTTCACTTATGTACCTTACTTCCTCTAGACCGGATATAGTCCAAAGTGTGGGTGTATGTTCAAGGTTTCAATCTCATCCAAAAGAATCCCACCTCACGACTGTTAAGCGCATCATTAGATACATTAAGGGAACTTGTAATTATGGATTATGGTATTCTAAATCTGATAATTTTTGTGCAGTAGGGTTTTGTGATGCAGATTATACGGGAGATAGAGTGGATAGGAGGAGCACCTCCGGCATGTGTTGCTTCCTTGGAAGCTCACTCAACATGTGGTCAAGCAAGAAACAAGCCACAGTGGCTCTATCCACAGCTGAAGCTGAATATGTTTCCGCATCTGCATGTTGCTCACAATTAATTTGGTTAAAAACACAGTTGGAAGATTACAAATTAAAAATCAATAGTATCCCTTTATTTTGTGACAATATGAGTGCCATAAACATTTCAAAGAATCCTGTTTTGCACTCAAGAACAAAGCACATTGAGATAAAATATCATTTCATTAGGGAACATGTGCAAAAGGGTACTATTGATATTCAATTTGTAAAATCTGAGGACCAAATTGCTGATATTTTCACAAAACCTCTCTGTGAAGACAGATTCTGCACCTTAAGAAAGAGTTTGGGAATGTTTGATTTAAGCTTCATTGAAAATTTGTGAATATGTGACTCTGTTCAGTTTTTGCTCGTAGGTTTGGACGAGATAAAAAAAATAATGGCATGTTGGAAGAGCTATGATTAAGGGGGAGGCAACGCAGAATTTAATTCCTATGGGCCCCACTGAATCTCTTTGATCCCACTCTGACCGTTTTGTTAGTTCATCATTTTTTTGAAAATCAAAATCTTTTTGTGGTCTTATCACATCATATCTTAAGAGGGGAGGATAGTAGAAATAGGGAGTGACTGATCTAATGATACTCTGAATTTTTTGATGTTTATTGCCTGCCAATTTTATTTGATCTGATATGTTGGTTGAACTTTATGTTGCTTGATATTTTTGCTTGATTGAATTGTTTGGCAGGAAATATTTTTTGAACATGTTGAGTTTTGGTTACCTGTTGCTGCTGCTGAATGCTCTGTTAATTTTCTCTATGTGTATTTGACTCAAGGAAACTATTTTCATGACTGTACCAAACTTAACTCGATGCTGTTTTGTTTTATGCTTGAATTATTATGGATTGCATTGCTTTGCATGGTCCCTCCTTGATGACAAAAGGGGGAGGAGAAGAGAAAAAAGGCTGAATTGAAACTGTTATGTTTCATTGATTTGTTGCACTATTTTGCAGACCTGCTTCGCTCTGTTTTATGCTCTGATCTGGCTCTGTTTTGAGCACTTTATGGATTAATTTTGACTTGAGCTTTGATTATCATTGATAAATTTATTTGCTCAAATGCATGTGTGATATGGAATTTTATTAAGGTGTTTGAAAAACATTTTCTTATGAAAATATGATTCAGTCTTAAAGGATCCAAATCCTTGAAATCTTCATCTTTTAGGAATCATTTAGAGTTTGTACACAGTTTTTGTTGTCTTGTTTTAGGTATTGTACTTGGATACTCTGGACCATTGTGTTTTGGTGAAAAACAAATATTCTGCTGTTTGGTATGTTGTTTTCATTTATTTTGCAGTGCCCCTTGATGCCAAAAGGGGGAGAAAATAGCTGAAAATTGAAAATGGAAAATAGGGGATGAAACTCTTTTAAGAGTTCATGATCACTCTTGTTTATGCTTGCTTGATAATGCACTTGTTTTATCATTATTGCTGCTGATTGTGTAATGTTTATCTTGGTAAAATGCTTGGTTGATTGTTGGTTGTAATTATGAAGCATTTGTTGTACCTTGATATAATGATTACTGTTTTGACTTTATTTTTGGCAGTTCCTTTAAAATTGTGCAAAGTATAAAAATTGCCTTGTTTTGATAATATGTACTTCAAATAATTTTCCATCATTTTGTTTTGCTCTGATATCCGAACAGGAAATGTTTGAAAAATACTTGGACAGTTCTTTTTGATAGTTTGAGCAGTAAATCAGTTTATGATATCAAATGAGTTTTGATTATCAATTAAAACTGCTCATAAATCAAGCATTTAGTATTATAAAATATGCTAAATAACATTGTCTCTTGAAGCTTGATTTTAATGTTACAGGATAGTGCTTCCCATGATTAAATAAGCATACATCAAGGGGGAGCTATGTGACATTTAGAAAGGGGGAGAAATTCAAATTCAAAGAGAGTATTCTTTACTCAATCTCTAAATTTCTTTTCATTTAAATTTTAATAATGTTTGTCATCAAGGGGGAGATTGATGAGTTTGGAAAACTCTAAATTAATATTTGTGATGACTAAACATTATTAATTATATTAATTACAAAATTATTAATTTGATTTTCCTTTAACATATGTTAATTAATAATTTTGTGATGCAGTTTTAATTTGGGCCGAAAATAAAATAAAATGCTGCAGCCCAAGTGTGAATTTGCTTTCCAATTCAGCATTGATTCAAAAATATTCAATGATATATGGCTGAATTATTGTAATGATTTATTGGGCTAGATTAATATTGTTACTCCAAGCCCAAAGAAAGCTTCCTATGTTTGATTCAAAATCCATCAGGAAAGAAATTGTTACTAGTTGGGCCAAAATGAAATTTATTGGTACCAAGCCCAATGTTGATGAATGCTTCCATGCCTTATTCGAATCCATGAAGCAAATGAAATGCCTAAATGCTTCCAACGGATTCCACTTCATTATTGTGAAGGATTTCAAATTTAATTAATGCATTGGAAACATAAGAAAGAAAGAGAAGATTGATTTGATGACTATTATGACACTACACGCTACTCAACAAAGGGAAGTGGGAAACTTAATTCACTTTTATACTCTCTCTTTGTTCATTGATTATTGTTCAAATCCATTGAATATTTTCTCTCTTCTCTCTCATCCCTTTCCTCTTCTTTCTTCGGTTATTACACAGGAAGCCATGCAAGCTACTTGGAGCTACCAAAAGGAAAGAAAAGCAAGGCTAAAGACCATCGAGTTGATGGCACGAAAAAGAAAAAGAAAAGTATGATGTGGCTGAGATTATCACCTAATCTGGTAAGATTTGGTGAGGTAATCTCGGATCCTTCATACTCAAAAAGAAGGATGAAGATTCGGCAAAGAGGTGAGATTCTTGAAGCATGGCTTGTCTTTGATTCTGCTCAACCACCACAGGGAGTAGCTAGAGTGGCGAAGTGATGGTTGAAGGCAGAGATTGAAGCAGATGAAGTCATCATCATCATGAAGCATCAAGGGCCAGAAATCCATCTTGGAGAGGAAGCCAAGAATGGAGAGCTCGGATTGATGAAGGTTGATGATCAAGAAAGGACTTGAGGTAATTGCATGTTGGGTTTTGCATGGTTATCTCTTCTCTCTCTATGTGGCCGAACCGGTTCTGTTTCTTGAAGGAGGAAGAAGTCGGTTTGGGTGTTGGCTTCAAGTGTGGAGGCTTCTCTCTTCTTTAAAAAGGGAGAACAGCCACTGTTTGGAGCAAGGAGTAAGATTTGAGAGTGCAAGGCACAGAGTTCTCAGAGCTACCTAAGCTAGCAGTTCTTCTTCTCCTTCAATGTTTTCTGTTTAGTATTTTTTTGTTTAATTTTGTCATGTCTTGAGTCTCATGGAAAAAGGCAAACAGTGAAGTTTGTTGTGAAAAAGCCATAGAGCGGAAAAAGGCAGAGAGTGCAAAATTAAAAGAAAAAGCCATAGATGTCTTAGAGTTCCTTTGTTCATCTATGTTGTGTTTCATGATTCTGTGGGAATCCCCTTGTAAGTTGGGTTAGCACTTTACATGTTGTAATCAGATTGATTATAGTGAAATTCCATCATGTTTGTGATGGAGACTGGATGTAGGCTGCACTGCACTTAGCAGCTGAACCAGGATATATCTGGGTGTAATCTTCAACTCTTCTCTTCTACATTTCTGTTTCTACTGTAAAGGAGTAAAGACTAAAATTGTCTCGTGCCAAGTGACGAGACAAAAAGAAAAGTCTCGTGGCAAGGGACGAGACAAAACAAAGTTGCTCG